>NW_024356397.1:2627577-2993531 GCF_902729225.1 Pteropus medius
TATATATATATATATGTATGTATGTATATATATATAATTGGACTATTAAGGATGAACGATGTGACATCAGTCAAGAGCTATCTTGCAGTACTGCTGTGGTCAGAAGTTAACCATACAGCACAGAGACAGAAGCTAAGAGCTAGACCAGGGATAGCATCTGCTGGCCTAGTTAGTGAACAGAACACAGCTTTCCAATTTAATTCTGGAAGAGAAGTTCTGAGATCACAAGAACATAAAGAGACAGATGCCTTGCGGAATACGCTGGGGGAAGTGAGCAGAAAACATGGGATCATATTTAAAAGAGGCCAGAGGAGGAAAGAGACCAAAGGAAAAATAAAAGTAAAGATTTGGTGCTCCAGATGCCTTAAAAAATAAGACAAGGCCTGCCTAAGGATTAGGCCACCATCAATGACTTGTGTGAGGCTGCCTGGAGAATGAGCTGGGTTTTCTGTCAAACAGATTTAAAATGACTAGGAACTAAACCTTGATAAGTCAGGGTTGTAGTTTTTTGCCAAGAAGGATATACTCTGACACCCAGCCTCTGATTGATAAGAACTACGCTACCAATGCTGAAAACAAAGGAATTCATTTTTAGTAGGGTTCAATTCATGGCTCAAATTTGTAAATGGGGTTCTCTGTAAGCCACAGTTTAGATCTGTCCTCTCTTGGATTTCACCTTTGTGCTTCCCTCTGATGTTTAGATAACGTGGAAATGCGGAAAAGAGGAGTCAGCCACAAGGGGAAGGGCCATGTGATGCCAGGAAGAGGATGTCTCTGCTTTCCATGACCCTACTTCTACAAAACTGCAGTAAGAATTCTGGCCTCTTCCCTGAAAACTCCTAAATACAACCAGACTCCAATCTGCAACAACATAGTCTTGACTGCTGCTGTGTTGCTGTCAGCATATTCTAGCCTTACAAGACTAATGAAAACATTTTTCCTGCTAGACATCAGGACTGGTCTTTAAAAAGTTCAATATTACCCAGTAGCAAAGATTTAAACTAAATTATGGAATCTTAACCTGGGGTCACAGATGGGCTTCAGGGGGTGTCTGTAAACTTTCATCCAATTCTCAAAAGGATCCAAAACCTCTAAAGGTTAAGAACTACTGGGCTAGGTCAACCAGGACCAAAAAGAAAAAGGCAAACATTTTAAAAAGACTGTCAATCAACTACCTTTCAACTACCCACCAATTCTTTTTTTCTTCTCAAATTTCTGTACTTTTTGTTTGTCCACACCTTTATATGAATTTTATCTTACCTTTGATTTTTTTTTTAACAGCATCTGCATAAGCTTTCACTGAGATTTATATTTGAGAATGGTCTCTGAATATATGTATAGTAGATGTCTACTGGTTCTTATACCAGTGAAACAGACAGCAATAGAACGTGATAGACAGTGATTATTAAAATTCAGTTCAGTAACTCTAAGACTCTTAAATTTGTCTATAATACTGAACTAGCTAGTTGGGTAGATCTCTTCTGTGATTAAATAATTTCATTAATACAGTAACAATAAAAATACAATTCTTCAAATAACATCCCATCAGCAAACCATGCGACAGGAAGCCTAGAAATCACAAGCAATGGAATGATGGTGGATGTTAAAATTACTGTAATTCCATGAGGCCAGGAAGCAAATGATTTACAGTCAAAGAGACAGCTAGCTCTGTGACAATTTTTTCAGATAGTATAAGTGATTCTTAAGCACGTGCTTTTTCAAAAGCATGGATGGAATGGGGGCTGCATGCCTGGCAAGCAGTGTCGGAGAAAGTGCCTAAGGACAAAAGGGTCATTCCAGAGAATGTCTCCCAGTAAAAACATGCGGAATGCAAGGCCATATCAACTGTGCTGACACCGATTTAGAATGTGGTGGACAAAATGAATGGAAGAGAAAAAGGAGATGAGGCAAAGTCAGTCTTGTGTTTAAATTTTCTCACCTGGAATTACAGAGATAGTTTTCAAAGCTCGGAGAACCCTGAATGTTCTCAGCGCTGAGACATTGCCCAGGTCCACAAACTCTGTCACATATCTGTAGTAAGGGAGGTCACACACAGACACAAATGACAAACACAAACACAAACACAAACACCAAAAGAAAAAAACAAAACCACAACAAAACAAAAAGTACAATACGTCACGTCAGGGCCCTAACCCAACACCTAACACCAACCCCGGGCCATCTTACCTGGGATTACCGAAATAGTTTTCAAAGCCCTCAGTACCCTGAAAGTGCGTAGAGCTGAAACATTGCCTAGGTTTACAAACTCTGTTATATACCTGCAGAATCAAACCAAAGTTAACTTGTAATGGTACCACTGGGCGAGGGTTTGAGAATGGGGGGGAAGAAAGGGTCTTATATACAAGCTACTATTTCATTTTTTTTCCTTGAAAAAGAAAAGTTTCAAAATATACACATTTAAGGAACACATTTTTTTTTTTCATTTGGGTAAGGTGAATTCAAAAGTATATTTGAAAGAACTGATACAACCAGGAGATTCCTGGGGCTTGCACTCTTCATCGGCATTGCGATGTGCGGATCCCGGTCAGAATGACTACTCTCAGGCCATTCGCTTTTTTTTTTAATAAAAAGGAAGGCCATCAAAGGCTCATGTCCCCAAGTTTTATGAAGAATTTCTTAAGAAAAAGAGACAAATTTCTGCAGCAGGAGCCCCATAAAACAAATCTACATTAGAATAACTCCCTAGTTGACAATGGTGAAAATGCCTAAATGTCTGTATATATGACTTATCCAAAAATTGTATGCATATCTTTGCAGTCATGCCTGTGGATGAAGTTTCAGCCTGTGACAAAAGTAGGGCTCAGGAAAATCATGAGATCAGAGCAAATATTGTGCTAAGTGTCTGTTTTATCACCAGCTCTGTGACGAGCAAGGACACTTAAATTTTAAATGAATACCAATGTGTATCTATAACACTGGAAGCTAGAAATTAACTTAATATAACAGAAAGCCAAAGATTCAGTTTCAAATATTCAATGCATATAATTTGTTCACATTTTACAGTTGAAATACATCTTTCTATCTGATGCTCAGATCCATATATACACAAATGCACTCAATCTCTTGCACTTGTGCAGGCGTGCACCCAAACTCACACACAATCGATACAACATCCCTAACCCCTACCAAACCACGAAGTACAATAACTCTTCTATCATTAGCTAAGTTTCCCAGAGATACATTTTTATTGTTAAAACTTGATAAAAAATTACCAAGAGCGGCTAGCATATCAATGTGGAGTTATACTATTCTCTAGCAATAGTTTGAAGTTCTGGTCCGTAATTCTTTAAGAAGTAACCAGCTTGAATACCTAGGCTCATGTTTTGACTCTAAAATGTGCTCTGAAGTCTACACCATCTGCCAGCCTCATAAAATTACATGTGATATGACATACCCCCTAGTGATAAGCATGCAAACCCTGGTCAATGGTATAAGGGGAGAAAATATGAGAAAGTGTCAATGGGAAATCATTTCCTACTTTCTCTCCCAGCTGTCAAGCCTCTGTGTACCTTCCCCATATAAACATACTGTCATTGCCTGAACAAGAAGCCCTCCCAAGCAAGAATCATAAGCATAAGCCCATACAGTCTTACATAGTTACCCATTAATTCCTCATACAACTGTGCCCATAAACTCACATTTACAAACACTTTCATACAAACACACCCGGGAGTATAATCGCATGCACATAATCACACCCAGAACATCAATAAAGCAAGCAGAGGACTTACGCCATCATGATGACACTGAAATCTAACCAGTTCCATGGATCTCGTAAAAAGGTAAAGCCATCTATGCAGAAACCTCTTGCAATGATTTTCACTAGTGATTCAAATGTATAAATCCCTGTGAACGTGTACCTGTCAAAGAAATGGATAGCTTGAGGTGACTTTTGAGCAGACAGAAACTTTAAATGAATCTTTTAAGATAACACTAGCTTCAACCAACAAAGGCAAAATAGAAAGGGCAAAGCCAATGCAGCAAAATGGAAGTGAGGAAGAGAAAGAGACGCTTTGAATGAAAACTTACTGAAGTGCACAAACCAAGAACTGTGGAATGTTGTTTTAGATCCTGAAGGGCACTGCAAAAAAAATAGCTCAGTACTGCCATGTAGATATGTGAACATTTCAAACCAGGTGAGGTGGTTTGAAATGTTCACATACTACATGGCAGTACTGAGCTATTTTTAACTTTAGACAAGCCAAAATGAAGGGAAGTATACAGTACCATCAGGAACTAAGCGTACAAGAGGGTGATGGATAGGGGAGACAAGTCAAAGGCACCAGCTTGCACAGGAAAGGATGGAGGTGAAGGGCAGTAACTTCCAGAACATGCTTTTTCTTTTTAGAGTTGACTATTAAGGATAGTTCCTAAATTCCACAAGTATCTTCACCCTTCTCTGTGAAAGAATTGGTGATAACTATTTTTTTTTCCTTGATGGATAAATTGTGGCAAAGCAAGATTCAGTGACTAAATGAAATAAACAAACAGGCAAATAAATAAATGAGCTACTTACTCCACATTCTTCGACCAGTCAGGAGGGTTACTAAAAGTCATGAATACACAGTTGGTCAAAATAGTGCACATAATGATCATGCTAAATACTGTAGAGAAGAGTCAAGGGAGAATACACAAAATCTGACCTTTTTTTCTCAGAAAACAAAAACGTTTTGCATTGGGTATCATGAGACATTAATCAATAATCTGAAAAGAGGCAAAGTACAGGAGAGGAGGAAATGGCGAGGTGATAATGAAAACTGTGGTCACCACAAATTCCATCATGTGTATCCACAGCTGACCATTGAACCGTGCATGCACATAGCAGGAGGGACACTCTCTTTCAAAAAGGCTGTCATTATTCCACTCCTTTCAGATAAAACATTTTCCTCTCTTACCATTTTTTACCTCAGGTATGGAATAAGCCTCTAAATACCTTTGTGCATAGTAACCAAAAATCTACCAGTCTACCAGACTGCAAAGTAAGGTGAGAAAATAAATGAAATCTAATCCACATTATTCAGTACTCATTTTGTTAATTATCTTGCATAACTAATTATTTGAAAATCTACATGTAATTTATGGTTCACGGTTTCCTGTAGTCCTCCGAAGGGCTGAACTGTTCTTGGAAGGCAAGGCAACAGCCGACGTGTGCTGAATTTATCCAATATGGGAAACCCATTTGTGGCGCGTTAAGTAAGGATTTCAGAGACATCTGCACCACCACATTCCTAAGGGTGAGGGAATGGGGCAAATTCATCTGTTCATTCTGAAAGTACCCAGGAATGTATATGGATAGCAAACAGTTTTGCTGCCACTTTAGAACTGGATCCAGGATCTTTCTTAGCTCTTTTTGTTCTTGTCCACTGAGAAAAAATAAACGGCTTTAGGTCAGTACGAGTTACTCACACTCAACTGTCACTTTAACAAGCACAGAAGTCATATCTCATTTGTTGCTAACTCACTCTCTCTTGCTAATGACATTCACCATCTTCATTCTACTAGTGGATTTACAAAGAAAAAATACTTCATACGGCTGGATTTTTCTTCAGGGAATAATAACATGTCCTGATTAGAAGAGAAAAAATACTCCATCTCCTGATTCCACAAAAAGGAGAGAAGTCCATTGTGAATTATTTATTTCCTTATAAATCTTCAGATTTCAGAACTATGTTGCTTGTAAACCACAGATTTCAGAACCAGGTTGCTAAATTCTTAGAGTTAATAAAATGTAGTGAAAGCTTAGCAAACCAATTTACCAAGTTGCGACTGCTGGCTTCTCTGTCCTACGTGGAGGATACAATACTATTCAAAGCCTGGGACTAAGTATTGCCAAATTAAATACCAACCATGAGAGTTTAAAGTCACTATGCCAAGTTGATAAACCCATCACGTAATTTTTCATCTGTCATATGCTCGCCTATATCAATAAGATGTTCAAGTCAGGCAATATGAATAAACTGGCATTTTCTGTTTAAGGGAAGTAAAAATACCAGAAAAGATTCACAACAACTCTGCAATCCAAATCTAAACATCTGTACCAAGGAGACCATTTAATCTGAGAAACTATCTCAGATACTTTCAAAGCTCACTGCTCAAGAAATAAAAAAATATTCCAGGAAGATCTCTAAAGCATTCATTCAACTATTTGTAAATTAAGAAGCAGCTTTCAAAATATTGTAACATCGGACTTTATTACATTAAAAAATTGAATAATTTGCCTCAGGATTAAATCACTAAAGTCTGAGTACTTTAAAAAGTAAGACTTCAGTAAAAGATTACCAACTTAATTTGTCCCTCTAAATTCCAGACTCCAATGATACCCTAAGAAAAAAGAATTTGCTGAAGCTCAAAGCTCGAGATTTGGCAGAGGTCACTCTTAAACTTCTGACTGGTAGGATAGTCAACTACTGTTGGTAAAATATTTAATGTATAATTCAGTTGTCAAAATTCAGAAACATACACCAGTAACCATGCAATTGCTACACTCATTCCACATTTGCAGAAAAGGATATGAATGTATCAAAATTTTAATAGCTATTCTTCTTATCAGGTTAAAAGGACTTAAAATGTACAAGGCAGGCGTGGCACTAAATCTGAAGAGAGTTTTTCCTCTGTTTAATACTACAAAGGTCTGTGGAGAAAGAAAAAGAGAAATTATTAAAGCATGGGAATTAATCACCACATGAAACAACATTTTTCTCAGCTCTAAATAAATAAACTCAAATGTACTTATGATTTTACTTCCCAATTTGGTTTCCAAGGCGAGAAACCTATGGCAATATACCTCTCTTTCCCTAACCTCCCTGGCCCCTAGCCTGCTCCAGATTATATCAAGTAGCTGGCAGTATTTTAGCAGTTTTACAGAATAAACTTATTCCTCTCAGAAGTAAGTCATTTGAACTAAACCTGAGCTATCTATGCCAGCTCTGGACAACATGCTCAAGTTCATTAATTGAGGATTCAGTTACTCGACAAATGTTTACTGAGTGCCTACTATGTGCCAGGCAATGTTCTAGGTGCCTGGAAAATATCAGTGAACAAGGCTAACCTGATTGGAAAGTTTATATTCCAAAAAGGAAGACAGACAATAAATAAAAAAGTAATGAAAATGTAAATTATATAGAATGTGATACATGCGATGGAAAAAGGGGAAAGATCAGGGAAAAGGAGATCAAGAGTATTGGGATAAGGGTGAATGGAGAGGTGACGGTTATTTTTTTTAATTTTTATTTTCCAATTAGAGTTGACATTCGATACTATTTTATATTAGTGTCAGGTGTACAGCACAGTGGTTATACATTTACATAATTTATGAAGTGATTCCCTGATTAGTCTAGTACCCAGAGAGGTGACAGTTTTAAAGCAGGTGGTCAGGGAAAGCCTATGAAGGAAAGAAATTTGAGCAAATACTTGAAAAAAGTGAAAAGCGTTCTTTATCCCAATATTTACCTACCAGGGCTGCTCTATCTGGCTTTTAAGAACCTTCATTATCAGCCTTGCTAAAATTATTCAGCCATGTTTCCCAGTGTGAATCTTCCTGTCTTGCCAAACTAGTAATGTTACAGTAATTCTTAACTTTGGCCTTTGCTCACATTGCTCATCCTACCCAGAATGCCTATTCTTGTCTCAATTCAATTAAAATATTACTGAGCACCTATTTTGTGCCAAGCATTATCCAGCTCCAGGAACACGAAACTGGATAAAATTGTACTTTTAGAAAAGATGTATGTGTGAACTAGTAATCGTGATGCAGGGTAAGTACAAACTCCAATAACGAAAATATGTATAATATATGAGAAGCAGCAGGAGGAAGTCCCCCCCGCCACCCCGCCTTGAATGGGAAATGAAAGGGAGAAGAGTGAGCTAAGAGATGTTCACAAAGGAAGGTAACTAATATTTGGAAGGGTGTTAAAAGGATAAGTAGAGATTAAGAGATATTAATTGGGCAGATAAAGGGGGAAGGAATGGCAAGAAAAGGGAATAGCACAGAATGTACAAAGGCACAGTAGCAAATAACTATAGGTTGTTTTCAGGGAATTGACAAATAATTCAGTGTTGATGGATAACATAGAGAAAGGGGAGCAACAGACTGTGAAGCTGAAGAGAGATGCAGGAGCCTACTAGACCATGAGTTCCTAAGGAGACAGGCCAGTGGCAAGTACATAGCCCTAGCATCTCACAGTGTGAGTGAAAGAGCAAATGGTCAAATGCTAGCTATTTTCAATAGGTTTTTAAAATTTAAAGCAATACATACTCATAAGCTTTTAAGAAAGGAACAGAAGATTAAAAGTTCTATCTCATTACCTAAAGATAACCTTTGCTACTTGTATATCTTTTCAGAACTTTCCTGTGCAAATACAAGCATACAGATATAGCCTTAAAAAGACTCCTCTCTCTTTCATATGGAATTGTACTATAAATACTGTTCTGCGTTCCGCATTAAAAATGAACCTCCACAAAGAAAAGCCCAGGATCAGATGGCTTCACTGATGAATTCTACCAAATGTTTAAAAGAAGAATTAATGCCAATTCTTCATAAACTTCCAAAAAATAGAAGGGTACATTTCCCAACTCATTCTGTAAGGCGAATATGCCTTGAAACAAAACCTACAGACATCACAAGAAACAAAAACTATAGACTAATATCCCTTACAAATACAGACACGAAAAGCCTCAACAAAATACCAGCAAACTAAATCCTGCAACACATAAAAAAGATTATATACCACGACCAAGTGGAATTTACCCTAGAAATACAAAGTTGGTTTAACATATGAAGATCAATCAACATAATATAACAATATTAATAAGATAAAAGACAATAACCACATGATCACCTTAATAGAAAAAAAGTATTTGATAAAATCTAACACTATTTCATAATAAAAACACTAGATAAAGTAGAAATAGAAGAGAATATCCTTAACCTAATAAGGGGCATCTATGAAAAATCCACAGCTAACATCATACATAACAGTGAAAGCTTTCCCCCTAAGATCAGGAACAAAACAAGGATATCCATTTTCCCCACTTCTATTTAACACTGTACTGGATGTTCTAGAAAAGGCAATTAAACAAGTAAAATGATTTCTATTTGCAGATGAAATGATCTTACATACAGAAAACCCTACAAAATACATACACACAAAACTATTAAAGCTCATAAACAAGTTTAACAAGGTATCAAGATACAAGATCAATATACAAAAACCAATTGTATTTCTATATACTAGCAATAAACAATCCAAAAATGAAATTAAGAAAACTCCATTTACAATAGTGTCCAAAAGAATAAATATCTAGGAATAAATTTAACAAAAGAATTATAAGACTTGAAATAGAAAACAATAAAACATCAAGAAAAGAAATTAAGACCCAAATAAATGGAAAGACATCTTTTGTTCATGAATTGAAAGACTTATTATTGAGATGACAATACTCCTAAATTGATATACAAATTTTGTGCAATCACTATCAAAATTTCAACTGCCATTTTTGGCAGAAATTAACAAGCTGATCCTAAAATTCATATAGAAATGCAAGGGAACCAGAATAGCCAAAACAATCTTGAAAAATAAAGACAAGGTTGAGGACTCACATATCCCCATTTCAAAGCTTATTATGAAGCTATAGTATTCAAGACTAGTACTAATATAACGATAGCCATATAGATTAAGAGAATAGACTTTAGAGTCCAGAAATAAACCTATATATCTACAGTCAATTGATTTTTGATAAGGATGCCAAGACAACTCAAAGGAGAAAGAATAGTCTCTTCAACAAAAAAAACTGGGTAGCCACCTGCAGAAGAAAGAATTTGGACCTCTACCTCACATTCTATGTAAAAATTAACTAAAATGGATCAAAGACCTAAATGTAAGAGCTAAAACTATAAAACTCTTAACAGAAAAAAAGAGATATGAATGCTCACATCTTGGGATTAGACAAGTGTCAGAGATATGACACTTACAGCACAAGCAACCAAAGAAAAAGTCGATAAACTAAAGTTCATCAAAATTCAAAACTTGTGTAACAAATGACACTATCAAGAAAGTGAAAAGACAACCTACAAAATTCTTAAAATTCCAAAGTAAAGACAAATAATCCAATTTAAAAATGGGCAAAGGATTTGAACAGACATCTCTTCAAAACAGTCGATAAACACATGAAAAGATGTTCAATATCATTAGTCATTAGGGAAATAAAACCACAATGAGATACTACTTCCCACTCATTAGGATGGTTATATATTTTTTTTTAAATGGAAAATAACAAGTGTTATCAAGGATATGAAGAACTTGGAATCTTCATACACTATGCGCAGGGATGTAAATGGTGAGGCCAGTTTGGAAAAGTTTGACAGTTCCTCAAAAGTTAAACATAGAGTTACCATGTGACCCAGCAATTCTACTCCTAGATGTATACCCAGGAGAATTGAAAACAGGTGTTCATACCAAAACTTATACATAAATATTCATAAAAGCCTTGTTTGAAATATCCTAAAAGTATAAATAACCTAAATGTCTATCAACTGACGAATGGATAAATCAAATTTGGTATAGCCATATAATGGAATATTACTCAGTCTTAAAAAGGAATGATATATGCTACAATATGAATGAGGCTTGAAGACATTATGCTAAGTGAAATAAGCCAGACACAAAGGACAAATATTATATGACTCCACTTATATGCGGTACACAGAATAGGCAAATTCATAGAGACAGAAAATAGAAGAGAACTTGCCAGGGGCAAGTCGGGGCAGGGGCAATGGAGAGTTATTGTTTAATGGGTACAGAGTTTCTCTTTGGGATGATGAAAAAGTTCTGGAAATGGACAGTGGTGATAGTTGTACAATATGGTGAATATATTTAATACCACTGAATTGTGCACTTAAGAATGGTTAAAATGGTAAATTTTATGTTATATATATTTTATCACAATCAAAAATACAAACATTATTATCTGAAAAGTACCCAGGAAATGTTAATGATCAATTTTTAAAAATCAGCTTTATTCCAACCCAAATAATAAAATTAAGACTAGTAATAGCTAAAAGTGGTTCCTAACCCATTCTGAACTTCAGAATGATTTGAAGAGCTTTTTGAAAAACAGACATCTGGGCTAAGGGTGAGGGAGGGGAGAAAAAATGAAGTATTTATACATGCTACAATATGGATGAATCTTGAAAAGAATTCAGACACAAAAGGTTTCCATTTCATAGAAATGGCATCATGTTGCATGATTCCATTTATACAAAATGTCCAGAGTAGGCAAATCTATGACAGAAATTTGGTTATGGTTGCCCAGGGCCTGGATGGGGAAGGGAATTGGGGGAAGGTGGTGTCACTGCTAATGAGTCTTTTTAAGGTAATAAAAACATTCTGAAATTAGTGCTTATAGTTGCACAACCTTGTAAATACGCTAAAAAAGCAATGAATCATATAATTTAAAATGGTGAATTTTCTAGCATGAATTAAAAAACAAAACCCACAAAAACATGAACCATTTAAGAAATATGATATATAAAGAGGTCTAAAAATGATACCATAAACATCTATGTATCCATTAGTTTAGCCTAAGAAATAATGCCTTACTAACTGTGCTCATTTCTGCACTCCTCTCCAAATACATCCTTTCCTTCTCACAGAGGTAATTATTTTGAATTTGGACTGAGGTCTCAAATTTTTCATGTACTCTGAGCTCTTCCTTTTCAAGTACTCTGAGCTCTTCCTTTTCTGAACTCCTATTATACTCAGAGTATGTGTCTTTCATTACTCCCCAATCTTTTACTTTTTTTACCTTCCCCTTCATCCCCGCCCTCTACCCCTGACTAGGTTTTTAACCATTTTCCAATACAACACTCAACCCATTAGCTCCCAATAAACAGTTGTTGGCAGGTTTTTCTTTTTTAATTCCTTTCATCTTCTATTCCTTCCTTTCTTAATCTGGCAGAGTCACACCATTCTCTCCCCAGCAAAAAAGCAGTGCTGGTATTAAGCTATATACATTCTGGAAACACTCAATGCACCATCCCTAGTGTTTTCGCTCTGGTGGGGTCTGCTGCAGGGAAAGCCTAATCCTAAAAGCAAGAGGAAAGAGTAGACCTTGAGTTAGGCTGAAACAGGTCAAGAGCCGAACTATGACTCTTCCATAATTTGGCTTCCCAAAGAAACAAAGAGCCAGGACTTTCCCAAAACCACCTCTCTTAAGTACTTGTACTCCTCTGTGTTTCTATAGCAACTCCCTTTATGAAAATGTCAAGCCTTTTAAATAACCTCCTCATTCAACCTCATAATATTCCTGTGAAGTATGGGTGAAGGAGGGATTATTATCCTCTATGTATTTTACAAAAGCTCAGGAGAGGTACACCACCTATCGAAGGTCACGCAGCAAAGAGCAGTATATTATGCCAAGTTTAGAGCCTCTTTACAGTTTCTACTGTGCCAGATTGAGAGGTAATTTAGGGGCAATATGGCAGAGAATGAAACTGGTGTGGGGGATGGATTCTCTGGTGAATGAGAAATTTGAGCCCCTGGGGTCCACTACATAAAAGCCTAAGGAACAATGAAAGAAGCACTGGCTGGTGTCCCAGGATCCAAAAACCACAAGGTCTTTGCAAAATCACCGACCTGCCTTAGAACGAGATGGGCAACAGGATTTTTAAAAGTAACCTGCTCTGCACCTTCCATTTCTCTTGTCTTTTTGTTTGGTCATGATGGAAAGATAGGGCTAGAGGTACTATTGAGGGTATTTCCTATCACAGAATCAGTGCCTTCGCAGTTCCTGGCATAGAACAGGTACTCAAAAAATGTCTGCTGATTGGTTAATAAACAAATGCTTGTATGCCTGAGGTGAGAGAAAAGGAGAAGAGGAAAAAGAAAAGGAAGGCATTAGGAAATTGAAATTGTTAGACCATGGTTGAAGAAAAACTAAGAGGTGGCTAGGATTCTGAATTGGTACAGTGATGACTTGGCAAGAAGGAGACCGGTGACCCTGAGGGATACTAGTTATCATTACTGAATTCAAAAAGTATAGTTTTATATAAGTATAAAGGCTTTATTAAAGACATTCTATGTGTGAAGTAGAAATTTCATAATTAATTTGGGTACTAAATACTGCACATAGAATCGAAATAGTGTACCATCCCTCCTTTCTAAATATTACATCTAGTATCTTTCATCAAGTATAAAAACAGATCTCTTTTCTATTTGAATAAACATCTAGTCCACACTAAACCCCCTGAAATAAAAGTGAATCCTCTATACTTTAAGAAGCAAGTCACATTACAATAAAACATACTTTATTGTTAAAATAATTAGATTTATATATACTTAATTTATATGCAGTTTTTCATAACAACTTCTTCTGCATAAAGCAAGATGGACCAACACAAGTACTCAAAGTTTAGGAATCTCTTTTAACACTGGTGCCTGCAGTGCTTATGTGAGAGTCACAATAGTATATGTTAGAGATCAGTAAACCTTTATAAAGGGCCAAGTAGTAAATATTATAGGCTCTGTAGGCCCAATAGTCTCTATTGCAACAACTCAACTCTGCCACTGTCGTGTAAAAGTAACCACAGACAACATGTAAACAAGAGTGGCTGTGTTACAATAAAATATTATTTTATGGACAAGGATACTTAAGTTTCATATAATTTTCACACATCATAAAATATTATTCTTCTGACTATTCTCCAACCATTTGAAAATGCAAAACCTTCTTAGCTCATGGGCCATACAAAAACAAATGGCAGAGCTGATGTGGCCAATGGGCCAGAGTTGGCTGATCCCTGGTATACACTAACACCACTTCCTGACCTAGGCCAGAATGGTTGCATTAGAATGATCTGGATGGCTTTTTACAAAATGCAAATTCATGAATCCCACCCCAGAGGTTCTGATTAAGTAGCTGCAGAGATGTCTGTGCTCACCGGGATTTGGGAACCAACAGATCATCTCTTAGGTCATTTTGTGCTAAAAATACTTGAGTTCTCCTTCTTCACCAGCTTCTACCTAGCTAAATAGCCTGGGTGAGCCACTATATCTCTCCGGAACTCATTTTCCTTGTCAATAAAATGAGAGAGAGGGCTGGCTGATGGGTGTACCCAAGTCCCTAGCAGCTCTGACATCTATGATTTAGAAAATATACCAAAGCATCCAAGATTAAGTGCAACAAAGCAGAAAACCATACTTTTGAGGAGAGAGCCTATTATTATTTATTCTTTCATGTTACATCCTGATAGAACTCTCCTGAATTGGTTATTTTGCTCCTTCAACTGAAACTGTCAAGTGCAGGGTGAACAGTGCTAGATAGCATCCTGACAACTACACTTATGTGGGCAGGGGCAGCATGGAGCAGACCCATGGCAGAACTGCACCACCCACTTCTTCCTGCTCTATCTCCCCTACTTCTATCCCCTGTTCCTGGCAGGACAGTGGCTATGGGAGAGAGAATGAATAGGGATAATTGGTGATGAGTTGATGTTTAAAAATAATACATAAAAGAATTTTTAAGCCATACATATACTGATTAAATCTCAGTAATCATCGATAAACTGCTTGTGAGAATCCAGAAAAAGAGATTTGTCTCTTGTTCAGCACTGTGCTCCAACACCAGATCCTTTAAAGACCAGGAGCAGTTGGGAAGGACAGCAGCATTGGATTCTTACAAGCATACTTCTTAAGCAACAGTCACTTGGTGCCCATGATGTCCAATAATGTTTTACCTAATCTGTATTAAATTAGATCTTTGTGAAGTACATGAATTAAGAGGGAAATTAAAATTGAATTGTGGTTTAGTACCCAAGAGGAAATATCGGTTTATAACAACAGCCACTGAATGTGTTTGAGCACAAGGCCCATTAAGAGCGGAAGAAAAGCTCTTAACGAGTTATGGCATGGAGTATGAATAAATGTGTCATGCAGGCATAAAATGAGCCTTCGGAAAAGCTCAGGCTTTTCATTTCTAATGAGCAATGTGGGCCTTGGAGTACATGATGGAGGAGCATTGCCATTGCTAACTCAGGGTGAGATATATTCTTTTTAAGGTCCACAATAAGGGGAAGGGCATTGTGCAAGGCCAGGTACAAGCACATTCACATATATATCCAACAAACGTTAGCATACTGCAAATGCAATACAGTGAACATACAGAGTTACCACAGGACTGCACTGCAGCCGACTTATTAACATCTCCCCATACTTACCCCAGGAATGGATTAATTTTTTTTAACCACACAAAAAAGTGTAAATTACAATAATAAAGGGTATTTAAAGATAAAAAGACATTATGAAAAAGAGTACTCAATGCAGGGGTGGATAATGTCACAGAACTGACAGCTTCTTAGAGAAACTTTTTTTATCCAGTCCCTCCCTGGTTTGCTGTGGGACACATGGCCCAAGAGAGTGGCTCTCCACTCAAACAAGTTCTCCCTCTCCTGTTAGGTCATCATCTCAATTAGGGCAAAGATAACCTGCAGGTACCTAACGACCTTCTGGCTATAATGAAGACCCATGGGCTCAGAGATTTAGCTAATCTCCCAGAGGGCAGCTGGGAACAGATATTCTTTGAGTCTATCCGGCTATCACTGTATTGACACTGATTTATGACTGTCTCACAGAGTTTGGAACCTAGATCTCAACTGTTTTGAGCTCTGAAACAGCCTAATACTCTCATTTATAGCTGACTCCTCTAGCCTTAAACTCTTGCATGCCTAAACCTAACATATTACCTTATGCTCCCAGACCTATGTACCTCTTCTGAACCAGGCAACTGGACAGTTTGACTTACAATTGTTGTTAGCTCTTTCCTGCCTAACTATAAATTCTTAATTGTTAAATTATAAATGTTTAATTCTGGCACCTTCTACCAGGGGCAAATCCTTTCTGCCTATTGATTTTAAAGTGTGCATGCACAGAGAAGCCCTCTTCTATCCAATAATAACATAAATACAGCTGATCTGAAGAACAGCTATAGCAGTGATGACAGCAGTAGCCAGCTGTCCACTAATAAACAGCAATTTGGCATTTGCTTCTGAGTACCTATCTATTCAGCCAATACAGCAGGCCACAAATGTCCTTTCACATTTTCCCTGTTTTAATAAAGGAAAATATAATGCTGACTCTATATAGATTCTACTTTAGACTAGTAAAATCACAATTATAGTCCTAGCATGTCCCAGGAAAGGCTCTAGCAAAAGCACAACTGGCCTAAATTTCCAGAGTACCTCTGTCCTGGTACCCAGATGGCCTTAGATATACTGAACTAAAACAGGACATGGGCACATAAGCCAATTTTTTCCCTTTAGGCTTGGACTTCTATTTGAACTATATGCAAATTCAGAGTCTTCACCTTCCAAGTCTCTATTCCATTACACTGAGGATTGAGCAAGAGAGAGCTCTACATCCTCTATTTATTGTTTTATTCCTTTCGTCACTGAAAATTGTACCTACAAGTCTATTTGAAGAAATAATAACATTCAACATGTATTAAGCATTTACTCTGTGGCAGACACCCTACTCAGATGCTTTATACGACTGTCTCACAGCAACCACTCCATGAAGTAGGTACTATTTTACAAATGATGAAATTGAGGAAGAAAGATTAAGTAACTTACCTAAGACTACAAAGTTATTAAGTGGTGAAACTTAGAATTGAACTGAGGCAGTCTAACTCCAAGGGCTATACTCTTAATTATCACACCACAGTGCGATTTTAAAATGCTTCAGAAATGTGTATTGAACCTAACTCCTCACTTTATAGTCAAGAAGCCGAGCACAGAGTGCTCTGCCCGAGCTATGGCCACAGAGCTGGAGAGTAGGAGTTACTAGGTAGGGTCCAGGTGTCCTGGCTTCCAGCTCTGAACTTTTGTACCCACACCAGGTCATCTGGTCCAATCCACAGATCAAGGAAGGAATCTCTTTTATTTAATCCCTTTAAATTTGGCAAAAAGAAAAGCTCATGCATATGCCTCAGAGATCACACAGCTCTTTATAGTCTTTTTTCCCGAGTTAAGCTTAATGAAGATAATTCTAGAATCACATCTGTTTGTGGCTTTACAATTTTCTAGGTATTTCTGCACTTTCTCATTTGGTTTGACCTTGTAACCCCATGCCCTCCAACCCACCTTTGGAGCAGCTGATACCCTTCCTGCCCACGTCCTGCTCACAGGAAGCCATACCTGTCAGAACAGCAGTGCTGTACACCTGCTTCAGTCCTGAGCCAGCACGATGATGCTCCCCAAGGCAGGGCAGCTCTGAACCTCCTACGTGGCCACTCTTCCTCACTGTCCTTCAGTATGAGTTTGCCTTGAACTCCTTCCCCTTCACCCTCTTAGGTGCACAGACTGCAGCTGCTCTAAGGTAGAGCAAAATGCGGGTTTATTATGTAAAGCATATTAACCCCTCGATTCACTGTATTCATATTCTAGACTCTATTCTCACTCTCCTCTCTCTTAGAAAGCAGCCAAGCAGAGTGGTTTAGAGGCTTTGAGGCCACAAGACCTGGGTTGAAGAGCCAGCTCTGTTGTTTATTAACTATCATGATCTTAGGCAACTTACTTAGGTTGCTATGGCTCAGATTTCTTGCTGATAAAATAGGGAAAATGATTAATAGTACCTATTTTACCAGGCTGTTACGAGAATTAAATGAAAATTCACGAAAAGTCCTTAATACAGTGCCTGGCACAGAATAAGCACTCAATAAATGTTGTGATTATGATGATGCCACTGCTATCACAGACTACTGCTACTCATTCTGCTCTTTGGCTCCAAACATGGGGTGGCCATTAGAAGACTGCAAGGGTTAACATTCACCTCAGGTAGTATCCACAAACTTGGTATAAGCCAGTAAGACATCTGTGCACAAGCCAGACCAAGAGTCCAGAGTCACTGGACTCTGTATAGCTGCACTGACTCAAAATGGGCCCCAGAAGTTACGTCAGACCTGAGAACTCTGAAGTGGAAGAAAATAAAATCTGCTTAGCACGTACACTATTGGGACCCAACCTGCCTCGCTAGCTTTATCTGTCTTACCAAACCATACCCTATGCTTTAGTCAGAACTAAACTCAGTGTTCAAACAATTCAATCTTTTTCATGCTTTCTGCCTTTGCATGTACTGTTGTTCTTTATACCTGAATTACCCTTTGGTCTCTTCTCCAACAAATAAATTTTTTTTTTACCAGACTGTAATACTTTAAGGGCCAGCCCAAATATCATCTCCACTCTGAAGATGGCCCTATTCAATTCTCTCAGACAGAATTACCCTTCCTTACTGTGTGTCCCTACAATACTTTGTACATACTTCTTTAGAACAGTTAATAGTATGGTCATTTTCTTGTTTACATGTCTGTTATCTCTCAATGGACCCTGACATTCTAACTACTGTGACTTTCTCAGCGTAGCAAGCAGAGTACATCATATGATGCTCATCTAGCCCAAAGTAGACAGTTCATACAAGTTTGTTGAATGTATGATTGAATCTCTTACACATGAGGAAATGATACAGGTAAAATCAACTAACCTATAACTATATCCAACTATCTACTAGGTGTGTATAATTTAAACACCCTTTAACTCATCTGCCCATATATGTTAATTTTGTCCAAAAAGTATTCTAATCTTTTCCATGTCTTAGAAATCAATCTGGAGATATAAAGTGAAATAAAATGAACTAAAAAAAACCACTAACTCATTTTGAGGCAGTACAAAATGATATAAAATTATCTAAAAATGGTAATAGAAAACAAAAGATCATTCTGCAATATACTCCATAGAGATAGCATGGCATGAGAGAAAGACCATGGGTGTTAAAGCCACACATCCCTGGAACTAAAACCTGGCTCTACTCCACACAAGTCGAGGGAACTTGGGCAAGTAAATTAACATTTCTGAGCCACCATTTTTTCTTACCTGTAGAAATGTGCAATATTCTACTGAGAGTTCCCTAATATTGCTAATCCTCAAGGACGGCAGAAAATTGAAGAGTTGACGATATCTAGAATTTGAGTAGTGTCATCAACTAAAATAGCAGATGAAAGAAAATAAGCAGGTTTGAGGAGAGAAAATGAGTTTGGTTTTGAACATACTGAGTTACCTGCAGGAAATCCAGATAGAGATGCCTGGCAAGGTGTTGAATATTTAAGGAGTGTTCTAGGCTAAAGATGCAGATTCAAGTGTACTGAGAGAATGGATAAGATTACCCAGGGAGAGCATGCCAAACGGGAGGAACATAGGCCAAGGAATGAACCCAGGGGATTATTAACATTTAAGGGAAAGGTGGATAAAATGAAAGAGAAAGAGAAGGAATAGTCTGAGATATAAGGAGAATTAGTCCAAAAAAGCAAAGAGCTGCAAGAATCAGGGAGTAGTCAACGCTGTCAAATATAGCAGAGAGGTTCAGTGAGATAAGAACCGCAAAAATGTCTGTTAGATTTGGCAATTTGAAATAGAGGATCTTATCTCAAGAATGTCAGTAGAGAGGTGAGGATGTGGAATCAGGCTGCAAGGATGGAGGAGTGGGTGGGAGATGTACAGGTGGTGATGATGAGTAAAGGCTACTCTTTAAAAGCTTCAATGGCATGAGAAAAGAGATCAGATTAGCTGAGGAGCTGAGGTCAAGTGAAGATTCATTAGGATGGGAGAGGCATTGAGTAGGTTTACAGGCTGAGGGGAAAGAATCAATATGAGAGAGAAAGATTGAAAAGTACAAAAAAGACATGGGACAACTGAGAGAGTGAAGTTCTAGAGAAGGTAGGAAGGCATGAATGGGGTCAAAGACACAGGGAGAGGAATTGACCTTGGTTAGCTGATTGGATATCTCATTCTCTGAAACTGAAGGAATCTTTTATTCTAACTTAGTCAATATACTGCAACAAAGTGTCTGGAATAGGAGCGCCTCTTCAGAGCTTGTACCAAAAATACTGTTAGAATTTGGAAAAATACTGGCAGAAATTGTCATATAATGGAGCAATCCTAAACTTGAATTGTGACGAACAGGGTTATATGTGATGAATAATATGTAAAGAATTTACAACTCATGTGAATTTGGAAACAGTAAGCATCCCTCTGTGTAATGATGCCACAGTCTTACTCTCCTTGACTAAGTAAGAATTTAAAATATGGTTAATTTAAAACATTGTCAGAAGATGATCAATATCACTGTAATCTTGAGACATCCTACAACATTCAAATGGTCATTATTAAATAACCCATTCATAGGGTCAATTTTTATTAGAATAAGATTTCATAACTCACACTCTGGAAAATCATCAGAGACTAATTCCTAAAATTACCAACCAGTGGAATTTTATGGCTAAGGTGATTAGCTAATAACACACATCCTAGAAGTCAGGTAAAAGTTGTCTCTTAACACAGTTATGGACAGACCACTGCTGCCTGTACGAGCAACAATATCTCTTATGGGGATTGCAGGGGTCTGTATCAGCCTGACAGCCCTTGACTCCCTGAGCTCCTGCCCCATCCAGTACACAAAGTGCCCACTGCACATTGATAGGCAGCTGCCCCTGCTCTGGGGTAGTGCATTTAGGTTCAGGGTGGGCAGCAGTTGAACTTGCTACAAGTGGAAACTTGTACAGCAAGCCACAGAGATAGCTTGGGCATGTAAACTGATACTGTAGTGGCAGGGGGAAATTTACTCAATAGATCCAGGAGACTTCCAGGGTCCCTGCGCCACCCAACACGCATATCACTCAGAGGCTCATCCAGTTTCAGAGACTTACAGGCAGCTGATAGGCAGTATCAGGCCTTGAGGAGCACTGGTCACTCTGCTAAACTGCCATAGGTCAGAGACAGGGAATAACCGAGAGCTGCCTATAGCATTGTCTCTTCCACTTACCTATAGATCCAGCATAGGCAACAATGTTCGGCGATCACTTTTTAGTTCTCACCGGGTAGCCCTGAGCAATCAAAAGCAGTGGCTAACCTTGGCCTATGGGGGAGCACCTCCCAAGGGGCCACAAAACGAACGCATCTGGAGGCTGGCACCAGATCACAATGGAGTAACTCCTGACTGGTTCTAGTAGTGAAACATACAAAGGGTAGCTGCAACAAATACACAAGCCTGCTAGGGCAAATCCCACTCAGTGGGGTCAGCCCCCACACAACAACTCTTATCCTGAGGGTGCAGCCAATTCCCACAATTAGTAAGCCTGAACGTTAATCCCACCCACTGATCTACTAACAAAAGAGGCTTGGTGACAACAAAAGATCACACACAACCCACACAAAGGTCATCCCCAGAGCTCCTGGCACAAGGGGTCAGGGAAAGTGTGCCACTGGACCACACAGGACACCTTCCACATTAGGCCATCTGGCCAAGGCTGAGAAATGAAACAAATATTCCTGACATATAGAAAAGAACATAGAGAGGCTAATAAAATGAGAAAACAAAGAAACATGCCACAAATGAAACAACAAGAGAAAACTCCAAAAAATAAGCTAAATGAAATGGAGGTAAGCAACCTACCAGAGTCAGAGTTCAGAATAACGGTTATGAGGATGCTCAATGAACTTATGGTGAGAATGGATGAGTACAATGAGAGCATAAAAACAGACATAGAAACCAGACAGAAATGAGGAATATGATAATGGAAATGAAGAATACACCAGAAGGATTCAACAGTAGATTGGATGAAGCAGAAGGCTGAATTAGTGAATTGGTGACAAGGTAGATGAATACACCCAATCAGAACAACAAAAAGAAAAAGGAATTTTAAAAAATGAGGATTGTGTAAGAGACCTCTAGGACAACATGAAGTGTAAAAATATCTGAATCATAAGAGTAACAGAAGAGGAAGAGAGAAAGCAAAGGATTGAGACTCTTTTTGAAGAAATAATGACAGAAAACTTCCCTAACCTGGCAAAGGAATTAGATATACAAGTTCAGGAAGCACAAAGAGTTTCAAACAAGAGGAATTCAGACAGACCTACACCAAGGCATGTCATAATTAAAATGCCAAAGGTCGAAGACAAAGAGAGAATCTTAAAAGCAGCAAGAGAAAGGAAGCTAGTTACTTACAAGGGTAGCACCATAAGAATGTCTGCTGACTTTTCAATGGAAACTTTGCAGGCCAGAAGGAATGGCAAGAAATATTCAAAGTTATGAAAAACAAGAATCTACAACCACGGATACTCTACCCAGCAAGGCTTTCGATTAAAATGGAAGGTGAAATAAAGAGATTCCCAGACAAAAAAAAGCTTAAGGAATTCATCACCAACAAGCCAGCATTACAAGAAATGTTAAAGGGTCTTCTATAAAAAGAGAAGGGGTAAAAAAGAAAATAGAAATAACAAATATGAATAGTACAATGACAGTAACAATGTACCTATCAGTAATCACTTTAAATGTAAACGGATTAAATGCTCCAATCAAAAGACATAAGGTAACTGAATGGATAAGAAAACAAGACCCATGCATATGTTGTCTACAAGAGACCTACTTCAGAGCAAATGACACTCACAGACTGAAAGTAAAGGGATGGAAAAAGATATTTCACGTAAATGGAAATGAAAAAAAAAAAAAAAAGCCAGTAGCAATACTTATATCAGATAAAATAGACTTTAAAACAAAGGCTATAATAAGAGATAAAAAAAAAAGGGCATTACATAATAAAGGGATCGATAAATCAAGAAGACATAACCCTAGAAAACATATATGCTCCCAACATAGGAGCACCTACATACATAAAACAATTATTAACCAACATAAAAGGAGAGGTCAATAGTAATATACTCATAGTAGGAGACTTTAACACCCCACTGACACCAATGAACATATTTTCCAGGCAAAGACTCAACAAGGAAACAATGGGCTAAAAGATACACTAGAACAGATGGACTTAGTAGATATTTTCAGAGCATTTTAACCCAAAGTAGCAAAATATATATTCTTCTCAAGCGCAAATGGAACATTTTCAAGGATAGATCACAAGTTAGGACACAAATCAAGTCTCAATAAATTTAAGAAGATTGAAATCATATCAACCATCTTCTCTGATCACAATGGTATGAAACTAGAAATCAACTATAAGAAAAAAACTGGAAAATACACAAACACATGGAGGCTAAATAACATGCTACTAAACAATGAATGGGTTATTAATGAGATCAAGGAAGAAATCAAAAGACATCTAGAGACAAACAGAAATGAAAACACAACGACTCAAAATTTATGGGACACAGCAAAAGCAGTCCTAAGAGGGAAATTCATAGCAATACAGGCCTACCTCAAGAAATAAGAAAAAGCTCAAATAAACAATCTAACCTTAAAATTAAAAGAACTAGAAAAAGAATAGCAAACAAAGCCCAAAGTGAACAGACGGGAGGAAATAATAAAGATCAGAGCAGAAATAAATGAAATAGAGTCCAGAAAAAACAATACAAATGATTAATGAAACCAAGAGCTGGTTCTTTAAAAGGATAAACAAAATTGACAGACCCTTAACTAGACTCATCAAGGAAAAAAGAGAGAGGACTCAAATAAATAAAATCAGAAATGAAAGAGGAGAAATAATCAGACTCCACAGAAATACAATGGCTCGTAAGAAAGTACTACGAGCAATTATACACCAACAAATTGGACAATCTGGAAGAAATGGACACATTCCTAGAAACATACAATCTCCTAAGACTGAGTCAAGAAGAAACAGAAAATCTGAACCAACCGATTACCACCAATGAAACAGAATCAGTAATCAAAAACCTCCCAAAACACAAAAGTCCTGGAGCAGATGGCTTCACAGGCGAATTTTACCAAACATTCAAAGAAGAATTATCACCTATTCTTCTCAAACTATTCCAAAAAATTCAAGAGGGAAGGCTTCTAAGTCCTTTTATGAGGCCACCATTACTTGATTCCAAAATCAGACAAAGACATTACAAAAAAAGTAAACTATAAGCCGATATCTCTTATAAACAATGATATAAAAATCCTCAATAAAATATTAACAGAATTCAGCAATACATCAAAAATATCATACACCATGATCAAGTTGGATTTATTCCTGGAATGCAAAAGGTTGGTACAATATCCGCAAATCAATTAATGTGATACACCACATTAACAAATCAATTAATGTGATACACCACATTAACAAATCAAAAGATAAAAACCATATGATCATATCAACAGATACAGAAAAAGCATTTGACAAAATCTCAGCAAAGTGGGAATAGAGGAAACATCCCTCAACATAATAAAGGCCATATATGACAAACCTACAGCTAACATCATATTTAATGGGGAAAGCCTAAAAGCATTTTCCTTAAGATCAGGAACAAGACAAGGATGCCCACTTTCACCACTCCTCTTCGACGTTGTATTGGAAGTCTTAGCCACAGCAATAAGACAAGAAAGAGAAATTAAAAAGCATCTGAATTGGAAAGGAAGAAGTAAAACTCTTGTTATTTGCCAATGACATGATACTATATGTAGAGAACCTTAATGATTCCACCAAAAAACTGTTGGAACTGATCAATGAATTCAATAAAGTAGCAGGTCACAAAATAAATATTCAGAAGTCAGTGGCATTTTTATACACTAATGATGAACTTTCAGAACGAGAAATTAAGAAAACAATCCCATTTACGATTACATCGAAAACTATAAAATACCTGGGAATCAAATTAACCAAGAAGGTAGAAAACCTGTTTCCAGAAAATTATAAGTTAGTGAAAAAAGAAATTGAAGAAGATACAAATAATTGGAAAGATATACCCTGTTCATAGGTAGGAAGAATCAACATTGTTAAAATTGCCATACTACCCAAAGCAATCTATAGATTCAATGCAATCCCTATCAAAATACCAATGGCATTTTTCAGAGAGCTAGAAGAAACAATCCTAAAATTTATATGGAGCCATAAAAAATGCCCAATAGCCATGGCAATCTTGTGAAAAAAGAACAAAGCTGGAGATATCATACTACCTGATATCGAACTATACTACAAGGCTACAGTAATCAAAACAGCATGGTACTGGCATAAAAACAGATACATTGATCAATGAAACAGAACAGAGAGCCCAAAAATAAATCCACATCTATACATTCACTTAATATATGACGAAGGAGGTAAGATAATACAAATACAATGGAGTAAAGACAGTCTCTTCAATAAACGATGTTGGGAAAATTGGACAGAAACATGCAAAAAAAAAAGAAGTTGGATCATCTTCTTACACCGTATACAAGAATAGACTCGAAATGGATTAAAGATTTAAATGTAAGACCCAAAACCACAAAACTTTTAGAAGAAACAGGCAGTAAACTCTCTGATATTACTAATGGGAATTTCTTTTCAGATATATCTCCCCGGGCAAGAAAAAATAAACAAATGGGACTACATCGAACTAAAAAGTTTTTGTACAGCAAAGGAAACCATAAACAAAAGAAAAAGACAACAGACCATTTGGGAGAAGATATTTGCTAATGATACATCTGATAAGAGGTTAACATCCAAAATTTATAAAGAACTTATACAACTCAACAACAAAAAAATAAACAATCCATTTAAAAAATAGGCAGAAGACCTTAAAAGATACTTCTCCAAAGAGGAAATGGCTAACAGACATATGAAAAGATGCTCAAGGTCGCTAATCATCAGAGAAATACGAATTAAAACCACAATGAGATATCACCTCACACCTGTCAGAATGGCTATCATCAATAAATCAAAAAACAGCAAGTGTTGGCGAGGATGCGGAGAAAAGGGGCCCTTATACATTGTTGGCAGGATTGCAAATTGGTACAACCGCTATGGAAAACAGTATGGAGGTTTCTCAAAAAATTAAAAATGGATATACCTTTTGACCCAGCAATTGCACTTCTGGGTATTTATCCAAAGAAAACCAAAACAATAATTTGTAAAGATCTATGCACTCCAATATTTTGGAGCATAATTTACAATATTGCAGCATAATTTACAATAGCCAAGATATGGAAGCAAACTAAATGCCCATCAACAGACGATTGAATAAAGAAATTATTGTTCATATATACAATGGAATATCACTCAGACATTAAAAAAAATGAAATCCTACCATTTGCAACGACATGGATGGACCTAGAGGTTATTATGCTGAATGAAATAAGTCAGACAGAGAAAGATAGATACTATATGATTTCACTTATATGCAGTATCTAAGGAAAAGAACAACCTAATCAAAAACAGACACAAATATAGTGGACAATTTGGTGACAGACAGAGGGGAGAGGGGTTGGGAGGCTGAAAGAATGGGGTAAAGGGTTAAAGAAGTACAAATTAGTAGTTGATAGTCGGGCATGGGGAGCATGGCAGAGGGAATGAGGTTAGCATTAATATGATGGCTAAGTGGAGGGAGGGAGCAATTCGGGGGATTGTTTTATGAACATTATAAATGTCTAACCAACGTACTTTATACTTGAAACTAATTTAAATAAATTTATTTTAAAAAGTTGTCTCTTATACACTGTGTAGCTCAGATATGTGGAATTCCAACTTAGTACTTGTACAAAGACTTGAGAAGACCTGAACTTGAGGCTCCTTTCTGTAGAAAATTCTAGGTTTATCTGTAGGTACTCCTGTAGCTCACACTGATGCTAAAATGTACTGGACTCCTGCCTATGTAAAAATCCAAGATGAGCAAACTCTTAACAGAGTAACAATACTAGCTTTTAAACAACTCAGAATATCTGCATTATGGGTCTTTTTAAAGATTATAATTTAGTATTAGCTAAAGGCCTGTTTAAGACATTAATATTAGAGCAAGCTGACAGCCTTTGATTATGCTGGATTCTCCAAGTTTAGTCTCTGTACTAAGCTAGAACACCACAAACTAAAGCACCTAGACCATATTACCTTCATCAATGCACTTATCATTATCTGTAATGACTTTATTTCTTGATTATCATCTATCTCTCCAACAAAAACTAAGTTCCAAGAATGTATAGAACTTGTCTGTTTTGTTCTGAAGGGTATGAAACAGAGGCTGGGCATACAGAAAATGCTCAATAACAATTTATCAAATGAATGACTGAATGCTCAACTCTTTCCTTTATTCTCCACAATCACAAAATCCTATCAATTCACCTCTATAATGACTCTTGACTTCATCCATTCCCCTCCAATTCCACCACTATAGTTCAGACCCTCATTACCTCACAGCTGGTTTCTCTGTCCCAGTTCTCTTTCCCTTTGGTCCATCACACATATCACTGCCACATCTACGTCCCTAGAGCACAGCTTTGCTCACATTTCCTCACTCCATTAAAAAACCTTCAGTACTTCTCTACTGCTTATCAAATAAACACCAAACTTCTTAGTCCAACATTGTTAGTCCTCCATGATTTGGCTCCAGCTCTCCCTTCCAGCCTCATCTCCCATTGCTCCTCAGTTGATTCCCCACATTCCAATCAAATTAGACTACTCAGCTTTTTCTTAACTGTCCTATGTCTTTGTCACTAAGCCTTTTTTCATATTGTTCTTTCTTCTAGAATATTCCAGTCTATCCCTCTTTTCTAAAATCCAAGATGAATTTCAAATACCACACTTACTATGAAGTAATTAAGTAAGGCTCATTCTAGAGCCCCCTTGTCAAAAGTGATATCACATTATATGCTACCATGTTATAAGCCACTCAAGGGTAAAGAATGGACTTTATTTATCTGTTTTCCCCCAGGAGAACCCAATGCCCCCAATGCCTCACATACAGGAAATACTTATTATGAGGCAACTCAAGGTGCTATGTATCCATGTCAACTTCTCTCATTTCCTTTACAGTCAGTTAATACAACTCACACAGCCAAGAAAAAAACAAAATACTTAATAAAGGTAGACATGACAAAACAACTTAAAATATTCAGGAAATAACAGCCTTTGTATAAGACACACGTGATACCAGTAAATCAAGAAGAGATTCGAGCTCTAGATAGAGGCTATTACCTAATGATCTTTTATAAAGTCCCTTCTAGTTCTAAGGTTCTGCAAGAGGAGTGATAAGACTGATAACATTTAACAACAGTTATCTAGCTCTCTGAAAAATACCTCTAAAACATCAGGAAACCCATTTCCTGATCCACTTCCTCAGACCCCAAAGGAAACTAATTATTTGGGAATAGAAAAGACATACTGGTAATCAGTCTTTTCTCTGCTAGAGTTCAATTTGTTTTGGTAGATGGAAAATTTTTTCATTAGAAAAAAATCATGTCGCCTTTTCTATTCAAAGCATTTATAAAAGTACATACTGTTTTCATATGCATTGTCTCATAAGATTCATTCATTCAACAAATATTGATTGAGCACTTACTATAGAGCGGGCACTGCTCCAGCTGATGACTACACAAGAAGATGAACAATAAACAAATAAATATACGTCTGGTGTTGCTAAGTGCTATGGAAAAAATGAAGCTGGGTTGAGGCAATTTTGTTTTGTATAAGGTATCCAAGAAATTATCCTCACAAAAACCCTATAAGATAGGTGGGATATTAGCTATTAGCATAATTAGCATAGACTACTCTGAGCTCCTTCACTTGAGACGATAAAATACAAATGTCATCCTTTCCCTCAGAAGTACTGCATAGAGATTATCAGGGATGTGAATGAAAAAGCAAGGATTTCGTCTTCTGTATTTTTGGTATCTATATATTTGCCTGCCTGGCTTCAGAAAAACAAAGCCAACTGGATCAAGGCGAGGATCAATTAATGAAAAATTAGAGAAGTAGGGAACTAGAAATATATACTGATGGTGGTATTGGCTTTAACAAAGTACTTCATACCTCATTAAATTTACAAAATAAGGAGGCTGAACTAGAGGATATCCAAGGCTATCATATTCTAACATTCTATGATTCTAGGTAGCCTTCGATTTGCAGGAAAAGGTAAACATAAAAAGCTGAAGGTAAACTGAACTTTGGGAAACTAAATATAATTTTTTAATGTAACAGAATGTATCCTATTTAAAGGCACATGAGTCATTTCTGTAATTCGGGTTTTTGTTTATAGGACTTTCTTCTAAGAGGGGATACCCATTAAATAGAGGACACACATAACAATTAAGAAATAGGAAAAGGGGTAGGAGCCAACTCTGAAGTGCTTCTTTCGACTTAATTCATTGACTTTCTTAATGCCCTAAGACAGTTATTAAGACTATATATGGCCATTTAAAATTCAACAGGTTATTATTAAGCACTGGAGAGTATTTGTTGTAGTGAAGAGATACACTTCAAGCAATAGAGAAAGAGTCCTTGATTTGATTCACTAAAAAAGTATGGAAGGGGAAAAAATGCATTGAGAATTTACATTGATAAAACTTAAGATTCCATAGTATGAGAAAAGGGAAAATAACAAAATTAAGATTTTTAATGGGCTTATAAAAATTTGAAGACCAAGAATAAAGGCATTAAAGATAGTTCAAGTTCCTTAAAATACCTATTTGTTTTCACTTGTACATATATAAAGAAACTCTGGAAGATACTACTAACAATGGCTGCCTACGCAGGGAGACAGGAAATAGGCAGATGAGGGTGAGGTGCAAAGGGGAGATTTTTTACTGAATTCACTTTTATAGAATACTTTTTATTAACTGAATATTTTTTTTTGCTGTATTTTTAACCATGTAAATATATTGCCTATTTTAAAAATTAAATAAAAAATTTTAATGGTCCTCAAATTCAATTTTTTTGCAGGAAACTGTTGAAAAACAAGAAAGCCAAAGAAAGGAGACATCAGAACAAAGTACCAAGAGGCAAAGAAAATGTTATAGCACTAGAAAGTCTCAGAAAATCTAAAGAGGGGATGACCCAGGTTGTTTCAGGGACCAGCTGGGAAAGTCAGGTGAAATGCGACACGGACAGCACTACTGAGGACAAGAAGCTTATGATAACTCAAACCAGTGCCAGCTGTATGAGTGTCTTGAAAATGTGATACACAAATTTTAAGGCCCTGTGTCCCTGGATAGTGTGAAATCCACAATGGGATGAAACTAGAACTTCACTAACAGGCCTGGAACTAGTTTTCTTTCACCCTCTAAAATAAAGAGGGGGAAGAAATAAGAAACAAATCTCTATGAGAGTCGCAAAACTTATTAAGCAGTTAGAAAATGAGAATTCTGAGGAAAAGATAAATCCTTTTGAATCATTTAGCGAAGAAAATAAGTTCTATAATGTAAGAATTATTTAAGGCAGCCCTTGAAAAACGATGGAAGGAAATGTCCTTGTAAAGTCATTTCTACTCTCAGGATTTTTTGATTTGTGGCTTAATCCCCAGTGTGCCTCCCTGCAGGGGAGATTTTGCTAATTTGGCCTAGTTAGTACAAAGTATTAGTAATACCAAGTGAAAATTTGCAAGTAAACTTGAACAGGCTTATTTAATCAGCTGGAAAATCCCTTACTTAAAAGTACAATTAATACTTCTGAGGTACTAATATTCTTTCCTGTCATGGATGTTAGTTTGTTTGCTTTATAATAATCATTAAATTATGCATTTATGTTTTATGAACTTTTCTACATGGTGTATATTTTGCAATTTTTAAAAATGGATTACCAAAAAAAAAAAAAAAACCCAACCATTGAAATTATCTTTTCCATGAACTATTTCCCTTGTGGTGAGACCAAAGGCTGAAGTCAGTCTTTTTATCACGAAAAGCCCTTATCAACACATGGCCTACCTAAGAAATGATACTTGATCAGAGCCAGAGTCCTCTTCTCTTTGAGTCCTCACTCCCAAGTAAGGGCCACTACACTCTGAGACATTATTAATGGAAAGAGACTGTCTATAGAGCAGGAACCAGGAAAACAGGCATGCCAAGGAACATTGGGCTCTGACAATAAATAGCTCTCTATATTTTTCATATATTGTCAGGTTTAAGAAAAGGAAATTTAATTTGTACTTGACTTGGAAAAATACACAGTTCAAATAAAAGCAAAGAGGAAAAGCAAAGAAGTTTTAGTCACCTGAAAAGTCAGAGTCCAAAGGGCTTTACCTATCTGCTATTGCTATAAGAGTATTTTCTAAAAAAAAGTTACACCAATTGGCCAAATTTATCTAAATAGGCACAACTTGAACCCTGAGATTTGTCATTTCTTTTTACTTCTATTAAGACCAAAGAAATTTGTCATTCTTTTTCTAAGGTCATAGAAAAGAGGAGGGAAATACATTTCGAAATTCTACAATGAATGAAACAATTCTCTAAAACAGTCCCAAGAATCCATGTTCCTTTCCCTTACCCAGAAAGTTAAAGTTTGCCTCCTCTCTCGCATACTTACTACCACTTGCAAAAGCCCAGATAAAAAAAGTTAGACTTTAAGAAAGAGAAGAGGTAATGGGGAAATCAATGAACTTAGGAAAACTACTTTGTCCCAGAACTTCATATTTGAAAAAAATCCTCAAAAATTCTGTTCAACTTCTCTGTGTCTAGATGAGAAAATTTAAGCCCATACAGGTGAAGTGACTTGCTAAAGGACATGAACTAGTTTTGAGAAGTTTTTCTCTTCATTTATTACTTTCTTTTCCCATTAATTATTTGTGGTAGCTTGAACAATACATATACTAAAAAAGAAAGATATAAATAATAAACATGGTGAATTATGGTAGAGTCAGGATTTCTCACTTCCAGTCTACTGTTCTTTATATCATATCACGTTTTGTTCCTTAACTTTCAAATTTTCCCAGTGGAAGACACAGGCTACTGGTTCCACTTTTTCCTATTAAGTAGCTGTTCCGAGCTGCAACATAAGTACACAGGTAAAGGACCATTTTGTGTATACAGTGTCTTAATTGCTTTTGCCATCCTCCACTAAAAATGCCTCTACAACTATGTCAAGAGATTTATTGGCCTTGTCTTACTTCTGTCCCACTATTAACCCAAAGAAACTGAAATTTCTTCCAAAATGTAAAGACTAAAAGGTAATTTAGTTAAGGGCAGTTTATAAGGTAGTTCTGTTAATAAAGGCAGTTTAATTAAGCTTTATATTTGTAAATATGTAATTATACAAAGACTTTCCCCCCTCATCTGGTAACACCTATCGATTTAATTCTTTAAATGACACCTGTTGAATGAGGGATCCCCTAAAATGGTGTCTAATGTCAGTCCTCAGTATTCAATGGCTAATTACTTGGCTGGTTGATTATAATCCAGGGGGCTTTGCTTCTCTACTTGTTGCTTTGTTTCAAGATAATCATGAAAAAGAAATCCAAGATTTGGTCAAACATTTGTTAGGGAAGTTTGAAATCTGACCGAATGAAGATTTGTATTTCTTTCACCCGTGCTCCTTACTGCAGGAGTAACAGGACTGACATTAAGGCAAGAATCAGTGCTGGCTCAATCCGGACAACTGCGTAACAAGGCCAAAGATGTGGAATCTCTCCTTACTGGCCCAGTTTGGCTTATTCTATTCTATTCCAGTGCCCAACAGCTACCTATGCTCTCATGTCACAAATAAGGCTGGATAAGAGTACAGCCCATCATCTCTCTTATACTGAAAACAGGCTCTGTTAATATCACAATACTAACGCCATCTTTATATTCAAAGATAGAATTCTGAATGTGTGTGTGAGAGAGATTCTGCAGGGTTGTACCTTCTTTTACTATGTCATCTTTCTTTAACTCTATTAAACAGTTCCATTTCATTTATGTCTTTTTTCTGATCTGGCCTGCAGCCAAAAACATTAAATCTTATTAACAGAGTTGAGAAGTGCCATGACTCACAAATGATCCTTAAAGGCAATTAAACTGAAAAATAACCCCTATAAGCCAGAAATGAAACAAAAGGTTAACTACTTATCCGAACTTTGGCAAAGAGACACAGTTCTTTCTCCCTCATCTCCCCTAAGCCTCTTAGGAAAGGGGTATCTGAAGCTGCTCCTCCTCCTCCTCCAACTCACTTTCTGCGTCAAATAGTATGGGTCAAAGTCCTCCAGGGGAACTGCGACCAGGCCTTGTGGGATGTCCCCGTAGATGAAAGGCAAACTCTTCCCTGCTTCCAGGTCACTGTTTGGCTTGGGCTTGCTGTCCTCATCATCTTCCCGATGACTGCCATCGGCTTTTGGTGGTTTCTTAAGCTTGCTCTCAGCAATGCGCCTCTCGATGTTTGCCAGCGACTCAGGAGTGAAAGGCTTGAAACTATCAGGGCCTGGTGGTGCGAGCAGCCGCGCTGCCATCTTCTCATCCTGCAGCAGCTTCGTTAGTTATGCTGCGTCCAGGACAGGTCAGCTCTGGAAGAAAAAGCAACACAGACAGCATTAATCAATCACTGCTCTAAAAAGAGGCCAGGCTAAACCATCTCTCTCTCAAACTTTATTCACAATCTTTGCAACACATAGTTTCTTCCGTGACACAATTATTTTTCTCTTCAGAAAATCTGTGGCGTGAATAGACTAGGTGATGTTCATAACCACCCCTCAGGGGAATGATCAGCCAGCGAGATCAAAAGATGGGAGTCTCCCGAATTGCTAGTATTTATTATTTACTTAGATGCAACTCCCTGTTAGGACCACATACAGTTACAAAGATATATTCCATGCCCTCAAGGAACTTATATTCTAAACTAATAAGGCATATTTAATATTACCAGGGGTACAAGTTAGCTTTGGACTGCTTGTATGCCCGTCTTTCTTGGTAATCCACCCCCCAAAGAAACACCCTTTCTTCCAAGGACAACACAAATGGTCACTGTTTTCAAATTTCAGATTCTGAAAACACTAAACCCTTTAAAACTTTGGAGGCACAAATTATAGATAAAATAACTTCCATCTGCCTCGGCTCCTCAGTTTCAAGTTATTTTTCAATTCACAAAGTTGTGTAAAATCCATCCAGTATAAAAGCCCAGAAGTACTTTCTTTGATGACCAAGCTCCTGCCAGGGACAAACGAAAAGCACTTTTCTCTGTGGAGAGGGCAGACACTGTTCTATGTACCTCACACTCAGCAGCAAGAAAACGCGAATGGGAGAGGAATCTTAGACGACTTCCTCTGATGCAACAACACTGCAGCCCTGCAGGATAAATGACAGCAGAAAGGCCTGTGTGCAACTGGACAGGGGCTCAAGCCAGGAAGGACAGGAAGTGAGAATGGAGTAACAAACCAAAATTCCCTTCTAAAAAGAGAAACTGAAGTTATGACATAACAGAGCCAATGATTTCTAAGCATGGTGTCTGAAAAGCCCATTTCTCCTTACATTTAACTAGAGTCCTGGGTTATTTAAATCCATGCCTTTAGACAAAGAATCCCTAATGCCAAAAGCAATAGTGTTCCTTTACTGTCACAAAGTGACCCAAGCAGGTGAGTCTTACCATGAACCTTTAGGGTGTTACTGGCAGTTCACCTGGTGCTCATGGTGCTGCTCTTTCCTTTAGTTTTGTGAGCTCCACACACAATCCAGGAAATTCTTTTTTAAGGCTAATGATTGTTCTTTCCCTTCTTTCTACTTAGCCTTCAGGGTCCACTTCAAGGCAAGTATCCATAAAACCTGAGGCTTCTCAAGACAACAGTAGTAGAGTTAACTAATTTGGGAGTTAAAAACCTAAGTGCTACTTTCATAAATATACAAGCAGAGATCCCAGATTTCTCTGGTGGTAGTGATTGTTAAGTGTTGCAAAGGCAGTGTGTAGTGTTCCTATGCGGGCTAGTCAGCTGACTCACAATATGGGACAAATGGGGCCAGAACCACAAGTTTGTCCCCACATAGACCTGTTAGCTTCACTCTAGGCAAAAACACACTGTTTCACAGATGGCAGGGTTAAAGAAATCATTTTCATGTATGAAGCATGGAATTTTAGAGCTGCAAGGGATTGACAGATCCAGTCCATGTCATTTTACAGATTAGGAAATTTGGGGTCCTAACAGATGGGATAACTTTGCTCAAAGTCACGGGGCCAGGATGAAAATCACTACCAAAGAACTCTGACTCCCCAACTCACACTTATTTTATTACGAAAATATCAGTTATCCATCCTCCTATCCTGCTCTCCCACTACTCCCCAGCAGGAATCGTCAGGGTCATCAAATAAATCACATGCAAATGCCAATGGCTTTACTGATCTAAGACTAATTCATCTTTTCCCCAAACCAGAATTCCTTCCCCCTCATTCCATTCCTCCTATCTATCTCTGAACCTCCTCCCAATTAATCTCCACTCCTCCAGAGCCCACCCACAAGCTCTGGCCTTCGCTAATTTTTCGCCTTGTAAACTCCTATAGCTTTCTCATGACCTTAGCTAACATTCGTCACATTCTTACTATGCTTCAGGCGTTGTTCCAAGTGCCTTGCTTATATTCACTAATTTAATCTCAGGAACAACATATGAGGTAGATATTATTATATTATCCCCATTTAACAGATGAGAAAACAGAGGCACAGAGACCTAATGTAGCCCAAAGTTAGAAAATGACAAAGTCAGGATTCAACACATCCTACTCACATTTGTTTTCGCTCTTAATTATTGTTGAATTGCGCCATGTAAATTCCCAGAAGTCATAGGCGGTTTCTTAAACTTCTTTTGTAACCCTTTCACAGAGAATAGGATTATGCCTGGAACCCAGAATTAGTCCAAATACCTGGGACTCCATGGCTCCCATAGCCACACTCATTCTCTTACCCTTGGGTCACCCTCAGTTCCTACTTAGAGGACAAAGAATACTGCAAGAGAAAGTCACTGAAGATGCTGACAAATTCTTGTGACCTGATTACATGCACTGGGTTCTTCACAGGTAAAGCCATCCAAGGCTAAGTTCTCTCTGCCTTTGCTTCCAGATTCTATTTCCTCCTGCCTTCTCCATCACTGCTCTCTATCACATTCTCAATCTTTACCTTTCCTCGCCTACTTCTGTATCTTCTCCCTTCACATCTTCATCCCTCGACTCTTTGGCTTAAATGCTCCCAGTTCTGTTCTATGTTATCCTGGTTCTATCTACAACTACAGTCTCCTCTTCCCCCACCACCTCTTTCTTTTCTAAGGGCTGGCCTTCCGCAATCTCTGTTACACTTTTTGTTTCAGGGATCTCATCTACTCAAAATAATCTGTATGTGGGTGATTTTCAGATTTCCATCACCAGCCCTAACTGCTCTTCTGAGCCCCACGAGTGCCTGTCATCACTTCAAAATTAAAGCACTTAAATCCACATGTTTCTACTTCCCAAACTGATTCATTCTCCCAGCTTTCTTTATTCTGTTATTGGGAGCATCATTTTTCCAGCGATCTAGAGTGAAACCTCAGTCATCTTTGCCCTGTTGTACTTTGCTGTCCTTGCCCAACTAGTCGCCAGCCTTACTAATGCTTCTTCCGCATTTCCTTCTAAAATAGTATCATCCTAATTCAGGTCCCACCGCAATGGTCTCCCACTCATAGACCAGTCCTCAGTCCACCAGGCACATATCAAAAGATCCATTTCCCTAAAAATCTGCCTCCATTATGTCATTTCCCTCCCTAAAGCTTACCAGAGTTAAAGGACTGAATCCGAATATCAGCCATTTCATTGCCATTCAAGGCCTATTACAACATCACTTCTCAAACATTCTCTTCTACTGCTTATTTGCAAGAACATCTACTCTGGTGACTGTTTTTTGTTTTGGTTTTCTAGTTTTTTTTGTTTTTTTTTTTTTAAGGTAGAACATAATACAATAAAGTGAACAGCTCTTAAGTAGACAGGTTGGTTATTGTGTACATATGTATACACCTGTATAACCACTACTCACATCAAGAGAGAGAAGATTTATTTCCAGCACTTCAGTGGCTCTCTTGAGCTCCCTTGTCAATAACTACCAACTTCTGTACCCTCGCAGCAATGGTTATTCTGATATGCATCACCAGAGATTAGTTTGGCCTGTCCTTGAACTTCATTTAAATAGAGTGTAAATATATTCTTCAGGGTCTGGCTTCTTTCACTCAACAATTTTTCTGTAAAATTCATCTTTGTTGTGTGTGTAGCAATAGTTCATTCTTTTTTATTGCTGTGTAGTATTCCATGTATGAATATGGTACAATTTATCCATTCTAATTTGAGAGACATTTAGGTCGTTTATAGTTTTAGGCTACGATGGATAAAGCTACTAAGAATCTTTTTGTACATGTTTTTGGTGGTCACATACATTCATTTCTTTTGAACATATAGGCAGGAGTGGAATGCTGGGGTCAGAAGACGGCACATGTTTAGCTTTAGTGATACTCCTACCAGCAAATGCAAGAGGGTTCCAGTTGCTCCACATCCTCACTAACACTTGGAAATGACATAGTCTTCTTTATTTTACCCATTCTAGTGGGTTCACATATACAGTGGTATCTCGTAGATGTAGAAGAAAACCATTTACTAAGGCGAAATTTACATGACATAAAATTAACCATTTTAAAGTGAACAATTCAGCGGCAATTAGTACATTCACAATGTAGTGCAATTACTATCTCTATCTAGTTCCAAAACAGTTCCAGCATTTCAAAGTAAAACCGTTTTACCTATTAATCAGTTTTCTCTGTATTCGTCTCCTTGTCTCCCCTCTCCACACACCCCTAGCTCCTAGCAACCATCAGTCTGTGTTCTGTCTATATGATTTATCTATTCTGGATATTCATATAAACGAAATCATACTATATGTCTGACTTCTTTCATTTAGTATAATGCTTTTGAAGTTCATCCACATTGTAGTATGTGGGTGAATAGGTTTTGTTATAGTATGTGTATCATAATTTGTTTATTCATTCATCATCCATTGATGGACATTTGGGATCTTTCCACTTTTTGGCTACTGTTAATAGTGTGTGTGTATGTACTTTTTTTAGTTCCTATTCTCCATTCTTTTTAAAATACACCCAGAAGTGGAGCTGCGGGGTCCACTTTGGTAACTCTATGTTTAACTTTTTGAGGAACTGCCCAACTATATTCCACAGCGACTGAACCATTTTGCATTCTCACCAGGAATATAAGCAATGTAAGGGTTCCAATTTCTCCACACTCTTATTTTCCTGTCTTTTTTATTATAGCCATCCTAGCGGGTGTGAAATAGTATCTCATTGCGGTTCTGACTTGCATGTCTCTAATGACAATAATGCTGAGGATTTTTTCATGTGTTTGTTGGCTCACTGTAGTTTTAATTTGCTTTTCTCTGATATTGAGTACCTTTCATATATTTATTGGCCAATTGGATATACTCCTTTGTGAAATGGCAGTTTTAAGTCTTTGCCTACTTCTTCTATTGAGTCATCTGCATATTCTTATTGATTTGTAGGAGCTCTTTGTATAGTCTCCACACAAGTCATTTGTCAGATACATTTCAAATATTTTTCTCCTTTTTACTTTCTTAATGGTGTCTTTTGATAAACTGTAGTTCTTAATTTGACTGAATCCACTTTCTTACTTAGATTTCAAATCATTTGGAATTGATTTTTGTATATTGTGTGAGATAGAGGTAAAGGTTAATTTTTTTCCTACATGGATATCCAATTGACTCAGCCTCACTTAATAAAAAGTCTAGTCACTGTTATTTTCACTGACTCCCAAATATACTGTCATTTTCTTGTTTGAAATCTCCTGAAGTCTCTTCCCTTCTTATCTAAGTACTATTCATCCATTAAAATGAGCTTAAATTCTTCCTCCATCTGAGGAAGTTAATTTGCAACGAGTAAAAATAAGTTTTAGATTTAGAAAGAACTTAGAGACTATCTAGTCCAACTATCCTTATTTTACACATAAGTAAACTTACCAGTAAATCGGAGAGGCTGTGTTGTCTAATTGCTAATTAGAGATAGATGCAGAAATAGGGCACACATTTCTTGGCCTCCAACATAATGCTCTTTTCACTATATCACAGTCTCTTAGGTAATTCACCTTGTCCATCATACTAGTACTATCTCAGCTTTCTTCTTCCTGCAGTGCTAAAATGAGACAGCTAGCCCAGGTGATGAAAGAACAATAAAAGTGACTTTTAGCCCTGAGAATTCCAAAAGTGACTGAACTAGACTTGAAGTTGGGGACAACAGGTGATCGGAGCTCTCTTCCTTTGGACATCCAGGTGGATAAGACCTTAAAATGCCAGCTGTGGCCTGGACACATACAAATAAAGATGAATCTTTAAAAAAAAAAAGTGGAAGAGGGAAAGAATACTGGCATTGGAGTGAGGTTATAACAGGGATGAAGGAAGAAACTCACCTAGCAAGAACTGTTAAAGGAAACACTAGGCAAGGGTACACGAGGAAAAATGTTAGGGTGGGAATCAAGTAGCAAGTAGGATTACTTGCTCAGACTTAAAAAAGAAAAAAACTGAAGGACTCAATTTCTGATATCAGAAAGTACTACAAAGATCTGTGACCAAAGTGTGTGGTACTGGTATAAAGACAGATATATATATATACCAATGGAATAGATTAGAGAGCCCAGAAACAAACCCTCACATATATGGTGAAATGATTTTCTACAAGGGCGCCAAGATGATGCAGTGGGGAAAAGGACAGTCTTTTTAACAAATGGTGTTGGGAAAACTGGTTATCTACATGCAAAAGAATGAAGTTGGATTCTTCCCTTATACCACACCAAAATTAACTCAAAATGGATAAAATAACTAAACGTAAGAGCTAAAACTATAAAACTCGGAAGAAATCATGGGGGAGAGTTTCGTGACTAGATTTGGCAAGGATTTCTTGCACTTGATACCAAAAGCATAGCAACAACAACAAAAGAGATATACCGGACTTCATCAAAATTAAAAACCTTTGTGTATCAAAGGAACTATCAAGAGAGTGAAAAGGCAGTTCACAGAATAGGGAAAAATATTTGCAAATCATCTATCTCATAAGACATTAATATGGAGAATATATAAAGAATTCCTACAACTCAACAACAACAACAAAACAACCTAATTAATTAAATATGGACAAAGGATTTGAATAGACATTTCTCCAAAGAAGAGATTGAAAATGGCCAACAACTATATCTTTTCAGATGCCCAACATCACTTATCATTAGGGAAAAGCATATTAAAACCACAATGAGATACCACTTCACACTTATTAGGATGGCTATTATAAAAGAAAACAAACAAACGAACAAACAAAAACAGAAAATAACAAGTGTTGGCAAGAATGTGGAAAAACTGGTATCCTTGTGCTGCTATAGAAATAAATATGGCTGTTCCTCAAAATTAAACATAGAATTACCATAAGATTAAGCAATTTCATTTTTAGGTATATAACTAAAAGAACTGAAAGCAGGAACTCAAACAGATGTCTGTACACCCATTTCATAGCAGCATTATTCACAATAGCCAAAAGGTTGAAACAAGCTAAATGTCTATGGACTGGTGAATGAATAAACAAGCTGTGCTATATACGTACAATGGAATATTATTTAGCCTTAAAAAGGAAGGAAATTCTGACACATGCTACAACATGGTTGAACCTTGAAGTACACTAAGTGAATAAACTAAACACAAAAGGTCAAATACAGTATGAGTCCACTTATATGAAGTACCTAGAGTCAAATGCACATAAAGACAAAAAGTAGTAGTGGTTACCAAAGGCTAGGGGCAGGGAGCTATGGGGAGTTACTGTTTAATGGGTAGAGTTTAAGTTTGAGATGATGAAAAAAGTTCTGGTGATGGATGATGGTGATAGTTGCACAACAATATGAATGTACTTAATACCATTTCATTGTACATTTAAAATAGTTAAAATTGTAAATTTTATATTATATGTACCACAATTTTCTTTAAAAGAGAAAAAAAAACATTTACTGTGCCACCTACTATATGTCAGAAACTGTACAGATGATCAGTATAGCTCCCTGCCTTCTGGGGGTGGTAGACAAGTAAAAAGACAAAATATAATATGATAAATCTAATAAAGTAAAATAGGCTTTTATGGAAAGATACAAGCAAGATACTTAATCTAGTTTAGAGAAAACAGAAAAGGCTTCTTGGAGAAAGTGATATCTTAACTAAAGCTTGAGGGGTAGCTAGTGGAGTGGTAGATGTCAGGAAAATGGATGGCAGGAAGAAGAAACATAAAGACCACAGACAAGGGGGACCAAGCCACTTGGGTACTGCAAACAGTTCAGTGTAAGTGGACTTTAGAAAATTAACTAACAGGTAAGCAGGTGCCTCATCAGGAAAGCAAAGCCATTATCATGGAAAGGAGTTTTGATTTTATCCTGAAGGCAATAAGGGGATATTGAAGGCTTTTAAATAGTGAATGACTTGATCAAACTTACACTTTAGAGAGATCATTCCAGCTACAGTGTATAGAATGAGGCAGGCACTGGGTCGGGGGAGGAACAAGATCAGAGTGAAGAAGACCAGGTAGAAGAAGACTGCTGTAGCGATTCGGTTCAGAGATAACAAAGGCCTGAAGCAGGAAGCAGCAGGAGGTAGGGATGAAGTACTGAACAGTCCTGTCGATTAAATGAGGGGTAAGGCAGAATGAAAATCAGGAAAGAGGCCCGAAATTCTGTCATGGGCAAATGGAAGGAGGTAGTAAAATTCAAAGAATCAAATATGATGCACAGTTCTGGTCAAGATGATGACTTTGCTTTTAAACATCTTGAGTCTGAATTGCTCTGGTACCTCCAAATGGAGACACTGAACAGGCAGTAGATATGTGGTTCTGAAGTTCAAGGAAAAGACTTAACAACAAGAACTAAAAGAAGAGAAGAAGCTTGGTATAAAAGTATAGCTAGACTCTGAGGACTGCCAGCCAGCTCTTTGCATTGTTGATATATAGCTCATTTGGAATTAGCCAGAGGAGCAGCTCTGCACTGGGAGGAAGGTGGGCGGCTCTTATCACAGGAGAAGAGAGAAATGCAGCCAGATGGATAAGTTTACACTGTCCCCACTCCCTGGGCCCCTCCTTCCTCCAGTGACAACTAGATGCTAGGCTGCCAATTTTCTACTTTGTCACTTACAGATTTCGTTTTGGAAAAATCACATAACAGTTCTAGAAATTGAAATAAAAACAATTTTGTCAAACCTTAATTTCATTCACTTGAAACACAAAAATTGCAGTCCTAAGGCTCTCTTGTTAACATCAAAATCTAGCTTTACCTCCTACAAGTTCTTACTGCCCTGCCTCACCCTGGTGAATGTCAGCATCCATGCTGACAGCTGCTCGCTGTGCATTCTTCTCACTGGCTCTCCACCTTGTGAGGCCACTTTGAAGTTGGTTCTTCCTAAGCCTTAATATCCACCAAATTTTCCCAAAGCTGAGCTATTTGCCTCTGATTCTCAGTAACTGATCTCTTCCTAATTCCACTGAGACAGATACTCTTGGTTGATCTACATCTATGACTTCCTACAGAAACCCTTTGAAGGGTCTGTTTACAGTATATTTTGAAAGAGGCCTAATATGAATATAAACATAAGATTAACCATGATAAATAAGTCCATGATAAATAACTCTATTAGAAGTACTTATGAAGCACTTATACTTTTGAGTACTTAAATATTTTGATCTAAAAATGCTTTTAAATGAAGTCAAAACCAATGATTATTATGATTTTAAATAGATCCAAGTTGCTCTGAGCAAGTCCCATCAGCCCAAAATGAAGATCGGTTTCCAGCTTGTCTATATATCCACACAACTATCAAGCCTACTCTTCTATCTGCTTCTCAACATACAGCTCTATTAAGATGACGGTAGACTTCCATCTCCTTGGCCCTGCAGACACTAAACGTCAAAATATTCTTCTAGTTTTATCACCTATCTCTCATCAATAATTTTTTTTTTCAAATTTAACAGACTTTCCATGTTTCTTTTATGTCTTCCACAAAGCACAAGAGCCTTTCCCCTTTACATCTCACACATTAAATCCTTTGTAGACTCTGTTGTTGCCCCACATCTATTGTTATTCTCACTAGTCTCCTGATTGAAATACAATTTCTCTTCTTTATAATTGAAAAGAGTTTCATTTTTGTAATCTGTGGTTCTCTACTTCTCTTTGCTTCAATTCCAACATGCACATAAGATTTTACCCTCAATTTCCTGTGAGAACTATAATTTTTACAGCATTATTGAGACTCTTTTCTCCATCTATTTGGTCCCTTTCCCTCGTCCTCATGCAAAGAGAGCAGATTTTGTCTTATTTTCCATTAGACTGTTTCCACGTTCTCCAGAAAACTAAATTGGTATTGGCATGTGTTTAACATCTAGAAAAGAAATGTCGGTTAATAGGTGCTCACACTCCTAGGAGGATCAAAATATTTAGGAAGCTGTATTTTATCTGAAGCGTCTAAGACTGGCTCCTCAGTACCATTCTAGAGCCCGGATGAGAAACCCTCACTTCACACGTTCTCTCATAAGCATTCAGCGGGCATAGCGGGAATAGCAAAAATCCTTCCATATGAAGGAATACAGTTGGGGTAGCATGTGGAAGTAGCTGTACGCATTAAAAATTTTTTAAATTCCTAATTATAACTGAGGAAAAAGAAATTAACACCTCATATTTCATGCTGTCTTTCTCCTTTACAAGTGGATACAGTCAATCGGCATAAGTCTGCTAAATACACGATTTGGGTTAGAGGTGACTGCTTCTGATCAAAAATCTGATAGTTTTAAGCTCTGCCTCTCTACTATATAATGATTATGAGACCTACTTAAGTGACTAAGAAAGTATCCGGGTTAATACAGTGTCTTAACATGTAGAAAGTACACAGTAAAAATTAGCTTTTAATACCACTTGTATTAACAGTGTAATTTTTTCCATTTCACTCAATCTTCATAAAATAAATAAAAATCCAGAACGATTTCTGCAAATCATTACACAATTTCTGCTGAACAAAGATGACATCATTGTGGACATAAATTTTTGTCAAGCAGTCAGTGACACTAAACACTATCTATAAATGTTCATTTTTCAGTTGATACAAAAAGTACAAGTGTGGGTATAAAAGGTAGTTAAGGAATATCAATATACTATATGTACAAAAGACAATGTGGGCAAGTTGTAAATACTCCACTACATTACAGGCTATATACAGCCAAATGCATGCTTGCCAAGTACAACTGAGGAATAAAGACAATTTTATTCTTACCAGAGAAAGAAATGGTGGAAACGTTTGCTAGACTCATAACATCTTTCACAACTGAGGACCACAATTATGTCAATGACATCACAGGGTCACATTATTTTGGTCTGCATATATTTTTTTTCATAGCATATAGAAATCAGAAGTTACAAGATTTCACAGTTGGTCTTATCTTTGTCATCAAAAATATAGCATTTGACTATAATGAAGGTTAAGGTTTCTGTTCTTTATGATCAGTAAGACCCTAATCCATATGCTTCTATAAAACTTGATAATTTCCAATTAAAATAATGGTTTTTGACAGCTGACATCATCCTTGTTATAGACATATTTTAAAAATTAAGACATCATCAAGATCTCCACTATCCTCCCTAAAGAGAAACAATCCAAACCAAGATTAAGAAACTGATATTACAGTTCAGATATTGTCACTGACTAGCAGTATGGCCTTTGATAAATCAATTTACCTACGCAAGCTTTAGTCTTATTTAAAAAAGGAGGGAGGTGAGTGAAATGATTTATAGAGCCAGCTCTGCAATTCATCAGCTAGTTGACCTTGGGCAAATTACATTATCTTATGGAGCCTCCACATGAGATGAGGCATGTGAAGTCGGTTTCAACAAATAATGATAATCATAATGCTATCATTAATAATAGTTAATGTGGAGCATTTACTCCATGCTAGGCACAGTTCTTAGAGCTTTTGTATAATGATTTTGATCCTGCCAATGACTCTGTGACATATTGTTATTATCCCATATTATTGATGAGAAAACTAAAGCACAGAGATGTTAAGCAACTTGTCCAAGATTACAGAGTGGGAATCAAACTGTCTGGCTCCAGGGTCTGAACCATTTCGCTACACTACTTCTTGTTATCAGCACTCTTTTCCTTTTCCTGCACCTCTTCTAAAATCCCTTCCAGCTCTATGAGGCCATAAAAATAAACGAATTAGCTGTTCTGGACTCTAACAGGCTAAGCAAAGTTGGCTTCTCTGAGAGAATTAACAAGGTTCTAAACATATGGCAGCTTAAATCTGAAAGAATTGTGTCCTGGCTCAATCATCTGATAATTATGTGTTGAATAGGGGAATGAACACAGAGGCTAAGAAGAGCTCCAGCACTATTCGATTGATCCTTACCACCACCATGACCAAGAATTCATTCATTCAATAAGCACATTTTGAGTGTCTACTATGTGCCAGGCACTAGAAAGAACTTAGAAAATTGATATCAGAACACATTCACCTAAGTCATTATCTGTCAGTCATGTTGTAGAGTAGATTCCTGCACTGGACGGTAGAAAGTTGGATTAAAATTTTAAAGTTTTTTTCAATCAGTGGAAATTTTTTTCAAATGAAATCTTAGATGAAATGTCAATATATAATGCAGACAAAAAGCATCTCTGCTCTGGTTGAAACAGAGAGTGAGCCTGAAGTCTGTCTTACTCCTCTCATGTCACCCCTGAAGACATTTCTGCAATGTCAGGATAGCTCTAAAACTATTACACAAAATAATTATGTCTCTTTCAACTCCAGAACTCAATGGACCACTCTTATGATGACAGATCTGGGACTGTTTACTAATAAAGTTTACTTGATATGAACATGTAAATATATATGAAAGTGGTTATGTGCCTATCTGTAAAACTGAGGTGATATCTATGAAGATTATGATAATATATATTGTCAAGCAGTTTATAAATATTACCTTCAATCCTCACAACAACCTATCTAGGCAGGTATTGACAGCTTCATTTTACAAGTGAAGAGAGAGAGATTCCAATAAAAAATAGGAACTCCCAAGGTCACACAGGAAGCAGCCTCCCTCTAATGCCCATGTGCTTTCCACTATACTATGATGCCTCTGACGATGACTAAAATCAAACATTTGCCTACTCCAAAGAAGGTAAAATGTCAATATACAATACAAATGCATCTCTGCTTTTGTTGAAGCAGGGAGTGAGCCAGAAGTCCACTTCACCCCTCTCATGTCACTCCTGTATCATCTTATATCATGGCAGACTTTTAGTAACAACATGGGAACTGACAGCTTGCATGCAGTTTTGCCACTCTGGCAACACACAGGTTGTTTCACTGGTTGAAAAAGGTGACAACCAAACAAGGTCGAACCTTAGGGCAGACCCTTGGGTGTGGATAAGAGGTCTGGATACAGGTACCACAACGCCTGCTCTTCACTTGCTGAATCAATCACTAATGGGTAGCAGGGTAGGCCCACAGAACAGTTACTAGAAGATGACCTACTGACCAAATACAGAAGTGCTGCTCACACTTCTATGAGGTTGTACAGGGGAAGGGAAGATGGGCCACTCAAGTAGCTGTTGTGATACGCAGACTGCACAAGCAGAGGACTGCAAGCAAGGGAAATATACACAATGGGGACGTCTGAGGTACAGCTTTGACCATGGGGATAATAAAATCATCTTCCTCATAGAGTTACCACAAAGAGCAGATAGCAGAATATCTGTCAAGAGTTCTCGAAGTGCTACACAAATATAAATGCAATAATACACAGTAGCCTGGCTATGAATTGTTATAAAGTCACAGCAGCAAACAATCCAGTGTGGTCAGCCATGATTAAAAACAAGATAGATCTCACATTAACAAAACAAAGAATAAAAATCATATGATTATCTCAAGAGATGCAGAAAAAGCATTTGAGAAAATTCAACATCCATTTATGGTAACTTTGAACAAAGTGGATATAGAGGGAATATACCCCAACAGAATAAAGGCCAAAAACAGGGTAGATCTTTCCTGAACAAGATTTTAGACTTGCTAGGAAGTCTTACAGTGCTTTAAGATAAAAGAGGGGTAGCTTACAAAAGCTAGGAGATTGAGCTGACAGAGTTTTGAACTCTGCAAACAGTTGCTGAGGCTACAAATTAATGTCACTTCGTATTTGTATAGTACTTTAACATTTACAGAGCATTTTCTTATCCTTTACCTCATCTCATCCTCACTTGTGATAGTGCCAGATCCAACTTCATAGGAAAAGTATTTGGTGTTAAAGAGGTTAACTGACTTACTCTATATCTAACAGCCAGTGCAGGGAACAAAATATTAAATGGTCCTTGTCCATTTTCTAAGGAGGGAGAATTCCTTTCCTGTTGAGAATAGCAATCTTCCTTATGCTGAATAGAATAATGTATAAGAAGAGAAAAGGGAAAATTCTCTAAATCATAATAATAATGATTTTGATGGTAATGAAAAGAGGCCAGGAAGGAAAACTCTGGGAATGTGGCTTATGCTGTCATCCAGCTAGGAAGTTTAGGGACAGAAAGAAAAGGAGAAAAAAAGAGGAGAGATAACTATTATACAGAAAGCCTGAAGAATACTTTTTAGGAATTCTAGTGGTTTAAAGCCCAACACATCCTGCTAACATCTTCAAGAATCCTCCAGTAAAGATCTGCATTACTCGTTAAGTCTTTTGGAACTGAGTTTGAGTATGCTTTGTTTCTGTTGTTTTTATTGCTTTTCTGTTTTGTTTTTACAGTGCTTTAAGATAAAAGAGGGGTAGCTTACAAAAGCAAGTAGTTACATCTGAGTTACACAGGCAAGTGGCAGAGTGTGAGTTGGGATTCAGTGCTTCTGCTTTCTACCCCAGTGCTTTTCTATGATAACACACTGTCTCTACACACGGTGGACATGATGTGGACAGGGTCTTTGCAGAAGCATCCATAAACACTGTCAACAGTGCCTTATGAAAGATCATCTCCAAACACAAATCACAGTAATATGCATCCCAATACTGTTAATAATGCTTTCACAACTACTTTCCAAGTGGAATCTCACCACCACCCTATGACAGGCTCACAGAGGGAAATGACTTGCTCAGAGTCACAAAGATATTAAGTAGCAGAGCCAGGACTTAAACCTAGGATGGGACTTTTCTTTTGTATAATGCTTCTCATTTAGGAAAAGAATGTTTTAATGGGGCTAGCACAGTGGTAATGAGATGAGAAATATATTTCTAATCTTAGTTGTAATGTAGTAACAAAATTTAATCTTATACTTTTCCTTGAGATGTTCAAAGTTCTTTCTCTCTCATGTACTCAGAGAAGATGGGACTAGCAAAAGATTCTGTAGGAAAAATTAAAGCAGAAAAGTATTCATGATTGTTTGGTGCCTTAATTATTGTTAACCACTTCACTGATGACAAATTAATTTGACTAATCCTCAAACTTGACAGAACCCATGCAACCTCAGGGGCAGTACGATAATTCTAAAATGGTGGATTTCAAACTGGTATGAAATTTATGTTTGACGGTCACGGCTCCCTTCTGCTTAAAACCTTCAAACTCTCCACTGTGTTTTGATTAAAATTTAAAATCCTTAAATGAGCACTCAGGGCCCTTTTCAGCCTATTAATAGACATTCTCTGCTTGTATTTTATGTTCCATAAAACCATTCCTCACTCCTACTGTACTTTTCCATTCCCACACCTTTGGCCATGCCATTCTTTTTGCCCAGAATGCTGTCTTATCTCTCCTTGCTTGGGATAGCTATTTATATTCCCCCTAGTCAAAAACAATCTCTCCCTCCCCTCAGTACTTTATATCACTCCTAAAATACTATTTAAAATTACAGGTTTATGTTTCTGCATTTCATTTTCCCTACCTGATTATAAGACCCTTAAGGGCAAAGATCATGCTTATTAATCACTGCATCCTCTATCTATCGACATTTCTATGTACCAAACATTGTGCTAGATCCTGGGGATTGATTCAATAATGAACAAAGTACCTCGATCCATTCTTGCGGAGCTTAAACTCCAGCAGAAATAGAAGGATTACCAGCCAATTACAAAGCAGGGACACAACAGCATTAAGGGTAAGCTACTAGGAATCCACATAATCCAGAATGAGGGGCAGATAGATGCAAGGAGTGGAGGCAGGGCTTCCTATGAAAGTAATACCTAAGCTGAGAGGAAAAAAGTTTTTTCTATGAACTTGTGAAATGTAGAAAAGTCCTAGAGATAAGACAAATGGAAAATAAAAAATTAAGTTTATTTCTCTGTGGTTTGAACCAGGTTGTCTGCAACAACACGAGAATTTCTTCTAATTAGGAAGAGGTTAACTTGTTAACCATGCTTGTCAGTCTTTGAAAATCATTATTTGTCTTAATACTGTTTTACATAATACTATATAGCATCCATTCATTTAAAAAATCCAAGCAGTGTTTTCCTCTAAAACTAATTCTTTAAAAACAAACAAACAAAAAATTTCAAGCAAAGAGAACAGTAAAGCACTCATCAAATTAAAGTGGTAGAAAATTATAGCCCATTAAGGTAACTGTAAAATATTCTCAGGTCCAGACTGAAGGAAAAACACTGAGTGGCAGTCAGTATTACTTTACTGTCTTATTTTGATATCCTGAGACCTCTTTAAAAAATAACATTTATTGACATTTTTCCTAGTTATAAAAATAATATAACTTTCATTGCAGAAAACTTGGAAAACAAAAAAATAAAATCCATCCATGAGCCTAATACCCAGAGAACTACTGTTAAATCATTCCATATTCTTTCATTTGTCTATAATTTTACAAAACTGGAGTTCATATTCTATATATATATAGCTATAGAGTTAATATTTGTGTCCTCCCCAAATTCATATGTTGAATTACAAAAGAGAGAGTCCCTTATAAAAGAGACTCTAGAGAGTTCCCTTGCCTCTTCTGCCCTGGGAGGACACAGAGAAAGGGCCTTCTATGAACCAGGAAGCGGGCCCTCACCACACACTGACTCTGCCAGCACCTTGATCTTAGATTCTCAGCCTCTAGAACTGAGAAATAAATGTCTATTGTTTATAAGCCACTCAGTCTATGGTATTTTTGTTATAGCAACCCAAATGGACTAAGACACACATTTTTAATCCTTTTTATTACAGTTAATTTATTTTATGAACTATTTCAATTAAAAATAAAAAACCATATAGATCATAACAGAATCTTACAGATAAAACTGAAGCCCCTGTGTATTCTTTTCCATACAATGTCTCTCTACCCTCCTCAAAGACAAACCTTATCCTGAATTAGGTTTTCTCATACTCTTCCATGTTTTTATATAACCACATAAACAGTATATCCACATACAATACAAAGATTGTTTTGCATATTCTGAAATTTTGTATAAGTGCAAGATATTGATCAGTCCTGAAATTTGATTTTTCCACCCCACGTTATGGTTGACATTAATTCCTTCTGACACATTTTCCTCTAATTCATTCATTTTCATGGCTTCATAGCAGTAGTTCATTGTTTGACTATACCGCACTTTATCCACGCTCCTGTTGATGAACATTTGCTTCCAACAATTGTGTGTTATGATATCAACAATGCTACCATAAACATTCTTGTCCCATTTGCCATGTGCACACATGAGAAAATTTTTCTTGGGTGTGTGTATATATACACACACATATCTAGGAGGTCAATTACTGGGTTCTAGAGTATATGCATTTTCAATTTCTACACATTTTAAATAATCTTAAACATTTTAAATAATAAAATTGAATAATTCTTAAATAGAATTACACAGGGATATCTTCACCCAGGTATCCCTTCTCTAATCTGGGCCAGAGGACCATAATTATAAAAAAATCAAATGATTAGGTAAATATGGAAGGTTGAGACAATGACCAGCAACCAGAATCTGTGCAGAGAACCTACATACAGAGGTACAGAAATGATTAAACAGTAATTACATCTGACTGTCTTCACCTTAATGTGCTATAAATCGGCAGTCCCCAACCTTTTTGGCACCGGGGACTGTGCTCCTATGAGAATCTAATGCCTGATGATCTGAGGTGGAGCTGAGGCAGCGATGCTAGTGCTGAGGAGTGGCTGTAAATACAAATGAAGCTTCACTCACTTCTTGCTGTGCGGCTTGGTTCCTATCAGGCCACAGACAGATACCAGCCCATGGCCCAAGGGTTGGGGACCCTGCTACAAAGGAAATGCTGAGGCATCCTTAACTCTAGCACAGCAAGAGAACCCTCTGCAGACTACATTCAGTAGGAGAGTTAGAGCAAAAAGGAGAGAGACATATTCTGGGATGATAAGGAATTAATGGCAAGAATTTTGCAAAGCATACTGGTGAAAGGAAACCTCCTTAGCCAAGTAGCTGAAGAAGAGTCTTATTGAAAATCTGAAATTTGAGCAAATAGAGACTAAGAAGTTGATTTTTTAAAATGGCTATTCCAGTGCAAAACCATTGTAGGAAACAGGTCAAAAAATAACAGAGAACCTTGAAAATGACAGAAAGGAATATGGAGATGACCTCCTTTGGCCTCTATATTCAAAATATTCCTAATTGTTCTGTATATGTATATACATGTATACACACACATATACATACATGTGTGTACATACATGTGCGTGTAGGATAGATATGTTGTTTGAAAAAGCCCCTGGGGATTCTGGTCCACCACTTTCCTTAGCAATCTCCCTTCTCTCTGTAACCCTTCGCATAGCCTTGGAAAACAATACTGTACGTTCTCTATATAGATGATTGATGCCACAGATAACATAGAGCTTTACAAACTACTTCTACATATATTGCCATGTTTGACTCTCTAACCCAGAGAAGGCAGGTGTTGTTATTATTCTCATTTTACAGATGAGAAATATAAAGCTCAGAGAGGTAAAGCAATTTGTTCATGGTCTCAGTGAGGGGTGAGGAGGAAAGGGGGCTGTGAAAATACTTGAGGAAACAGAATAATGAATATAGTCATGGAAGTCAGACCTCTTAAAAGGAGGCTAAGCACTCTGCAATGTGCTTTGGACAAAAAAAGTTTATTCAAAAAAGTCGGGGAGGGGACAGACATGGTGCCTCTGGGCTTCAAATGAATCTATAACGATTTCTTATTCAAAAAAAGAAAGACCTAAAACAAATATAATAACATGCTGTATGCTTAAGATATTTCATATTAAAAATAAAAGAATTCCGTGGGCAAAGTTTATAGATGCCACCACAATGAGGTTAGGATGCCAAAGAACAGACAGTACCTGAGGCCTATGAAAAAAAGATTTTACTTCTCCAGGGATCAGAGGAGGTGAAAGGGTTAATCAGGTCTAGGACTGAGGTTAGACAAGAGTATACGGACAAGGGAGGACAGAGTTATGCAAAAGCTAGGCCTAGACAGAACTGGGGAGGCCTCAGAGAAACAAGCAATACTTCACACTGGGCCAGCTGATTTCAGTAATCTGAGACCACACACTTAGGACTGACTTATTCTGTAAATTGTTCTGAAATAATTCCCCCACTTAGCAGAAAAATCGTTTGTGCTTTTTAAAAAAGCTAAACGTTCCCAAGCAGTAAGTACTGTGGGAAAGAGGCATCACAGGTTTGAAAAAGAACAAAGACTAGGAATGTCAAAGTTTATCTTTGGAGAAAAAAGTCCTCTTTATAGTACAAGTAGAAGCTATGGTAAGTTATTTGGGCAAGCAGTGGTAACAAAACCTGGCCAGAGAGGGAGTCGTGGGTTTGAAGGCCATATTTCCTCAAAATCTCTCTGGGAAAACCATTTAAAAAAAAAAACAAAAAAAACACACATGTTTTTTAGCTTTTTTTGTTGGCTTTCCTTATTTCCCTGATCCTGTCATATCAACACAGTGGGGGGTAAAGGGTTGGGATGGATGTATCTTGCTGAAGGTGCATAGCTGAGCCAAGAATAGAACTCCAGCATCCTGTCTCTCGGCTCACTTCTGGACCATGCTACCTCAGGAAGGAACATTTGAAAATAGTAATTCTCTCCCACCTTGCAGCCAAGCTGTGCATAGGCACATGATCAATGAATGAAGTTATCTAAGTGACTCAGCACTGGGCTGGCTCTGTGAGTCAGGCTCAGAATCCTGAGTGGTTAGAAGCACAATCTCTTTAAATAAGAATTTAAAACTAAGGTTTTTACCACCTGAGATCACTGAAAATTTTTATTTTGTTTGAACAAGGATCAGGATAGACCTCTAGCATCTTAGACATGAATCATCTTGAATGATAATATCATTCATAATTTTCATGGATGTTGCTTTTTTTGTACACTGTAGATTGCTCCAGGTAATAGTCTTAAGAGTCCAGAACCAGGTGAGATAGATAGATAGAGGGAAGAGCATAGAGCAGATAGTTGATGACTGGCTAGGCCACGAGAATTAACCAACAATTTAGGATCACGTCTGCATCTCTTCCTCTTTAACACAGAAAAAAACCCCAAAGTAAGGCCATCTCTTCTTCCTCTTACAGATAACAACTAGACGCACAGCTTTCAGGGCATATTGGTAATCTGCCCCAAACTGACCCTGTCAATAGCCCTTGGTTTTGACCACCTGCTCCCAGCAGGGAAGAAGCTAGCCTCTGAGCAATGACCCCTGTGACAGATGGCACAGCACAGACAGAAAAGGGCCAGCCAAAAATATTCCTTCCCACAGAGGGAGGGAGCCTGGGTGTTTAAAGGCAGGAGTCAAAGGAACAAAGCAATGAAATTCACCAAGTGTATCTAAAACTTGCCCTCAGGATATCAATAGTCTTTTGAATGACAAATGAATCAAAACCCTTGATGAAGGGACCTCAGGACCCTGGGCACAGCAAGCTGCTATTAGCAAGGTTTTGGAACAAATTATCTTAGAGAAAAGTGTGACAATGAGATTTAGTTAAAGGACTCTGAGAGCCATTAAAGAAAACAGGAACACTTGAGGCAACCTTAGAATCAACTCAAATTTCCAAAGAGACTGACTAGTCTTGAAATAACACAAACAATTCAGAGAATGTTGATTGCAAAATGTCAAGCCCTGGAATGGACTTTAATTGGCAGGGAAAAAAATCCATTAGCCCTCGCTTTGTTTTGATTACCAGTACTAGGCGGGAGACACAAAAGAAGCAAAAGTGACGAAGCTGGCATAAAAAAAGGCGAGGAAAGGAAGTGTCAGTTATCATGTGCCAATGCCCAGCACTCTGCAAGGAGACTTTAAAGACAGCCACTGTGATCCTATAAAGGAAGCATTTTTTTTTTGCTACTTAAAAATGAAAAACACCATAGCAGCATTATTCTCAAAAGCCAAAAAGTAGAAGCAACCCAAGTGTCCCTTGACAGATGAATAGATAAATATAATGTGGCATATACATATAACGGAATATTGTTCAGTCTTAAAAAAAAATTCTGACACATGCTACAATGTGGATGAAGCTTGAAATCTTTATGCTAAGTAAAATAAGCCAGTCACAAAAGGATAAATACTGTATGATTCCTCTTACATGAGGTACCTAGAGTAGTCGAATTCATAGAGACAAAGTAAAATGGTTACCAGTGGCTGGGAGCAGGGGAGAAATGGGGAGTTAGTATTTAATGGGTACAGAGTGATAGTTTGGGAAGATGAAAAAGTTCCAATAAATGGTGGTTATAGTTGTACAACCATGTAAATGTACCTAATGCCACTGAACTGTACATTTTAACATGGTTAAAACAGGAAATTTTATGTTATGTATATTTTACCATATTTTTTTAAAAAGGCACGACGAAGTTAAAAAACTTGGCCACATCAAAACTAGTAAATGGAGGCAATAAGTTTCAAGGCAAGATTAAAGCCTATAATTTCCTTGGGCACTCCCTCTTCCACCACAGAACTGCACAGGCTTTGGCAGAGAAGGACAAAGACAGAGATCGAGAAGAGAACCTGATGCTCTGCTTAACCACAGCTGACCAGGCTACTATGACTAATTTTCATGTCTCCTCCCTCCACCTCTCCCCCTCACACTCCCCCCAAATCACTCCAGATTTCATCAAACCTTGCCTAATCTTCTCATTTTCATCCCTTAGCCCTTTCCCAAGAATATGCTCTGTTTAGGGAATATTCTAAGCTCACCAACAACACTCAACAGATCTTGAAAATCTTTCAGCAGCAGAAAGCCTCCCTGAATTGGAAGGTAGCAGAATACCACTACCCCAATTATATAGGTCCTCTAACTCATTTTCACTTGCTGAAGAAATTTATGCTGCAGAATTCATGTACAAAACAAAAAAGTTTAAGTTATCAGAGTTCTGAGGCACCTTAATTTCTACTAGCCCAGTGGTTCCATACTGGGGGGATTCTGCCCTGCAGAGAACATTTGGCCAATGTCTGAAGACATTTTTGAGTGTCGCAACTTGGGGGAGGGGGTTACTACTGGCATCTAGTGGTAGGCCAGGGATGCTGCTAAACCTTCTACAATGCACAGAACAGCCCCTCACAACAAAGAACTATTCTGTTCAAAATGTGGATAGTGCCAAGGCTGAGATTCCCTGGTAGCCCAACCACACACTGGACATTTGCAATTCCTTTAAAAATTACAAAGAGACAACAGCCTCGTATACAATACCTATGGTGGATAGAGAAAGAAAGTAACCCAAACTTTGACGCATCTCCATAAAAGGCTGCTAATTCCTGACCTATCCACTTAGCTGGACTACAAAATTGCTAAAAATCCTCTGACACTCTACATGGATTATACTATTAATGATATTAGCAGCCTGTGTGATTGAATCTGCAAAAGCAAGGGGTTTTGTATGAGCATTAAGTCTCAACCTTAAAGAGCTAGTCTAGACAATGACATGAACTTACTCACGTCTGAACAAAGTTTGAAGGTTGCTTGCTTGACTCTGACAAATGTATAGACATGGTGAAAAATTGCTACTGACCTTTACTACTGTTCCACCAGTCAGTCACCTTCTAACTTGTCATTCCCAGTCCTACTTCCAATCCTCCCTCTGGCATGCCTTTCCTGTTTCTCAAACTAAACCTACAGAGCCTTTAAGGTCTATATCAGGATCTCCCTCAAACCTATCAATTCTTTTTTAACCCCATTCCATGATGATCTCTCTCATTCTATATACCAACTTCTCACTCACTTGCATATATTCTACTTTAGCATTAGTCCCCAAAGGTTTTATTTAGATGTGCTAAACCTTCAACAAGTATCGATCAATCAACAAATATTTAAAAAGAATGATCCATTCTTTTTAGAATACTTGTCTAATAACTTAACTCTTGGAATTTTAATTTAAAATATCGACATAATTAGTTCCTAATGTCACTCATGTTCCCATACTTGTAAATATAAGTCTACACCTCTTACTCGATTACCTATTTTAAATTAAAGCACAAGGATATTTTTCCCTCATGGGTAACATTTTATCAATTTAAATATTACTAGTATTTAAAATAAATGAACACAGATTGCTCTTTCACCAAAAAAATAAGTGCTTGATTTACTTTAACTTTTTTTTTTTCATAATTCTCACTACCTCTCTGTGTTGTTAATCAATCACCTTTATAGATTAAGGCCTCGGGCACATTGGTTGGATACTACCATTACTGTAGCCACTAGACACAAAGCAGCAGGACCAATCCAGTCTAAGCATAATTGCTTGTTTATACCACCGCTTACAAAATCTTACCTTCCCTATTAGATGGCAAACTCCTTTGAACACTTAAACAAGATCTTTTCTTATGTCCTCTACTCACCAAATTTAATGCTATATACACAGCAGTCACTCGATAAACTGAATTTTACATAAATAATAATTAGTTGACTTTTTAAAAGTCTGAATCTTATTGTTAATTATCCCCTCTGCCCTTAAAAAAAAAAAAACCAAATGGGTGATTAAACTCTAATGTTGGACAATCTGTCAGTTTCCTATATAATTAAATATAAAAACTAAAGTATAACCAGCAATCGCTAAATAGCCAAGTGAGCTGAAAACTATGTTCACAAAAAAACCTGTACACAAATGTTTATAGTATCTTTATCTATAAGTGACTAAGATGTCACTTTCAACAGGTGAATGGATAAACAAATGGCATATCCATAGAATGGAATATTATTCAATGACAAAAAGGAACAAGCTATTGGTTCATACAACAATATGGATGAATCTTAAATACGTTTTGCTAAATGAAAGACCACATATTATATGATTCCATTTACATAAGAGGCAAATCAATAGATATGGAAAACAGATTAGTGGTGTCTAAACAGATTAGACAGTATGCTAGGAGGTACAAGGGAATGCACAGGGAAACTATTCTGTATGGTACTGAGGTGGTAGAGACATGGCTATGTATATGTCAAAAGCCATACAACTGTACCCTACAAAGAGTAAACTCTAGTACATGCAAATTTTTAAAAAATCAAATAGGATGTTAGGGAATCCCAGAATGGAATGCAGACTAAGAGAAATTAACCTAACATATTATAAATATATGACATAAACTCACTGAAGGGCATGAGGAAAAAAGGAACTAAGTTATCTTGGAAAATGCTGTTTCAACTGGAAATTATAAGGCTAAAGACAAAAGGAATTGTACATAAACACTGTACTCTAGTTGGTAAATTTGTTGCTTACAGGAGTCAGAGTTAACAATTCTGAACCTGCTTTACTTGTGTCCAGGATTGAATAAATAAGCAATCCACTCACTATGTACTGTGGTGAATGGTGAGAGGTGAGAGTTTCTCATTGTCGGACAGGGAACAGCCGATAAGCAAGGGAGAAAGTCTAGAATAATGAATTCTGTGTTACTGGAACAAAGTCAGAGACATCAGTGTGAACTCACGTTTAGCTTAACATATATACAGATGAACTGATACAGAAATAATTATAAATATATACATATACATGAGTTAGTATACATATGCATATTTCCTAGCTCTATCCATTGAGAGGGCCTAGTAGCAATGCACACATCCAATGCTGAGATCTTGGTCTTGCCAATGGAAACAATTAGGGCTCCCTAGAAAAATGGCTAGTTCTAAAGCTAGGGCAGGAAAAATACAAGATGAGCCAGGAACATCTTCCAGTTCCAGAAAGTAAGGAAGTGTTCAAGTAGCAAAAGGAGAAGGTCATGTCAAACGGACACAGAAGCCAATGTGGAATAGCCCCTAGTAGCCAAAACTAGAACAATCTGAGCAACGAAATAAATAGCATGGTATTGCATTATAACCCAAAGTATAAAATAAATACATGAGTCCATACTGATATAAATGACAACAAACACATGGATAGAAGGGGTAAATCTTCCTTCACAGAAGAATTCCAAATAATATACAGAGATACTACTTCCTCCAGGAGGTGGAGTTTAATCCTCACTCCTCCTATCCCAAATGTAGGCTAGACTTAGTGACTTACTTCCAAAGAATACAGCGTGGAGAGGGGAAAAATAAGTCACTTTACAGTGGAGAAACCTGGCAAACACTATCTTAACCTCTAAGGTATACTTCTTCAAAACCCATAACTCTAGTCTAACCATGAGAAAGACTTCAGACAAATCCAAATTGAGGGACAGTTTATAAAATACCTCAGCAGCACTCCTCGAAACTGCCAAGGTCAGAAAAAACAGGGATGTCTGAGAAACTGTCACAGACCAGAGGAGACTGAGGAGACATGATGACTAAATGCAATGTGGTACATTGGACTAGATCCTGGAACAGGAAAAGGACATTAGGGTAAAAATTGGTAAAATCCAAATAAAGTCTGAAATTTAACTGTGAGGCACCAATATTGATTTCTTAGTTTTGATGAATATACCATAATAATGTAAGATGTTAACATTAGGCGAAACTGAGTCTTTACAATTCTCTGTAAATGTAAAATTATTACAAAATAAAAAGTTGATTTTCTAATTATGTAATGCTGGTTTAGGGTCAAATTAGTGAGAAAAATTAACTAGTTAAAATTTTATTTGCAAGATTTCTGTATGACAGAAGTATAGAATCACGTTATTGGGCATATCTTTTTACAGAGAGCAAATAAAGTGCATTTGACATATTACCTTATAAACTGAATCCATTGTAAGATGCTTCTATTGATAAAGAGAATACATTTCCACGGCACATTCATAATCACATGCTTCTTTACTAGAGGCAGAAATAATCCCCAAAATATAGGAGTAGATATGCTTTCTTTGAAGATTCTTTCCTTCCTTTCCACACTTTCAGATAAGATTAACTGGGTTTCCCTGGCCATTTTGTCCACGTAGCAGAACTCCGGTCTCTCTTGGGACTCTCATCTTGTTTGGTCTGGATGCTGGCCTGCCTATAAGAGGCCCAGGGCTGTGGCTGAGACTCTGCCTCTTCCTTCTTGAACTCATTATTGCCTCTGACACAAAACTAAAGAAGTCTGAACTACCCCAGTCTCTCCATGTCCACATTAAATTCTTTCCATAAGCATTACTTTATACATGAACTGATAACAGTGATGTCCTAGTCTGTAGCCAAACAACTGCATAAGATATCAGAACTGATGAGTAATACCTGACATCCAACCCTACTATTACATTTTTGGGGAGTTCACTATCTAAAAGGGGTCATATAATACACTTTGTATTCTTAAATGAAAAGTGGTACTATTTTTAAGGTAGTAATTTAAAATTCTAAGAATTCATTGGCTGCCCTCTGAGAAAGATGTATACTAACCATAAACTTTGATTTCTAAATCTAGATTCAGAAAATAGCATTCAAAAGGGAATTTATTTCTAGACCTGAAGACATACAATAAGTTTATAGTTGGCAAGGGCCACGCTTGCTTAAGTTGTTATATATGCTAAGTGGAGAAGGTCGCAAAACTTTATGAAGATATAAAGACATAGCATTTAAACAATAAAAAGTTTCTTGACAGTCTTTCTTCTATTGCATTACTCTATAAAGCCACTACCAGGCAAAGACGAAGGCTACACTGTAAGCCATGTTGCAGCATCTTCCAGGAAGCCTGCTCCACTCAAGTCTTTATAAGAACCACTATACTTTTCCTTCCCAGTCTGCCCCACAGTGGTGTCTGATTCTTACAGACCTTTTCGTTTTTAATTTAACTGACATGGAACAGGTTCAGGAGCAAATTCAAACAAAAAATTCCAAGAACATTTTGTGTAATGATTGCTTTATTGTATTATGCACAGCCTTCTAAGATAATATTTTTTCTTTGTTCTGTATTTTCTACTATATTGCATTTCTTTAAAAAATTAATACATGTTCATCCCAATTTTTCAAATAATACAGGGTTAAAAATATATAATATTAAAACAAGATCACTATTTGAAAAGCCACCCAAACCAGTTTTATTACTTAATAATTTACCCAAGTAAAATCCTAGCTTAGGAGAACACATTATTTGCTTTAAAGCATCTCTTTTTAAAGATTAGTATTGTAGCTAATTTTATTTATTAAACTTTATTGAAGCAGATACCAATACTACCAAAACCAAGTAAATATAAATGTTTTTAAGCATCTCACTAATCTGATTTCTGGTCTCAGGTGTAATGTCATAAGAACTTTGATTAGGAAAATGCTCTACTATATTGGAAAACCCATATCTCAGATTTCTGAAGAACACCTAGATTTCAAATGTATACCATTAACCATCAAAAAAACCCTACATAACAACTTTTTGGTCTCCGTAATATTAAATATGTCTCCAAGACTGCTTCTTACACAATTTTTTCACATCACATGTGGTAGGGATCAGGAAAAAATGATCATTATATTTATAGGACTTCTGTTCCACCATCAGCAGTATAGTAAATGATAAGTTTTCACTTGCCCTCTCATCTTACATAAGCATGGCTATCTAGATGAGAATGCAGGATAGACAAAATGTTCCTCAAAAAAAAGGTTTTAATTCAAACCAGTATTTGAGGGTTAGGAACTGACTATCCAATCAGTTGTTCGTCCAAATCTTCATGACTGTCATATCCTTCTTTTTGTCTGTTTACTAGTTATTTTATATTTTTTTCATATCTTACTGGCTTGTCTCTTACTAGAATTAGAAAGGGAAGGAAAGAAGGAAAATGCCAATTAACTCATTTTTTTCCCACATAATTTTGGTACAAGACTTGGCAGAACTAGAGTTAGAAAAAATATTTAACATCGTATTAAGGTTTCTATCACCTATTCCAATCACCTCTCCTTACTAAAGCTTAAAAAGTTGATGGATTATTTGCAATTGTATGAAATAAAGTTATCGATATGCTATTAACAATCTGGCTATTTTAAATGGACACACACACTCTTGGGCCCAGCAATTTCACTCCCAGGTATTTATTTTAAAGATATTTATTTTAAAGACATAGGCAAAATATGTGTACGAGGATATTCAATGCAACTTCCCTTTAATAACGAAGGACTGAAATTTATGGAGTAAATGTTTATTTATTTACTGAATAAATATACATTTATGGGTGGAATAACGACCATCAATAAAGAGCTATTAAATAAATCATAGTATGTTCATTTAATGGCATTGTACATAGCTGCTAAAAAGAATGAGTCCTTCTGTAGACACTGATATGGAAAGATCTCCAGGACTTATTATGTGAGAAAGCAAGGAATAGAGCGATGTATACAGTACACTTCCATTTTTTTGTTGTTGTTAATATTTTTTTTGTCAATACCTTATCCCTACTTTAGGATTGGTGATGTGTGGAATATCTCTGTAGGAATACACAAGAAAATGGCCAGTGGGTGCTTACAGAAGAAGGAACTGGGTGGCCTGAGGATAGTAAGTGAAAAAAATTACCTCTCTCACTATGTTTCTTTGTATCTAATTTGGTACTAAGTGCAAACACTGTTTATTCAAAAAAATTTTTAAATTAAATTTAAAAATTAAAAAGGAGGAGACAGCATATTGCACCAAAACTGCCAGAGTAATTCTGTGGGGGTATCTCCTCCACTAGGGACCCTGAGGCCTGTCAGTCCAGTCACTTATCTTTCGAGATTGATAACCTGCCTAGAAGCCACCACCTTTCTTGCCTCTGCCACCCTTGGTGTTCTCAGCATGTGTTTATTAAATAACCAAAGTTTCTGGTTCCAGTTAAGATGAAATATGTCCACTCCACCCTGTCTCTCCCACTGAAGTCAACTAAAATCCTTGGGTAGAGTTGCTCCATGTATTAACTGATGACGCTAAAAAGGAATTGATAGCAGGTTAATTTTGGGGGAAAAAACTCAAACTCGAAATAATTGTAAACCAGAAAAGGGTTCCCTTTTTCCTTCCTCTGGTATCTCTAGATTCAAAGGCAACACAAACCCAGAAATGTGCACGAGATGCAGACAGAAAGACTTCTAAGAAATAGTCCAAGAAATGGGCAAGGGAGCCCCTAAAAGTCAAAAGGAATAAAGGAAATCCCTTGATTTTGTTTGTCTCTTCGGCTCTCTTCTGCCCTACCCCAAGGCAATTAGGGAGCAGTGGCAATGACAACAGCAGTTAGATAGGAAAACTTTTTCTGTCCAGAGGAAGTGAGATCCCAAGAGCATGGAGGGAATCTCCATTGCTTTGTTTTCTCCACCTATCGTCTTTCCATTTGGTTCCCAAGGGAATTGTCAGCACAGGGAGTGCAGAGCAGAGAAATTAAAGTCTCAGCTTTCTAGCAAGAGGAGCAGAAAGGAGAATCCTTCGGATCTGAAAAATATTGGAGAACAACAGGAAAAAGAAGGAGCTCAGTAAAGCTGTATGTGAACTATAGGGCTCATCTCCAGGCTGCACATGCAAGCAAGTACCTGATCCTAAACAACACACTGAAGGTTATGACATGATCTATGGGGCATACCACTGCCTAGGTCTGAGATTGGCCACTGACTGGTACATACATGGCACAGACTAAATGTGTATGCACAGCAAATACTCTGAAACTAAACAGATACTCAACTCCAGTCCATAGAAGGCAGGTAGGTACTTGCAGCCTGAACCTAAATGGATTGATTTCCTGCTAAACAAACAAACAAACAAACAAACAAAATAAAGAAAAGCAATCTATAGGATTTAAATAAGACCCAAAGTCTCATAACATAATAGTCAAAATGTCCAAGATAGAAATCCAAACTGAAAGAAACTGAAAATCTCAACATCTCACAAGGGAAGAGATAACTAACAGACATCAACACCAAGATATCAGAGTTATCAAAGACTTTAAAGCAGCTACTATATATCATGCTCTAATAAATAAAGGCAAACACTCTTGAAGTGAATGAAGAAATAGAAAGTCTCGATAAAGAAAAAGAACACTAAATAACTAACTAAAATAAATAAGGAAAAATTTAAATTAAAAAATATAGTAACAGAAACTTTAAAATTCATTGGATTCATAGTATAATTGAGATGACAGAAGAGTCAGTGGATTTGAAGATGGTTCAACAAAAATTTTCCAAGATAAACAACAGAGAGAGAAAAAAGAGAGCCTCGAGGACTCCTGGACAATATCAAAGACCTAACACTTACATCATCAAATGCCCATAAGGAAGAGAGAAAGAGGTGGTGCAGAAAAAAATATCTAAAGAAATAATAGCTGAAAACTCACCAAATTTGGTAAAAGACATAAATTTGTAAATTCAAAAAAAAAAAAACTCAGTGAAGAGCAAGAAGGATAAACTCACAAAAATTCTCATCTAATAAAAACTAAAATTAAAAAAATCTTGAAAGCAGTCAGAAAAATGATGTATTACATGTACGGAAACAATAATTCAAATAACTATGGATGTTTCATCAGAAACCATGGAGGACAGAAGGCAGTGGAACAAGATTTTTAAGTGCTGAAAAACAACAATTGTCAACCCAGAATTCTATATCCAGTGAACATTTCCGTCAAAATGATGGTTTAAAACTAAGAGAATTAATCACCAGCAGACCCACCTAAAGAAATGCTAAAGTAAATTCTTCAGATGAAAAGGAAATGATACTATAGGAAAACTAAGAATTTCAGGAAAGAAGGAAGAGCAATAAAAATGGTAAATATATGAGAAAATGTAATAGCCTATTTTGTTCCTCTTAAGTCCTTTAAAATATGAATGACAGTTGAAAGCAAAGTTATAACAATATGTGACGGGGTTTTCAATGAATGTAGATATAATCCATACGACAATTACAATATAAAAGGGAAGGGTGAACCAATCTATATGGTACTAAAGTTTCTATATTCCATTTGAAGTGATAAATATTAATTCTAAGTAGACTGAACACTAGGTATATGTATTGTAATTCCTAGTCAACACTAAAATAACTATACAAATGAAGATAGTAAAAAACTCAATAGATAAATTAAAAGAGAATACTAAAAAATATTCGAATAATCCAAAAGAAGGAAGAAAAGGGAAACAAAACAAAACAAACAAAAACCAGAGGGAACAAACAGGAAACGAATAATAAAATGGCTGACGTAAATCCAAAATATCAATAATTATATTAAATGTAAATGGTCTAAACATATCAATTAAAAGATTGTCACAATGGATTTTCTTAAAGACATATGTTGTCTACCAGAAACCCACTAATACAATGGTATATGTAAGTTAAAAATAAAAGAATGCTAAATGCAATATGGCAGCATGGATTGGATTATAGAAAAGAAAAAGGACATTAGCAGAAAATATGGTGAAATCCAAACAAAATTCTGTAGCTTATGTAATAGAGTACTGTACCAATGTTAACTTCTTAGTTTTGATAAATGTACCTTATGTAAGATGTTAACATTAGGAGAAGCTGGTGGAGAGCATATAGGAACTCTCTGTATTATTTTTGCAACTCTTTTATAAATTTGAAATTATTTCAAAATTGAAAAAAATATTTTAAGTAAAATTTTAAGTAAAAACAGGAGAAAATGTTTATATTAATCAGAAAATTGCAGTGGCTATCTTAATTATCAGAAAAAATAGATGTCAAGGCGAGGAAAATACCAGATAAAAAGGGACATTAAATAATGAAAAAAATACATAACAATCCTAAATGTGTATTCACCTAACAAAAGAGCCTCAAATTATATGAAGCAAAAATTGATAGAACTAAGAGAAGTAAACAAATCTACAATTATAATTAGAGATTTCAGTCTTTCCTTCTCAGTAATCTATGAAACAAGTGGGCTGAAAATAATCAAGGAATATTAAAACATAAAGTTAGATACCTTAAATATATACAATTCTTATTTGTCAAATATACCTCAGTAAAACAAAAAATAAAGAGGTAAAATATAACGTTGCAATTAAATATAATTAAGTTTTATTTTTAAAAAAAGAAAAAAAATCAAGAATACAGAGGAACTGAATAACATCATCAACTGAATGTATATAATTGACACTTATAAAACATTCCAGCTAACAACATTAGTTTTCGAGTGCACATGGAACATTCTCACCCAGACAGACTATATCTTGGGTCATAAAACAAATCATAACAAACTTAAAAATATTGGAATCATACAAAGTATGCTAACATGGAATTTAGCTAGAAATCAATAAAATAAAGACTCTGGAAAATCTCCCAATATCCAAAATACTCGAAATGACATACTTCTAAATAATTCATTAGTCAAAGAGGAAGTCTCAAGGGAAATAAAAATTCAACATATCTAAATTTGTGAACTGCAGATCACAGCAGTGCTTAGAGGGAAATTTACAGAATAAAAAGTTTATATTAGGAAAAAAGGTCTCAAATCAACAATCCACCTTTAAAAAAAGTAGTCAATTAACACAAAGCAAGCAGAAAGAAAATAAAGAAATCAATTAAATTGAAAAAATGAATAAAGTTGATAAGCCTCTAGCCAAAAAAAAAAAGAATGAATACAGTAAACCCCCTTACTCATATTATTGCTTTCTGTGCCAACCACAGTCCAAATATATTAAATGGAAAATTCCAGAAATAATTCATAAGTTTTAAATTGGGTGCCATTCTGAGTAGCGTGATGAAACCTCATTCTGTCCTACCTGGGGCATGAATCATCCCTTTTCCAGCTATATATGCTACCAACCTGTCAGTCACTTAGTAGCTGTCTTGATTACAAGATCTACTGTCATGGTATCACAGCCCTTGTGTTCAAGTAACATTTATTTTACTTAATAATGGCCCCAAAGCACAAGAGTAATGATGCTGGCAATTTGTGTATACCAAAGAGAAGCCATGAACTGCTAACACTCTAAGTGAAAAGGCAACAGCGCTCCACTTAATAAGACACTTTATCATCTCACATAATTGCAAGAAGGGTGAATATAATACAATAAGATATTTGAAAGAGAGAGATACCACATTCACTTAACTTTTACTGTAAATGTTTTCATTTTAGATTTTAGTTTATTATTCATTCCTAGTGTATTATTTACAATAATAAAATGCTATTTTATTATTAATTATTGTTAATCTTTTACTGTGCCTAATTTATAAATTAAACTTTAACACAGGGAAGTACGTATAGGAAAAAACATAGTACATATAGGGTTTGGTACTATCCACTGTTTCAAGTATCCACTGGGGATCTTGGAATGTATCCCCCATAGATAAGGGGAGACTACTGTATACAAGTTATCAATATCAGGAATGAAAGAAGGAATATCACTATATACCCACAGACATGAAAAAGGATAATAAGGGAATACCACAAACAAATCTATGTACATAAATTTGGCAACTAAGATAAAGTGAACCACTTTCTTGAAAGCTGCAAAGTACCAAACTCACCCAAAACGAAATAGACAATCTGAGTAACTTAGATCAAAGAAGCAATCGAATTTGCAGTTAAAAGCCTTCAAACAAAGAAAACCCTTTGCTCAGATGGCTTCACTGGAGAATTCTATCAAATACTTAAAGAAGAAATTTTATACATTCTCTTCTAAAAAATATTAAAGGGAACATTTTCTAACTGCTTTTGTAAAACCAGCATTATCCTAATACTAAAACCAAAGACAGCACAAGAAAAACACGAAACTACAGACCACTATCCACATGAACATAGATGCAAAATTCCTCAAAAAATTAGCAAATCAAATCCAATAATATAGAATAACACATCACAACCAAGTGGTATTTATCTCAGGAATGCAAAGCTAGTTCAATATTTGAAAATCAATCCATGTAATTGAATGTATTAACAAATTAAAGAAAAATCGTATGATCACATCAATTGGTACAGAAAAACATTTGACAAAATTAAACATCCATTCTTGATAAAACTTTCAGAAAACTAGGAATAGAAGAGAACTTGCGCAACCTGATAAAGAGTAGCTACAAAAACTAACAGCTGCCATCATGTTTAATGATGAAATGCTAAATGCTATTTCTCTAAGATCAGGAAGAAGGCATAAATATCCACTCTCACCACTGTCACTCAGTGTTCCTGGAAGTCTGTAATAAGAATGGAGAAGAAAAAGAAATAAAAAGCATATAGATTAGAAAGAAAGAAAGCTGTCACTTTTCACACTTTTCTGCATTGTCCATATAGAAAATCTCAAAAATCTATAATAATGCTCCTAGAACTAATTAGTAAGTTTAACAAGGTTGTAAGATACAAATCCTACAGAAATACATCATTTCTATACACTAGGAATGAATAATAAACTAAAATCTAAAATGAAAACATTTACAATAGCTTTAAAAATACTTAGATATAAATCTAACAAAACACGTACAAATCTATATGCTAAAAACTATAAAATACTGATAAAAGAACTCAAATATGACCTAAATAAACAGATATATCATGTTTGTTGACTGGAAGACTCGATAAAGTTAAAATATTAATTCTCAAATTGATCTACAGATTTAATGCAGTTCCAGTCAAAATGCTATCAGGAGTTTTTGCAGATACAGATAAACTAATTGTGAAATTTACATAGGAAAACAACAGGACTATACAAAATATTTTCTTAGAAAACTAGAATAAAGTTAGAAGATTTATACTATAGAATTTTAAGTCTCATATAAAGCTACAGTATAATAATCAAGACAGTAGTATTGGTGAAGGGACAGACATACATGTCAATGGAGCAGAGTCTAGAAATAGAGCCACATAAATATAGACAACTGAGTTTTGACAAAGGTGCAAAATCAATTCAATGGAGAAAGGACTATCTTTTCAATAATAATGTTGCTGGAGTAATTGCACATCTGCAAAAAATTTTGTTAAATGAACTTTGACCTAAATTTCATAACTCATACAAAAATTAACTCAAATAAATCATAGAACTAAATGTAAAATATGAAATTAGAAAAACTTTTAGAAGAAAACAAAGAACATCTTTATGACCTTGGGTTAGACAAAGAATTCTTATATCAAAACGCAATCCATAAAAGAAATTAATAAATTAAATTTAACCAAAATTTAAAACTTTAACTTGACAGAAGACATTGCTAAGAGATAAAAAAGAAAAGCTACTCACTAGGAGAAAATATGTCCAAGTAATTTATCTGATAAAAGACTTGTATCCAGTATACAGTAAAAGAAAAATACTCTCAAAACTCAGTTTCTAAGAAAACAAATAATCCAATTTAAAAAATGAGGAAAAGATTTGAACAGACACTTCCCCAAAAATATACAGATGGCAATAAGCATGCGAAAAGATGCTCGATATCATTAGCCATTAGGGATATGCAAACTGAAAACACAAGAGGTAACACTACACACCTATTAAAATAGCTAAAATAAAAAATCTGAATGCTTGATGTTACTAATCATCAGAACAAATCAAAGCTACAATAAGATATTATCTCACTTCTGTCAGATGACTATAACAAAAAAAAAAAAAGACTTATGTGGAGAAATCTGCAACCCTGTACACTGCTGCTAAGAATGCAAAAGGATGCAGCTGCTATGGAAAACAATACGGAGGTTCCTCAAAAAATTAAAAATAGAACTACCATATAATCTAGCAATACCACTTCAATATATATATCCCAAGAAACTGAAATCAGAATCTTGAAGAGGTATTAGCACTCCCATGTTCATCACAGCACCAGTCACAATAGCTAAGTTGGAAACAACCTAAATGTCCATCAACAGATGAATTGTTGTAAAAAATGCAGCATATACATAAAATAAAATACTATTCAGCCTTTAAAAAGAAAGAAATTCTGCAGGAAGGGGAAAAATGGCATGGATGACCGAGGCTTTGTTCATCCCTCCTGCAACCAAATCAAAGTTGCGACAGAAACACGGAGCAAACAGCAAGCAAAGTCGCCTGGGATCCAGACAAACAGAAGCACCACAACTAGGGAGGGAAATAATTAATCTACCTGCAATGGTAGAAGACAGGAGACGGCAGAGACACGAGGCTGCCTGGTTCCCAGTGGCTGAGTGGAACAGTGCCAGCCAGCAGCTGCTGACACCTCTTGAAGGGGCTGTCTGCAAGCGGACTTTTGCAGTGATGGACCTGCTCACTCTGAGCACCGGTGCCAGGTGGGCTGCGTGGGGAGCACCAGGGACTTACAGGAGGACACTGAGTTGTTGGAGTGAGGGCCAGAGGCAAGACTCTATCTTGGGCAGAAGTGCTGGTGGTATCCATTGTTCCTCTGTTGATCCCTCCCCACCCCACCAGTGTGCAGACTCAGTGCCACCATAGCTGAGACGTCATCAAACTGGATAACAGAGGTCCCTCCACCCAGAGGATTCCCTGAAACTCCACCTTCTCCAACTCGTGGCCCCACCCAAGCCACCTCCTGTTGTGTCCTCGATGAGTCTGGTGCTCCTTGCTGAGCAGCACCAAGACTCACACTAGTGGCAGCTGACCTCAGTTTCTGGTGTGGCCCCTTGAGGCAACTATAAGCACAGCATCTGCTTGATGAATCTTAACAGGTGGTCCTAGAGGGGCACACTTGGCCTGCAGCTGAACCCCTCTCAGGACTGTGCCACTGGATACCTACTACACAAAGCCATGCTAAAAAGACCGAAAGACTTAGGAGCTTTGATTACTACATAGAAACAGACACAGAAAGGCAGCCAAAATGGGGAAAGAAGCAGAAACCATATGAGAGAACAGAACAGAAATCCAGGAATAATGGAGTCAAGCAATCTAACAGATGCAGAGTTCAAAACACTGGTTATAAAATGCTCAATAACTTACGGGAAGTGTAGATGAATTGAGTGAGAACTTTAACAAAGAGATAAAAAACATAAAAATGAAGGTGGAAATTATAAAATGGAACCAGTCAGAAATGAAGAACATATTATCTGAGATGAAGAGTATATTACAGGGAATCAACAGAGGGGATAAAGAAGAGGATCGAACCGCCGATATAGAGGATGGGTAAGCCAAGGACACTCAACCAGAACAGCAAGAAAAAAGAAGCCAAGACTATAATAATAATTTAAGGAGCCTATGGGACACGATTAAATGTAAAAATATCCATGTCACAGGGATACCTGAAGTAAAACAAGAAGCTGAAAATCTATTTGAAGAAATAATGATGGAAAACTTCCCTAACCTGGTGAAGGAAATAGACATACAACACCAGGAAGCTCAGAGTCTCAAAAAAAGATGAATCCAAAGAGGTCCACACCAAGACACATTATAATTAAAATGCCAAAGGTTAAATACAAAGAGAGAATCTTAAAAACAGCAAGAGAAAAACAGTTACCTACAAGGGAGCACCCATAAGACTGGCAGCTGATTTCTCAAAAGAAACTATGCAGGACACAAGGGCTTGACACAAAATATTCAATGTGATGAAAACCCAGGACCTATAACCAAGAATGCTTATCCGGCAAAGCTATCACTTAGAATCAAAAGACAGATAAAGAGCTTCCCAGACAAAAATAAGCTAAAGGAATTCACTGACACCAAGCCAGTATTACAGGAATTGTTGGAGGGACTTCTTTAAAAAGAAAAAACATGTATCAACAGCATGAATAAAGAAAGGTAATAACTACATTCCTATCAACAAGTACCTCAAATGGAAAAGAATTAAGTGCTCCAACCAAAAAATAGGGTGGCTGAATGGACAAGAAAACAAGACCCCTATATATGCTGTCTACAAGAGACTCACTTCAGATTAAAAGACACACAGACTAAAAGGAAGGAGATGGAAAAAGATATTGCCTTGATAGACCTAGAGGGTATTGCGCTGACTGAAATAAGTCAGATAGAGAAAGACAAATATCGCATGATTTCACATACATGTGAAATCGAAAGAACAAAATAAACAACAACAATAACAACAATGGAAATAAACTCAGAGATACAAAGAATATTTTGAGGGCTACAAGATGGGAGGCGGGCTAGGGGGATGGTGAAGAAGGGCAAAGAGATTAAAAAGTACAAATGGATAGTTAAAAAATGGTCATGGAAATATAAAGTATAGCATAAGGAAAATAGTTAACAACGTTGTAATAAATGTGTAAGGCAGTACTAGATTTAGTGATCGCTTTGTAATATATAGACCTCTAATTACTATGCTGTACAACTGAAAAGAATATATTATTGTATGCCAACTATAATTGAAAAAAACTCATTGCATTGTACAACGTAAATACAAGCAACTAATCATCTATTATATTTCAATAAAGCCAAAAGGAAAAAAAGAAGGAAATTCTGACATGTGTTACATTGGATGGAATTTGATGACATTATGCTAAGTGTGATAAGCCAGTCACAGAAAGAGAAATACTGCATGATTGACTTATATGAGATCCAAGTGGAATGACGGTTGTCAGGGGCTGGGGGGAGAGAAAAATGGGAGTTTACTAATCGATGGGCATAAAGTTTCAGTTAAGTAGGATGAGTAAGCTCTAGAGATCCACTGTACAACACTGTACCTATAGTCAACAATAATGTATTACACATCTAAAATTTTGCTGAGACTAGATCTCACACCTCAATAAAATAAACTTTAAAAAAATCTGACAATACCAAGTACAAACGAGGATATGGAGCAACTGAACATTACTGGTGGGGATGCAAAATGGTATAACCACTCCAAAAAATAGTTTGGCAGTTTCTTATAAAAGTAAACATACACTTACGATATTACCCAGCAATTTCAGTCTTAGGGATATCTTTGAGAAATGTAAATTTAGGTTCACAGAAAAACCCATACATGAATGTTTACAGCAGCACTATTCATAATCACTTGAAACTGGACACATTCAAATATCATTCAACGGATGACTGAATAAATAAACTATCAGGTAACCATATAATGGAATAGTACTCAGCAATAAAAAAGAACAAATTACTGATAAATATAATAACATGGATAAACCTCGAAGCTATTGTGCTGAGTGAAAGAAGCCAACCTCAAAAGATTATCTACTGTAGTACGATTCCATTTATATGACATTTTAGAAAAGACAAAACCATAGGAATGGAGCACTGATCACAGTAGCTAGGCATTAGGGGTTAGGGAGAGTCTGGCTACAAAGGGGTAGCAGTGAGGAGCTCTCTGAGGTAATGGAACTGTTCTGTGTGCTGACTGTGGTGGTGGTTAAACAGATCTATATACATGCGTTAAAATTCATTGAACTGTACACCAAAATTTTTTTCAGTCGTACTATTTGTAAATTTAGAAAATAATAATCATAAAAGAAAAAAATTACCAAAGCTGTTAAAAACATTAAAATAAAAAAAAAAGTTGTCATACACGAGCTAAAACTTCAAATGTTTTTCAAATATTAGTTTTATTAAACTTATGCTTGAGAAGGAACGAGTATCTTATTTGGTTCTGGTGCCATAACAGGAACAGGTTTCCAAATAGGAAAAAGAGTTCTGTCCCAGGGGCACTGTGTATTGGCCACAACTAGACTGCAGGGGTTCTGATACCTAAATTCTGGGCATAGAAACATCAGAAACCACTTGCCAAAAATGCAGACTAGCATTCATACTTTAAACTCTATAGATCCACAATGGATTTTTTATAACACTCCCAAAAGTCAGCATTCAATTCTCACAAATAAAAGTTCTTACTAGGTTCTATGATTAAACCATGGAAGGAAAAAACAGCTGGAAAGGCCTTGACAATCCAATATCTATAAACAGAAGCAGTGCTTATAAGAAGCTGATGGTTCTGGAATCCTGGCTAGAAAAGTGACACTGCTTTCTGGGGATGATATTTTTTCTTGAGATTGTGCAACAGATTGCACTGAGTGACAAGTGCGCTGCTCTTTATAAAACAAAACAAAAAAACAAAACACCTTTTCTTTGAGCACTACCCTAGGCAAAGGGCAAAGACAGGGCTCTAGAGCAGAGCAAGTAAGTCACAGTGCCCTGATGACTGCTATACCTCCTCACCAGAAAACAGCAAGGCAGCCTGCTGAGGAGTGGGAGGTGAAAGACATGGCAACTCCTACAACCTACAAAGGACAATATAAACCAAAGACAGTAATGGTCAGGAAGTAGCATGTGGCTAGCAACAAAGCCCATCAGCCCCCAAGGGTCAGGTTGGATATAAGCTAATTAGAAACAAAGGTAGAAAACATAGATCTAATAAATAACAAGTCTTTGATATCCATCCACTCATAAAACAAAATGGACTTTTCTTTGACCTATAAAGCTTTTGAGCAATTTCTAATGCCATGAGTCTACATTAAGATCCCAAAATAAAAGAAGTCCTATCCCTTTGGCACTTATGTCTGAAGTTTCCAGTATGAGTCAGAAAAAAAAAAAAAAAAAGCCTTGTGAGGTAAGTGAAATACTCACATGATCATTCTACTTTGTTTCCCCTCTACACTTAATCACTCAATCTGTGCCTTTCTTGAGTCTCATACCCACCCACCTCTTTTCTAAAGACAAGGAAGAAGAAATATTGCAAAAAGAAGAAAGTAAAAATAAAATCTATAAATATTACTTGTACTAGAACATCTAGATTAATAAAATAGATATTCATCATTCAGATAAGTGGTCTTTATGGACTTTCCTCATCCCAGGCTACCTTAAGAATCCCTTCCTAAGAGGCTGTTGTTTAACTGTTCTTAATTACTGTTACTTTGAGCATTCAAACTAGGAAGCAGGTACAAACTTACAATGTAATTGCACAGAGAGCCTCCTAATGGGATTACTATAAGGATGCTTTGCATCCCTAAATAGAGTGATGAATTTACTAACATCTTGTACATGAACTCTGCCTGATCTACTAGTTCCACACAAACCATGGGGACTTCTGACAACTGTCTGGGTGCAAACTGTGGCAAATATTAATAGAATTTGCAAGAACTCAGCAACTTCAGTGGTGAGAGGAAAATAATATTAACAAATTAAAGGAAAATTTTTATTGCATTAAATTGCTTTTCTCTAGGTGCATTCTGTTATTTTGTATGTATTATGTTCTGATGTTCCATTCGCCCTTTATTTTTTTCTTACTCAGTGATCTTTACTGACTACAAAAGGTTGAAACAGAGCCCAAGCTCCCTGAGCTCAACCTTTTCTCCAATGACCACTGTATACAGAAGTTGCACATTATAGCCCACTGGCCAGTCATACACCCCAATTTCACCAAGGAAGTTTATTCAAGTCTGACATTTTGTATCCACAGTCTAAGATTCAGTCCCCTAAACAAAAGTAACAATACTGGCTAGTAAGGCTTACTTCTTTCCTTCCGCTTTCACCTATTAGAATCCTCTCATTTTCCACCTTTAACTCAGCCTGCAATTTCAAATACCATGGCTCTCATGAAGCACACAGACCATAAGCATATAATCAAAGAAAGAAAGCCACCGAGTTTCAGTAAGGACAAAATGGTCATCCACTAGGTCTATGAAAAGGACCATAATCCTTATTTCTTTATCCACTAAGCTAAAGGTTAGTTGAGAATATCAAGAAAAAAGATGAGTTAAGTGTCTATAAATAGATAGAATGAAAGACTCCAAAGCAAGAAAAGAATAGACCCACAAAGATTAAGTAATCTTTATCAGTGAGAGAGCACAGAGAATTAGGAATCTGGAAGATTTAAGTTTTCCTTAAATAACATTATAAGTTCAAGGGGGAAAACCCCTCTACAGAGAAAGGATTAAAAATTAGAAATAAAGATAGCTTGCTAACCAAGATGCTCTGGACTAGACTGCCTACATTTATTACAGAACATACTTTCCCAGATTTTCTAAACAGAAGAACTTTAAGACAGCAAAATAATTTTTAACTACTCCTCTTCCCTTTCCCCAATGTAAAGTCATTCACCAAGCCCTACTGAAAGTCTTCCTATTAACCACTTCTTACATTAGAAAAATGTTAAACATACACATCCATGTGACACACATTGCAAAATTATATTATTTTCTTTCCTTCCGGTCTTCATCTTTACTATCCTAGTCCAAGCCTTTGTCACCACACAACTAGGCCAAATCCAAGAGCCAATCAGCTAGATGTCCATTCCTTGTTCTAGTCTATCCTATTATACACTGCTGCCCAATCCTCCTAAAACATTACAGCACAGCTTTGATGATGTGTCATTCTGTACTCCCTCAGAAATTTTCTATGTTCTCCACTGCCTCTCAGGATAAATGCAATTTCCAAAAATTCTTAATGTTTGGCTAACTCTACCCTATCTTTGCAAGCTTATCTGCCACACCCCAACCCAACTGATTTATTCACTGCTCCCCCAAAACACTTTGTACATTCTCACCTTCTCACTTTGGCTCACACTGCTCTACACAACCATTTTGTAAAGCCCAGCTCAAATCATACTTCTTCCATCAACCTGTCTCTGATCATACCAGCTTGAAGCTCTCTCCTTTCTAAAAAATCAATTTACTTATTTTCTATACCACTTGTGTGGCAATTAAACCCTTTTCAACTGTTATCATGAATGATTCAAAAACCTTTTATTAAATATTGTATTTATATTTTATCAAATAAGTTCCTAGAACATAAAGCCTGTCTTTTCTATATCTTTCAGTGACTGTCACAATGCCTCACCCTTAGTTGCTACTCAGTAAATATTTGTTGATTGGTGTGGTCAAGATATGTGATTTATAACTCCTTAAAGAAAGCAAAAGTTCTATGTGTGTTAGTTCTATGTGAAAACTAACAGTTCTCAAGGTCATATCTTCCTCTGTACTTTTATTTTTCATAGATGATTCTCAAACAGAAACTCAAAAATACAATGTAGTTAGTAGAAAGGATTGTTTTGGCCCAAACTAACATTTTACTTTAAATAAGCCAAGAAACTAGACTATAAATTTCACTAAGAAAAATAAAACATAAAGGATTATCTATACCAAAAGGAAAGGGGGGAATTAATTGATCTAAGATGATCCAGAATGAGTTAAAATTCTTAAACTATTTTAACAGTCTTCCTCCAAAGACAATGGAAACAACTGTATCTGGGGTAAGAGGAGAGAATGTATATAGGTGCATATACATACGTACGTAGAAAAGGATAAAGAGAAACTGGTAACTAACTGTAGTTGCCTTTATGGAGAACATACTAGGTGACTGGAAGACAGTATAAGAAGACTTAACATCGAAGCTTCTAATTTTTGAACCCTGTGCTGTTAACTATGCAAACACATAAATTTAGAAGATATACTTTATGACACAGAATGGAAGAGATACATTAATATTTAAAAAACAAAACACCTTCCTAAAGTTCCACGCCCTATCCAGATCAGGATAATTCTCGTTCAGTAGTATACAGAGATGTATCCAAGGGAATCTGCATAGAGAAGAGAATTCCTTCTCTTAAAATACCAACAGTTCCCTAAATTCACATCCAAATTCCCCTGTCCCTTTTCACTGCAGCCATTCTTTCACTCTCACTCTCCGCTCCAATGATTCCTCACACTCCCAATACTTACTTCCCTATCACAACACAAATATTTTACAATGCCTTATTTGCTTCGAGCCATTTTTCCCAGAAACAAGACATTTCTCCTCTTAAGTCTTCACCAAAAGCTTAGGAAATCCAATTGAGAATTCCATAGCAAATGAGATTCCTGGGTATTTTGACCTTTGAAAAAGCTCCACCAGTCACATTTGCAACCAGCTCAATTTTTTTCTCTGCAATTTAATAATGCATCAATTTGTTTTCATTTAAAAGCATTTTATTTAGCTTCTTATTAAGACAAAGAGACACTAGTGAATATGAAGTGAAAGCCTGTTGCATTATCCTTAATTGACGAAGAATTCCTCCTGAAACAAGAAACTAACGATGTAATAAATTAAGCCTGATTTATTTGTGGGGCTGTCGCTCAGTAAAATGAAGGGAAAATGCTATTTCACACTGGCTTTTGGCAGACATTAAGCTTCTAGAGGCTCAGCGTTCAACTGTCTGTACAATTAAAATAAGAAGAGAATAAGAAAGGAGAAATAATTAGCTGCTTTTTCATTGATACAGTAGTTGCGATCTCTTCCTTTATCAACCATTTAAAAATTTAAAGTAATATTTTAATTGTGACTTTTTCTCCCTTCTCAAGTTCACTCTGGTAAATATCAATTAAATACCAAAAATGCAAAAAAGAAGAAGCAAATAAATGACATACATAATTCACAGCCTAGATAACCCATCCTTGGATAAATAAGCATTCACTATATTTCTCTAATGTTCTTACTCCCCAGAAACCCAAAAGATTTTACAGCATAAAAACTGCACTAATTAACCGACATGAAAGGAGCCTGTTAATATGTCTTCTGAGGGATTTCGGTGCTTTCCATTTCCAGACCCTGGGACAAACTCAATAAACACAAGATACCTCTCTCTATCAGCAATGGTGCATGTACAAGTGCTCCAAACCTCTTCAGCTAACATTTTAGTCATCCTAACCCAATAGACTCCTTCCAGGATGAAGAGGGTTTCAGTCTCAAACTAAGAGGTCCTCTTAGACCCTAAGGCTCCCAGTGTTTTTTTAATTCCACTCTCCTCAAGTTGACACATCTCCACATACCTAAGGGAAATCTTAACTAGTATCCTCTTTCATCTTTGCTCTTCTAGCCCGAGCCTCCCAGTACTTTTTCTGCTTCAATGCTCACATCCCTGCCGGCATCAGTCCCCAGTATACTGTTCTTCTCCAAGTTCTATGCCAAGTTCAGCCTTGCATAAGCAAAGAAGTCCAGGTGGTAGTGGTCAAAATTCCCCTGTGGTCCTAGTTATAAGTTATGTTGGCAATATGAGAGCATTTATCAGTAGCCAAGTGTATATATTTATTTGCAAAAGAAAAGGCAAAAAGATAGGCAGACACCAAGATATGATGACCTTCTAAAAAGTCGCTAGGATAACTACAGAAACAAAACGAGTACATTACTTTAATGCCTTCTATTTTCATCCATATTCTATTTGTTGATAAATTTTCTGTTCATGTTTCCTCATCCTTCCTGCTTCCAAGACGCTCTCCTTCAAAAGTACTTTTGCTCTCCTTCTGCCTATCCCAGAATCTTTCACTATGCCCACTCACTAAGATATGTTTAGCTACCTAGGATAATGATAATTTCTTAAAATAAAGCCAAAATTGTTCACATTCTTGATTATATGAACACCAGAATATAATACCATTTAATGGGAAAAAATCTTTAAGCATGAGTCAACCAACCTGGACACCCATCTCCACATCACCATTTAATTAATGGTCCTACAGCCTTGGACAACTCACCTAAGCACCAGGATTCTTACTCAGATTCTTCGGCTATAAAATGGGTAGAATAATATTTGTCTTACCTAACTCAACTATTAACTGACAGAAAGATTTTTAAAGCTTTTATAAACAGACAAACATAGAGTAATAATTAACAAAGGTAAATGGTTAGCCATGAGATCTAAACGTATGAGACCCAATCAAATAAAGCAGTTCAAAGACTATATAACGGAAAAAAACCTAGAATGGTGCTGAAGACAGAGCAACTCCAAACTTGTATAGTCACTTACTATATTAAAATATCCAGCCCAAGGAAGAAAAAAGGGGAGCCTCAGCCTTTGGGCCCATTTCACCTTCAAGTCCCAGGCTATAGCCAAAAAGAGCCCAGTTGCCTGCCAATTGGTGAGTGCCAAGGTTTTCCTTTTTGGTATAGTCCTATTCTAGATAGTTTGGGAATGAATGAGGAAAGAGTTACTCTGATAACTGCATTTGCACTGTGGTGGTGGAGATCAGCACTGCAGTTTTACAGTAAAACTTTTCTCCATTTAGACTAGCTATGTCCACCCCCAAGTCAGGGCACCTGCGATTCTATCCTCCATGCCAGACTGAAGATAAAGCAACCATCTGCTTTTCAGACTACTGAAATTTAATAGTTCGTATATATACTCTATCAAATACGCATATAAATACACACTAAGCTGCTAAATCCCCAGACAGAAAGGAGCTAATATATAGTGAGCTCCGTATGTCAGAAACCATAAGGAAACAGAGATTTCATTTAATCCTCACAAACACCCTGAAATGTAAGTATTATTATTCCTACTTTTATAGATGAGAACACTGAAGCTCAGATAGATTAAATAACTTGCCCAAGGTCACAAAGCTAATAAGTAGCAGAGTCAAGGCTTGACCTTAGTTTTGCCTAACTCCAAAGCCCACACTGCTTCTGGCATTTTCTTCTCAATGGTATAACGACGGCAAACTTCTTGGGTCTTCATTTTACATTAATTCTTGACATAGTACTTAACTGCATGTCCTGGTTATATTTTTATAACTTCATGAGGGGATAGAGAAAAAATGTCCATAAAATTTCTTTGTGTTCTCCTTTCCTGCATTTACTTCCTATTCCTGCACAAACTATTGTTTTAGGCTGAATCACTGGGTTAGACCTCATAGTCTGAAATACATTTCAGCAACTAATATACCTAAAGGGTGAATGTTCTATTTCCTTCATTTAACACTTTAATAGCCATAGTTTTTGAGCATGGTATCATTTTCTAAGCTGGTTCTTGCCATTTAAAGAGTGTTAGCGCCTACAATGCCTCATACACAGTAGGTGCAGAGGGAAAATATTTGTTGATTCACTGACTGAGGAAGGTTTCTTTATTCCTCTAGTTAACTTGCTATATTTAAATCAAGAGACTTTATAGGAGTCCAACTCTAAGAATGAATTCTTTCACATTAGATAATTTTTTGGAAACTTTAAAAATGATTCAGAAAAAAGGTAAATTGAAATATAAAAATCTAGTGTTTAAGTCCCTAAGTAACTAACTAATGGACTATGAACTTAAAGAGTTTTAAGGCTCGGTTTAAAAATACTGTTATTCTCAAAATAAGTGAACAAACAAAACAGAAACGAACTCATGGATACAGAGAACTGATGGTTGCCAGATGTGCGGTTGAGGAGATGGGTGAAAAAGGTGAACAGATTAAGGAATACAAATTGCCAGTTATAAAAGTCACGGGGATGTACAGCATAGAAAATATAGTCAATAATATTATAATAACTATGTATGGTGTCAGGTGGGTATGAGACTTACTGGGGTGATCACTTTACAAATTATATAAATGTCTAATCACTATGTTGTACACCTGAAACTAATATAATATTGTATGTCAACTGTAATTGACACAGTAAAACACAGATAGCTTTTGCGTAGGGTGGTAAGACTTTTTTTCATTTTTTAAATATGACAAAATTTTTCTGCAATAAGTATGTCATTTTTATAATTATGGAAACTGACCCCACTCTGCATAAACTATATATTTTAATACTTTTTATACAGTGTGTTTATTTTCTCAGACATAATCCACAGAAATTAAGTATTCATTAATCCATGTGTGTGTCTCTAGAACAACTTATTATATAATAACACATTAAAAATTTTTTTTTCCATCCCTAGAATGCTTTTCTTGCTTTCGGTGGATATGTCCCTATCTTTGTGTTTTTTCAAGCAGGTACAGGTTTCTTATATACTCTCCATAGAACACTAATTTTCAATCTTGTCTTGATAACAAACACAAGTATGACATTTACCCCTGATATAGTCCCAGTTTGTCTTCTAACTTTATGTATGTTACCTTTTCAGTGATGTTAAAGCACTTTGATCAAAGTGGAATGAGCTACTTTATTTGGTAGTAAGTTCCCTACCAATGGAAATATTTAAAGCAGAAATATCTCATAAGGGGATTCCTGAGTAGGAGGTTGTACAAGCTGAAATTTATGGCCCCCTTCCTAGTCTAAGATTTTAAAATAATTTTTTTGACAAGTCTACTTTAGTGATATAATGGATCACATACAGGCCTCTGTTGAGTTCTTTTCCCCAGCTCACTGTTTATATCAACCCAGAGAAGATGTCCTTCTGATCCAGGTTAATTTAGTGAGCTTTCTGATTACTCCCTGTGGAGACCAATTCCTATAATATTAACAGTTTCTTGCTTTTTGAAATTATTAAAATGTGCTGGAAAAATGCTGTCAGCAAAATGTCACTGTATAACTTACACATGGATCTGCTGTAGCCGGTAAAACTGCCTCTATGAGGGACAGCCAAAATGAAGAATTATGTGGGAGTAATAAAATATGATAACTAGGCCTGCAACGTCAAATATAAACCCAGCTGCGTATGCACACACACATCTACAGGAAAGCCTGCTAATAATAAAAGCAAAGAAAAGCCCAAATCATGTTCAGCATGTATACACTTACTTCACCACAGGACTGGTCAGGGAACTGTCCTTTCAGCACCACATCCAGAAACCCTGGTGCAAGCCTAAACACAGGCAACCAAAGCTGACTGGTAAGAAAAATTTGTTAATGCTCCTACAAAGAAAGCAACAAGCAACTGCATACTGTTTGTTTTTAAGCATGCTATATTCTAATTCATAATCCTTTATTAATTTAAAATAAAATCCTTCAAATATTTTGATAAAAGCTGACAAAAACTCCAAATGAAAACCAAAGGTATACTAAATCAGCCTCTAGAACTCAACCAAAGGAACCAATAACTGGCCTGCACTATTAAGAATTGCTTTGCAATACCCACCACCGGCCCTACTAAGAAATACAACACATTTACACATACCCTGAATCAGATGTTCAAAGAACATGGAACATGCTTGAAGTCCTCTCTAGGGAGAACCTCAATTTCTAGGACAGAGAATGCTTGCTGAATACCAAACCATTACTACCACCCCCCTTCTGAGCAATCAAATTCTCTTTCAGGGAGAATTGAAGGCCTTATGGGTCATGAGTTCCAAAGGAAAAATGCTGCAGTATTTCAAGAACCAGGTTACAGGCAATGTGCTACAAAGCTTTCAGCATTTTAAGTCTGATTCCCCAGAGATCCCTACCAGGATGGTATCCGGTGGTAATGTTCTCCATTTGCATTACACATCAAAAAAGGGGCGGAGGGAAGCCCCCTTCTCCCAAATACCTTCTAATGCACGTGTAGAAAAGAGAAGTACAGAGCTCCTGAAACAGTGAAAAACTACCACACCCGAAATCTCCCTTGGAAATCTAAAACAACCCCGAGCCCTAACACATCGCTACCTCTCTAAAGGATCTCCAGGTTCGAACTTGAGAAACAGTTATAAAATGCACTCTCCCCCTTTGCCCCCAAAGCCGTCACCCACACTCCCTGATTCCATCCCTGCTTCTCTGGTGCCCACTGTGCATTAAAAACAGTTTTCCCTGTAAGCAAAGCTTGCTCCATGTTACTTATTTCTCCCATCCCCTGAATTGGCCAGATGTAATGCAAAGTTTCTTTTACTCCTACCCCCAACAGAAGACATCCTTTTATTATAAACACTGATGCTGAATTTTGGAATCTCCGGATATAAAATGTATTCCCCCATGTTTCAAAAACTGCAGTGTAAGTGAGGAAGAGGGCACAGGGTGGAGTTGTTGGAAGGAATGCATGGTTTGAAGATAATAATAAATGCATATTTATCAGACTGAAAAATGATTACCACTCCACATCATCTCCAAGCTGGTGCCCCGGAAGGGGTCTGAAAGCCCTGGCTAACCCCTGGAAAGTTAACTGCCAAGTCTTCACCAGTGGTTGCTGGGGGCACGGAGGGGATGGAGCTGAGCTCTCAGGAAAAATGCAGAGGCTTTGCAGTCCCCCAAGTACCTACAGAGAACTAGAGAAGAGGGGTCCACGCCTGTGGAGCTGGGCAGTCCCCTATGCCCAACGCAAACAAGAAGCCCACGGTGCTGCCTGTGGTGGTGAGGTGGGGGAGGGAAGGGAGAGAGGAGGACAGGAACAAGCTCTGCATCGGGTGGCATGGGGGTGGGGTGGGGGGGGGATATTCTGAAAGTGATGTACTCCCTAATGCAGGAATCCTAGCCTTCCCAGGAAGGTCCTGGGTGCCCCTAACACAGCCCCAGAGCACCCTGTCGGAAGGGGTCCAGACACATCCGAGTAAAGGACAGGGAGAGTCCTGGCTGCCCTAAGAACCCCAGGCTTCTGCAGTTGGTAACAATCTGGAGCCACATGGGGAGATGGATGCAGTAAGATATGGGGGAGGGAGTAGACCTGAGGGGCTACTGTAGGAAGATCCCGACAGCGCTGCCCTTCCCAGTACAACCCGGCGAGGGGCCTCCGACTCTTCCCGAGCCCTGGGAGATGGGGCGGCGGAGGAGTGGGGGAGGAGGGAGCGCCGCACTACCAAAGAGGCGCTGAGGCCAGGGTCCCCCAATGCAGGCAAGAGACGAGGAGAGCGAGGATGTATGGGGATGGGGGCCGGTGATCCTCAATTTTCCTCAGCGACCCCCGGTAAACATGGGAGAAGGAAGCAAGACTTCCAAACATCTGTCCAAAACAGGGAGGGCAGAAGCCCAGCTCCATGGCCCCTGGAGCCCCACCGCGCACGCTGCGGCAAAGCCCCTGACTGGAGATGGGCGAGCCCCGCTCCAGGGTCCCGAAACCAGAGGGGGAACCCAGCGGGCGAGGAGCGGCAGCAGGGCGGGGTCTCTGGGGCGACTTACGGCAGCGGCGGCGAAGGAGGCAGCGGCGGCCCTAGTGCGGAGCCCGGGAGGCGCGGCCGGACTGCAGAGGCGCCGAGGCTGCGGCGGGCGGGACTGCGGTGGGCGCCATCTTGGAGCGCTCCCCGCGCCCGCCCCCCGCACCGCCCGAGTTCTTGCATAATTGATGACTCGCGCCCGCTGCGCGCCCCCGCGCGCGCCCCCGCCGCCGGGCCCCCGCGCCGACCCCCGGCGCGCGCCCCTCGCCAGCCCCGGCCCCCGCCCGCGCGCGCCGGCCCCCCTCCCGCCTGCGGTCCACCTACCCCTGCAGGGCGCGCCCGCTCACCCGCAGCGCACCCGACGCCCGCCCGCTTGCTTGCTGGCTCTCAGGCGGGCGTCCCCGCGCCGCCCGGACCGGATCCAGGGCGAGCGAGCAGGGCGCCGGCAGGGGGCGCCGCTCCTGAGCGACTCGCGAGCGTCCCCGGGCCCGCCTCCTCGACGCCCCCGCGGAGCCGAGCGGGAGGGGCCCCGGCCTGGGCGCCGGGACGTGGCCGCGGGGCTTCGGCCAGCTGCCCGCCAGCCAGTTCTTGGGTGTTGAAAGCCAAAAGGTTCTATATGGACTCGAGTGCCGCGTGACCCTGTAAGTGCCAAGTCTTACCTTTCTCCTGAGCGGCAATCGCAGAAGGAAATACTAGGTAATATTGCCATGGTCAGTTGTTGGAGTTTCAGATATCTATAAACACAACTCAATTTACATGATCTTCATCGGACTGAAAAAAAAAAAAAAAAACGCAATTGAAATTTTGTGATTCAGTGGACAGGGCCCTGATTTGAGGAGTAGGGAGACATAGCTTCTCTGACAGCCCAACCTCTGAAACTGTGTAAAGATCACCTTAATCTGTTTGAACCTCAGTTTGTCCATCTGTAAAGTAGGCATGAGCATTTGAACCGCTTACGCCACACTCTCTTACGAGGACCTAGATAATGAATGTGAGAACTCTTAGCATTTTGTTGTGCTTCTCTTCTATATATTTCTTTCTACCACAAGTTCATAGTTAAGAGTGAGAGTATGGTCAGGCTGCCACTTACTTGCCTTGGACATGATCAAACTCCTACGCTTCAGTGTTCTTGTCTGTAAAAGGGAACAATCAAAAGAGAACAAACCTGACGGGTTTGTTATAATTAAAAAAGAGAACGCATTTCACACATTTACAACACAACCTAGCACACAGTATGCCTATCACGTGGTATGCATACTGCATACATAGCTTTCCTGAGGTGTAATTGTCATACGATAAACTACGCATGTTTAGAGTGAACAATTTTGCCATCTGTATACATGTATGAAACTATCACCATCATCAAGGTAATGAACATACCCATCACTGCCAGAAGTTTCCCCATGCCTCTGTAATCCCTCCATGCATCACTCTCCCACGCTCACTCCTTTTCCAGGCAACCACTAATATTTCCATTACTGTGTGTTAGTTTGCATTTTCCAGAACTTTAAACAAATGGAATCATACCATATGTACTCTTCTTGTAGCTTCTTCCACTCATGCTTATTTTGAGATTAATCTGTTGTCAATTATTCAGTTTTCTATCAATAGCTCACTCCTTTTTATTGCTGAGTAGTATTCATTATAGAGATATACCACAATTTGTTTATCCAGTCACCTGTTGATGACATCTAGGTTATTTCCAGTTTTTGCCTATTACAAATAAAGCTGTTATGAGTATTTGTATGCAACTCTGTATGGACATATGCTTTCATTTCTCTTGGGTATAAATATCTAGGAATGGAATTACTGAGTCCTACCTATCGTAGCTGTATATTTAACATATTAGGAAGGGGCCAAACTGCTTTCCAAAGTTGTGGTGCCATTTTACATCCATACTAGAAGTGTGTGAGAGTTTCAGTGGCTCTACATCCTTGACAACATTAGATATGGTCAGTCTTTTTCATTTAAGCCATTCTAACAGTAGTGTTATCTTATTGTGGTTTTGATTGGCATTACCTTAATGACCAAAGATACTGAGCATCTTTTCATGGGCTTGTTTGTCATCAGTAAATCCTCTTTGGTGAAGTGTTCAAGTCTTTTGCCTACTCTTTAAGCTGAATTGTTTGTTTTCTTATTATTGAGTCTTGAGAGATATTTATGTATTCTGGATACAAGTCTTTTATCAGATATATGACTTATAAATATTGTCTCCTAGTGTGGGCATACCTTTTTATTCTTTTAGCAGTGTCTTTCAAAGAGCAGAAATTCTTAATTTTTATGAAGTCTAATTTATTATTTCCTCTTCTATGGGTCATGCTTTTGGAGTTATATCTAAGGGTTTAAAAAATATATCTAATATGTTCCTGCACTTTTTGATTACCCTTGCACCTTGTTAAAAATGAATCAGCCATGTTAAGGGTCTATTTCTGAACTCTCTGTTCTACTTCATTGATCTGTTTGTCTATCTTAACATTAATACTTGATTACTCTAGCTTTAAAATAAATCTTAATGTCAGATAGTGTAAGCCCTCTGACTTGGCTCTTCTTTTCTTAACATTGATTTTGCTCCTCTAGGTCCTTTGCATTTTCATATGAATTTTAGAGTCAACTGGTCAGTGCTAAAATTTCGATAAATTTGCTTATTAGCTGTAGTAGATTTTTTGAGATTCCATCAGGTTTTCTACAGAGACAATCATGTCAACCTGCAAAGAAACACAGTTTTGTTTTTCCATTTACAATCTGAATGCCTTTTATTTCTTTTTCTTGCCTTATTGCACTGGCTAGGACCTCTAGTACAATGTTGAATAGAAATGGAAAGAGCAAACATCTTTGCTTCGTTTCTCATCTTAGGGGGAAAACATTCAATCTTTTATCATTAAGTATGATGTTAGCTATAGGTTTTTCTTAGTTACCTTTATGTTGAAGAAGTTCTCTTCTATTCCTATTTTCCTGAGAGTTTTTTTTATGACCTTTATGTAGCATAATTTGTAAGAAAACCAATGTGTTTTAATGAGAAATTTGAGGTCACAGACTTTTTTAAAAATCCAATCCCATAACATAGAGAAATTCTTTCTTCCTAATAGTCTTGGCTTTCCAAATAATTTTTATTTTTCATTTTTCAAAGCTATGTGGTTGTTACAATCAAGATATATGTCCTCCTTATTAATGCTGCTTTTCCTGAAAGTCAGACTCTTTGGCATTATCATTAGACATTATTTGCCAAACAGTAAGAGGATAGACTTCTGTATTCTTTCTCCAATATTTTAAGAAACGTAGAAATTCAGCTTCATGGGATTACATGGGGTTCAAGTAATAGAATCTGTTACTTTTAAGCTCTAGTTGGCTAAACTTATAAACTTTCAAAATATGAGCATATTTGCTGACTCCATTAGAATCTTTGAAGGCATCAGAAATGTCAAGGATTTCCTTTCACAACTAAGCTCATATCAGGAAAAAATTCAGTACATTGAGAAATGAGTTTCCATTTAGAAAGATGAAAGAGGGATTAGTCTTAGCCAGTGTTGCTCCAGAGGGCAAAATCAAGACCAAAGGTGGGAGTTCCTAGAAGATAGATGTCAGCTCAGTATGAAGAAGGATGTTCTAACAGTGCTGTCAGCAAAACAGACCACCCCTGAGAAAAGGAGCCAAAAGTGTTTGTTCAAGAAGAAACTATAAAATCAGTTGTTTTGGACATTTTGGGAATCAAAGACCCCTTTGAAAATCTGATGACAGCTATGGATCTTTTTCTTTTCAGATAAATTTGCAGATCCATACACACACATACACATATATTAATACACAGCTTTACATTCAAGTGTGAAACTCATTCTCAAATTCCAGGTGAAGAATGCCCAGTGTACACAGATATTTAAAGCATGAGATGAGACCCTGCCTCTTTCCACTCTGAGAGCCTATGATCTGGTTCTGTCCCTATCCTCACCACTACTTTTAGAGGTCACCTAGGTTTTCCTGATGGAAATCCAGCAGAAGTATTTTTCTTCTTTGGATGTTCTGCTTCACTTCTCCTTCTATCTTTTGACCCAATAATAATTTACTTAATCTTCTGTCCCTCATTCCAGACATTACTGCTTCCTCTAAATTTACTGTTCCCTTCAATGGAAACAGGATTTAATCCCTTAGCTTCCTGTGATGCCAGTAGACTCCAGTCTGAAGATTTTATCTCTGAGATTACTCCTAATCTCCTCCTACACTGGCAAGCCCTGCAGAAATATTGGTGATATGGAAGATATCACTCACTCTAGTCTTCCTTTTCACTGCAACCAGCATGAAATCCCCTACAACAATATGCCTCAGGTGTTAGCCTGTGTGGACTTTTGGACTATTGCACTTTTGGTTTATCTTATTTTTGATTTTTCCTGCTTTGTATTGAAGATTTACAAATAATTGACCAACTAATTTCATCAAATTGCATCTACAAGAGCATATCTCATGCCTCAAGGTCAGCATCTGGAACTCCACCAATGGCTCTGCTACGCATCTTATGTAGTAAGTACACTCAACTAGGCATAGTTAAAAGGCAGTATTCATAGTGGTCAGCCACATGGACTGTAGAGCAAGATGTTAAGGACTCAAATCTAAGCATCACTATGTCTTATAATCCTGGGCAAATTATATAATGACTGTGCTTTGGTATCCTTATCTGTTAAACAGAGTTAATGTAGCTCCTATCTCATAATGTTATGAGAAGATTATATTAGTCAGTGTATATAAGTACTTAGAATAAGTTCTACTAGCTACTAAGCACTCTGTAAGTATTAGTTTATTACCCACATGCTCAGAATAGAAGCTTCTATCTTTCCACTCACTTTACTTCTAATGAACCCTAAGTCCTAGGAGCTCATGCTCCCTAATTCCTTTGACTCTATATCTTCCTTTCCAATGTTATTGCCCTAATCATTTCTTGCTGCTACTACGATGACAGGAGTATTGTTAATGGAGTATTGTTAATTCTTGCTCCCTTTCCCAGCCGTGTGACCTTGCAATGTCGTAGAATACGTAGAGCATATTTCCCTGCCTCAGTGACTTTGGATTGAGCTATGTGACCTGCTTAGTTCAATACAAAAGTAGCAGACATTATCCAAGCAGAGGCTCTACATATGCCTGTACACCATTTGTCTTGGTCTCTTGCACTGAGATCTACCAAGAGAAGAGCATGCCCCCAAGTAGTCTCTGGTCCAGGGCTAATGTAGAGACACATTGAACAGACCTGGACCTACCCTGCAGCCTGGAGCCCATACTTGAAAGGCCCAGAGTTCATCTGGAAAATTCTCCTTCCAAAAAGTTAGCTTGAAGTCAGCCTCCTCTAAGAAGTCTCCTTTGACTTTTATTGATGGATGTAGAGGCAGATGAGTTTGGCCCAGTACCTACATCATATTGAAGTTCCTCTTCTCTGTGGACACAGTCTGTGTATGGTAATCCTCATCAAATAAGAAAAACTTTGTTCCTCTGTAGAACATGGCCCCAAGAAGAAATTCTGGAGTCATCTCTGACTACTCTCTTTCTCTCAAATATCACATCTAATCCATCAGCAATTCAGATTCTAACTTGTATCAACATAGCTATCAAGTCATCATTATCTTTCATCTGACTTGTTTCAACAGCCTCTTAGCTGATCTCCTTGTTTCTATTCTGGCTCCTCTTCAGTCTGTTCTCAACTCAGTATCCAGAAGGATCCTTTTAACTACATGTTAGATCAAATTGCTCCACTCAAAAGCCTCTAATAGCAGTGAAAGCAAAATTCTGTACTATGAATTACAAGGCCCCCCATGATGGGCCCCTATCGACTCTAACTTCTCCTTTTGTCTTCATTCACACCGCACGCACACACTGGCCTCACCCATTACTCAGACACACCAGGCACAGTCCTGTCTTGGGGCATTTGCACTTGCTGATCCTTCTGCCTATAGCTCTCCTCCTCCAGATAGCCACAGGGTGTTTCTTTATTTCCTTTAGATGTAAACTCAAATATTTCCTTCTTAATGATACCTTCCCTGGCCATCCTATTCATAATTTCAGCTCCATCCCCACATTTCCAATTCCCATTCTCTGGTTTATTTTTCTCCTTAGCACATGTTGTTATCCACCATACTGTGTATTTTATTTACTTGTTTATTGTCTGACTTTCCAACTAGAACATAAACTCTGAGAGGGCAGGGATTTTTGTCTGCTTTATTCACTGCTTTATTCTCAGTACGTGGAACAGTATCTATCAGGCACTCAAAACAAATATGTAGGATGAATGACAAAAGAAAATTGTAATGGAAAAAAATATATATGGTATTGGCACAGGGTTAGACAAATAGACCATGGAACGGAATGTAAATCCCCAAAACAGACCCCCACATACATGAATCTTTGATGTATGACCACAGGTGGCATTGCAGATCAATGGGGGATTGACAGACTTTTCAATAAATGGTGCTGGAACAATTGGGTAACCACATAGAAAATAATGAAGCTAGACCTCTACTTCCAGGTGAAATAAAGACCTAAATGTGAAAGCTAGAACTATAAAATCTTTGAAAATAATACTGGGAAATAACTATGACTTCAGGGAAAAGAAGGATTTCTTAAGACACAAAAAAGCACTATCTATAAAGGAGAAGATAAATCCAGACCTGATCAAGTTAAGGCTGTCTATTTTTCAAAAGATACCATAATGAACGTGAAAAGACAGGTGTTGGATAAAGAATATATTTGAAATACATATAACTGACACAAATCCAGGATTAAGAGCTACAATCAAGAGTAAAACCATCATTAGAGACTGGGCAAAAGATTTAAATTAGGCACTTCACATGAAAGGGAATCTAAACGGTCAATAAACATATAAAGAGGTAGTTAACCTTATTAATAAACAAAAATTCAAATTAAAACCACAATGAAATGCCTACCGGATTAACAAAAAATAATCGAAGTCTGACAACACCAAATGTTGGCGTAGTGAGGAACAAGAAGAACTTTCATACAACACTGATGGGCACATGAAATGGTACAAGCACTTTGCAAAACAGTATGGCGTTATCTAATTTAAAGACAGGCATATTCCATATCCTGTCAAGTTCACTCTCAGTGAATACCTTAAAGAAACACATGCTCATCTGCACCAGGATATATGGAAAAGAATGTTCATAAAAGCAATGTTTACAGTAATCCAATGTTTTTCAACACTAGAATGACTAAGTGAAATGCAGTATATTCACAGAAAGGACTACTCTACAACAATGAAAATGAACTAACTAGAGCACATGAAACAACATGGATGACTCTCAAACATCATGTTGGACACAGAAGCAAGACACAGTAGATGGGGCTTATTATTCCCTTTATATGAAGTTCAACAACAGATCAACTACTTTACATAACTTAAGAATCAGACATAGGTGGTAAAACAATAAAGAAAAGCAAGGAAATGATTATTACCAAGGTCAGGATAGTGCTTGCCTCTGTGGATGAAGGAAGGAAATTGTAAGAAAGAGACAACTGGAGGGCTTTGGGGAGTTGGCAATGTTCCATTTCTTGACTTGGGTGGTGTTTCACAAGTCTTTGTCTTCTCATTTTCTTGAAAACTGTACTCTCTTTTATGCCCTCTGCTGTATGTATGATGCATTTCATAATAAAATAAAATTTTAAAAAGGAGAAAAAGAAGAGGAAAGCTGGCAGTTGTTTACACTAGAGACAGAAGTTAAAAGGTCTAAGAAAATATAGTTCTGGCAAGAAAATGGAAATATTGGATCACTTAAAAAGGGAGATGTCACATATGTCTGTAGCATAGCTTTGTGATACGGATAATCCTACCATAGGAATTAGGTAAAAATAAGAAAAACCAATTAGTGAAACTGTTTCAAGTGTTCCAGCCAGTGTACAAATACATGCCTAAAAGGTGAGATAAATTAGTAAGAGTCTGAAAGAGTCATTTAAAAATTTTACTTAAGTTTTGAGGGGAAAACTGTATACTGGAGTGATGTATTAATGAAGGTAATACAAACTTTAATAAAGATAAACACTGTACTCTCACTGGCTAAATGGAATAGAATTTCATTTCTCATGTGCCGCCCAGTGCGGGGAAGGGGAGTAAAGTAGCTTTGCTCCACACACAGTCATTCAGAAACTTCCTGGATGTCAACCTCCAGCCTGCAGATCCCACAGGAAGTTTTTATGGTTAGTCCTAGAAGTGATCACATCACTTCTCCCCACATTCCATTGGCTAGAATTTAATCATATAGTCCCACATACCAGGAAGACTGGGAAATATAGTACTTTGCTAGAAGCCACTTCTCATCAACAACTCTACATTCTAGAATGGGAGCATGAGACTTCATTAAACAGCTGGCCTTCACTGCCATAGTGGTATATGTTATTTTAGGAATTTGTAAAGGTTTCAGAATACATATTTTTTGAAGGTCAAGTTTTCATTGTACATCAATTTTAGCATTATTGTAGTACATTGTTCATTCTTCGAACATCATGATGATAAAGACTGGGACTTTGTTTTACCAGTTAAAATACAGAAAATTTTTTTTATCAACCCCTCTTTATATTTTACATAAAGGATGGCATAGTGCACAAAGTGTTCTGCACCTTGCTTTTTATTCACTTAACAGTATAGCTCGGAAATCTTCCCATGTCCTTACATAAAGAGCCTCCTCGTTCTTTGTTATAGCTGCATAGTATTCTGTATGGATGTTTTTGCCATTTCTTTCACTGAGGACTGGTCCTGTATACCCAGTGCTTAGTAGAGTACCTGATACATAGGAGGGTACTTTATAAATTTTGATAAATGAATACCTCTGCCCTCAAGAGGATTGGTACTATGATAAAGCCTATAAACCTAGACATGCAAAAGGCCAAGAACATGATATATAACATTATACATGATATATTCACATTAAACAAGTAATTTATTTAATTAGGTAGTTATTCAGGCAGTTAAGTGGGACATAATGTCTAAGAGCCCAAGTTCTGAAATCAGACCACCTGATTTGCTATGCCAGCTCTACCATTCATTGGGTGTATTACTTGTGTAAGTTATTTATTCTCGCTGTGCCTCTGTTTCTTCATCTTTAAATTGGACCAACTAAATGGGATAATGCATATAAAGCACTTTGCACACTTCTTGACACATCCCCAGCACTCAATACAGGTTAGTTATTATTATAAGATGGAGCTAACGAAGGAAGCCTCATGGGGATGTGTTTCCATGGGGAAGGTGGAAGGTGGCACGGATGGCACAAAGATCTCCTGGGAAGGAATGCAGAGAGCAAAGGTGTAGAGAGGGGATCCACAAGGATGATGTGGGAGATGTCAACAGATTTATAATCGGGGTGTGGATGACCTTCTGAATAGTAATGAAAGAATGAGATAAGTGAGATGTGTACCTTGTAAATTGAAGTTTGTGCTTAATACCAATGTAAGTCAGAGGGATGACATAGTAATATCTCTGTTTCAGGAAGATAATTTTAACAAGCAGTGTTCAGAATGGATGAGACAAGAGAAAGACCAGAAAAAGAGAAAAAAATTAATATCGTGCTCCTACTTTGTGTGGACTTCACAAACTTGATCTTGTTCCATACTCATTCAACTCTATGGTGTAGGTATCATTAGCCCTGCTGTAGAAATAACTGGGCTTGAAGAGGCTTGGTGTATTGTCCATGGTTGGAGAATAGGAACTGGTAAAGTTAAATATAAACCTAAAGTTGTCTGACTCCATAGCAGAGGTGTTCCAGAGCTGACTCATTCAGGCTTGCAAAAGCTGATAGTTAAAATTTCAGGAATTTTGTTAGCATTTGTTAAATACAACCATTATTAAAAATTAACTGATAAAAACTTACAATTAAATAAATTATATTTAGAAGAAGGTAATAAATACTCAAAATTAATCACACCTAATTATTATCACTACCTTTTACTAGTGTCTGTGCTCTTAATGTTATTTACATCTCTTATATCTGTTGGGTGGAAATATTATCTATTGGTGTGCTACTACACATCTCTTCCCATCTCCACATTCAGTAAGATCACATTGATAGCTGGAAATTAGCCATAATGGGAGTATTTACAACACAGCAATTGGTACACACTACATATCGGGGCTTGATTTATCATTTTGTTGATTGTTTAGACTTAAGAAGTGGGAAAGTGTTAATAATATAGACTAAAATATGTGTTGTCTATAGCTGTTACATTTTTCATAACACAAAAACACTGAAGAAAAATTCTTTCAGTGTTAGAAGACTGTTATCTGAATCAGCGAAGAAGTCACTTATGTCATTCACAAATGAGTGAAGTTCCAACATATATCTTTGCCGTTTCACTTTGCTCATATTCACTCACACAAACAAAAATATCAACCAACATTTATGTCAGATTTGTACTTATTTGTTAATTGCAACCAAGTTTGGCTATGGATACAGAATTAGGGAAAAATTTGCAAAAGCATGCTATAGGACTCATTTGGCCAATTGGCTATATGGTAATTTACAACAAAGAGTATTATATGTTTACTATTACTTATAAACTGTGTGCTACGTGTTTTATATCAATCAAATTTATAATATACATATATGGACATTTTTTTCCAAAGAGCCAATTGCTAAACATTCACTAACATTCCACTGCTCTAAGTTATCACATCACCTTGCCTCCCAAGCGAAGAAAGAGACTAGCCATGCTTCTCCATATCAACTTGATGAATACCAGCTTCCATTCAAGCACAATATATTTACTTTAGGAAAACTATGTTATTTTCTTTTGACTTATTCTCTGATTTTCTTCTAGGTCCTTGAAATACATCACAGCTTATTTTCAGCCTAAATTATGCAAGTGTGTAAGACTTCCTCTAACTCTGTAAATAGTAATTTTCTGACTTTGCCTTTCCCTTTAACACACTGATTCATCAATTCTAAGATGCACATTTTTTCACATTTTAACATCTCTGAAATTGAGACACCTCTTACAGTCACTGCTGGCCAGGCAGCAACTGTGTCACTACCTTCACATGTGTGAACTTGGCCAGAGCTATTCCATTGGCATTGCAGTAGATGAGTTTAACTGATGTTTAAAATGTCTTTTAAAAGACTTCTCATTGAAACAAAAGGTTATTGTCACAGAAAGGCTAGGAAACAGAGCAGCAGGGGCAAATTGGTAGTAATAAAGCAAACATTTCACTCGGAAGAATGGCCAAACTGCTAAATTCTCTTGTAAAGTTCAACCAAGAGCTTTACAGGAACTAAGAACAGAAGAGATCCACAATTAGAAGAAATCGTACTCCATTTTGTTCCTGTAATATATGCAAAAACATGTCTATCATAATATTACAAGCCAAGCAAATAAGACAACTGTAGGTAGGAAAAATTGCCAAATTCCTTGGAATAAATCAAGGAAATCTCAAAGCAATGAGAAGCTGATATGACCAATTCATGTGTCCCCCAGGACCATCATTAAGGCATGGTTTTATATTTAATTAGTAACATTTTCCATATAAATGGTTTGTTAAAATAATGGTACAGTGGTATTTGAGATTTGCTGAAATCTGACTACTGGTTTTCCTCTTTCATCCACCATTTTATATCAAATATCATACATTGTTCGCATGTATATCAGGTGTCTTTTATGTTTTGGTGCTTCACTAGAGAAATGCAACAACTACTTTAAAACCAAAAGAAGGCCACCTCCATGTATGATGTGTCCTAACTGTATGATGCCTCTCTTCAGTCTTACTTCCTTTAGAATATAACATAAAATCCAACTTCTCTTTTCAAATAACTTTTAGATTGGTGTATAATACACATCCAAAAAAGTGCAAACATATAAGTACACAGTTAAAAGAATTATCACAAAGTAAACACCACCCAGATAAAGAAATAGGACAATAATAGCACCTCAGAAACCCTCCTCAGTTTCCCCCAGTTGCTAACTCCACTCTGCTCCCCAAAGGTAACCTGCTAACACCGCAGATTAGTTTTTTCCATTTTAAAACTTTATACAAATAGAATGATATAATTTATGTTATTTTACTTTTCAATTCTTTCACTCAATAATACCGTTGTGGGATTTATCAAAATTATCATGTGTAAATTAGCTTACATGTTTTCATGGCCGTATATTATTTTATTGCATGAATATACCGTGACTCTATTCTACTGATGATCAACATTTGGGTCGTTTTCATTTTAGGGCTATTTTGAATAGTGCTGCTATATTTTGAATAGTGCTGTTATAAACATTCTTAAGTCTGTCTTTTCATGCACATATGAATGTATTTCTGTTAGGTATATATCTAGGAGTGGATTTAGTCAATAAGAGGATATGCATATGTTCAATTTTAGTAGATACTGCCAAATGCCTTTGATTTATGACAAAGTTATCCACTGCAGAGCCACAGGAAAAGGGTGGTTTTTAAAACAATTGAAATTTTGTCCTTACTTCATATCATACATAAAAACCAATTCCAGGTGGATTTCAAATCTAAATGTGAATTTAAAAAATGCTAAAGCTTCCTTGAGAAAATTTAAGAGAATATACAGAAAACATTTGAGAAAACACTTGACTTCTTAAAGTCCCATGAATGCTGCCTCAGGCCTTCTTACCACTAATGTAACAAGCACATTTAGCTCAAGCAAACTGTAAGAATGAAAAATTTCAAAAAATACCACGCTTTGAAGATGGTGTAGAAGGCAAACGCTGTGCTTGCCTTCTCTCACAACCACATCAAAATAACAACAGAAATACAGAACAGCTATCATTGGGAGTCACCTGAGATCTGGCTGAACAGAAGTCCTACAACTGGGGACATACAGAAGATGCCACCTTGAGACTTGTAGGAGGGGCGCAGACACGAAATGGGCAGATCCCACAACCACGTGTGGAGGTTGAGAATCAGGAGGGATATCTTAGCTGCAGACATCTAACCTGAGGAGTGAGGGGACCCAGCTCCATACTGGGCTCCCCAGCCCAGGGTTCCAGTGGCAGAAAGAGAAGTCTCCACAACTTCTGGCTGTGAAAACCAATGGAGATTGTGGCTGAGGAAGACAAGCTGCAGGAGTCATGTTTCTCTTAAAAGGCCCATGTGCAGACTTACTCAGTAATGGAATCACTTGCTCTGAGCTCCAGCACTGAGGCAGCTGCTCAAAGAGTGCCAGGGACATACTGGGAGGAATTGAGTTGTCTGGCTTTAGGACAAGGGCTGGAGGGATGGCTTTCTCCCAGACAGAAGTGCTGACAGAATCCATTGTTCTTTTGTTGAGCCCTCCCTGCTCCCAGTGTGCAGATGCAGGTAGCCGCCATATCTGAGTCTCTATCAACCTGGATAACACAGGTCACTCCACCCAAATGATTCCCTGAGACCCCACACCTCTCAACTTGTGGGCCCACCCAAGCCGCCTACAGCAGGTTGATCCATACAAATGGCCTGTCCTGGCATGTGCTACAGACTTTCGTAAAATTTCTGAGGTTCACAAAACCCAAAGAAGCAGCATCTGGCCTTGGTGTGCCCCATACTTCTTGTTGAGCAGTCCCAAGCCTGGCACTAGCTATAGCCAGCCTTGATTCCTGGCTTGGCCTCTCAAGGTACCTCACCTCTAAGCCCAGCACGGATGGCAGCCATCTGCAGATTGCTTGGTGATTCTTGTCAGGTGGCCCTTGGCAGTGTACAGGCTGCGGCTGAACTTGGCCTGCAGCTGGGCCACTCCCAAGAAGCCCTTGGGCCGGCACGCCCAGGGACCAGCTTTGACCAAAGCTGTAGTGCCACCCAGGGAGCATTTGAGGAGGACACACTCAAAGAGGCACTAGAGCTCTGCTAAAGTGAATTCTGCTCCATAGAGTCAGCCTCTCACCAGCCAATCCTCACAGCCAATCAGCCTGAGGTTAAATCTCTCCCATTGAGGTGTAAACAGAACCAAAGCTCAACTACAACAGGAGAGTATATACAACCCATTCAAGGGACACACCTTGAGCACCTGGCTCAGGTGACCAGAAGATTGCTTCGCTGGGCCCCACAGGATACCTACTACATAAAGCCACTCTATTAAGCCCAGGAGACTTAGGAGCCCTACCTAAGACAGAAATAAACACAGAGAAGTAGCCAAAATGGGGAAACAAAGCTCTAGAAGAAAGCTCTAGAAAAAGAACTAAACGAAATGGAGATAAGCAATCTACCAGATACAGAGTTCAAAACACTGATTATAAGGATGTTCCGTGAATTTAGGGAAGAAGTAGATGAATTCAGTTAAAATTTTAACAAAGATATAGAAAACAAAAAAGGAGATAGAAAACTTTAAAAAGAACCAATCGGAAATGCTCGACCCGGATGTCCTCCTATGGCCACCATACCAGTCTTGGGTACTGTCCCACTGATGGAGTGGCTGTGGAGATGGGGGTACTGTCTGGGATCCCCTTGAAACATCTAGTGTATACTGATGCTCGAAAATGGTGGGGTAGGGAATCCCATTGTTTTACACATTGAGGAAAAAGAAGAAAGAACAATTAAAATAATCCCAAGTCTTAAAAGGTGGTATTTTATTTTAGGCACAGAAGAACTTTATTATTTAATATTTCAGCACTGAATATGACCATCTTAGTGACAAGAACTTGGATACAGTTTTATGTCCCTTTTTCAGAATATTCTTTTTTAAAAATATTTTTTTATTTTTCAATTATAGTTAGCATACAATATTATATTAGTTTCAGGTGTACAACCTCATGATTAGACATTTATGTAATTTACAAAATGATCACCCCAATAAATCTAATACCCATCTGACACCCTACATAGTTATTACAATATTATTGACTATATTCCTTATGCTATACTTTACACCCCCATGACTATTGTGTAACTACCAATTTGTACTTCTTAATCCTGTCCCCTTTTTACCAACTCCTCCAACCCCTCTACCATCTGGCAAGCCTCAAAATGTTCTCTGTATCTATGAGTTTGTTTCTGTTTTGTTTGTTTATTTGTTTCTTACATTCCACATGTAAGTAAGATCATATGGTATTGTGGGTCTCGCCGTCTTTCAGCCAGGAGAGAGGAAAAAAAGGACCCAGGGAACTCATTCATGCTCAGTCTTTTTAAGGGCAGGAACTTGGGAGTGTCTTATATCACTTCTACTTATAAATCATTGGACCGAACTCAGTCAATAGATGCATTTGGCTGCAAAAAAAGGCTAGGAAATGTAGGTTTACCTGGTGACCTCTGTAATTTTGGAAGAAAGGGAGAATAGATATTAGGGGACAGCAAGAATCTCCATCTCCTCACTTCCCTCTTTCCAGCTCATGTCTAACATAACAGTATAAAAATGCAAATTTTTGCTAGGAAAAAAAACAACAAAGTGATACACTACAAAGAAAGACTTTTAAAAATAATAAAGATTGGCAACTTGTAGTGCCAGAAAGCAAGGAGCACTCAAAAAAAAAAAAAAGAAAGATGAATAACCAACAGAGACACAGGAACCAATTTGAATGCGCTCCCAATGACCAAAGCTGGAACAATTTGAGCAACAAAATAAATAGCACAGTATTAGACCACAACCGAAAGTATAGAATATACATAAGTCCATCTTAGTATAAATTAATGATTCAACACACAGATGGGTGACAAAGGACAAATCTTCCTTAAAGAAGAATTCCAAATAATATAAGTAGATACCCCACCCTTAGGAAACAAAGCCTAATTTTCACCGTCCCTTGAGTGTGGGCTGAACTTAGTGACTCACATCCAAAGAATACAGTATGGAAAATGGAAAAATAGTCACCTTACAGTGCAGAAACCTGGCAAACATGACCTAAACCTAATGATTAAGCATAACAGCACCAGAGGTAAGTCAGGTTACTATCATATACCCCTGATAGGATGTGATAGGCATTTCACCTCTGCGGGATTCTTCCTAAAAACTCATAATCCCATTCTAATCATGAGAAAACACTAGAAACACCCTCCAAAGCTCTGGAGAGTTTGTGGATTGAGGCACATTCTAGAAAATACCTTATGCCAATACCCCTCAAAATTATCAAGGTCATGAAAAACAAAGGCAAAAATTGTCACAGACCAGAGATGGCTAAGGAGACATGATGAGTAAATGCAAAGCAGTACCCTGGATTAGATCCTGGAACTAAAAACTGTAAAAATTACTAAAATCCAAATAGAGTTTATAGCTCAGTTAATGTACCAATATTGTTTTCTTAGTTTTAACAAATGTACCATAGTAATGTAAGATGTTAACGTTAAGGGGAAATGGGTGAGGGGGTACATGGGAACTCCCTATATTTTATCTTTAGAACTTTTCTATAAATCTAAAATTATTCCAAAATAAAAAGTTAATTACTATATATGAATATTAATGTGTATATATGTATGTTATATATTACCATGTGTGTGTGTAAAGATGATCCAGATTTAAATTAAGTGCCTTCGCTGGCTTTCAAACTTTTCTGATTGAGACACCTAGTATAAGAAATACTGTTTACATTGTGCACATAAACATATTTGAAACAAAAATTTCTTTCCTATTCTAATAAATTTCATTTTTTTACATGCTGTTCTCACCCCACTAATGAGACTCTCTCTGGGACTCTACTTGTCGTGACCAGCTTCCCAACCTCATCTCCCACCACGCCCAGCACATTTGCCAAGTGTTATCGCTCCCACCTGGAACACTCATTATGCAAATGCTGTAATAGTTCAGTCCCTTGCTTTCCTCTGGTCTCTGCCCACACTCCGCCCCACACCCAGAAAGGCATTCCATGACTACCCTGTTCAAAATCACACCCAACTCCCGCCACAAATCCTGTCTAATTACCCTGCTTTCTATGTCTTTGTGACACTGATCACCACCTGATATGGTCACATATATTTGCCATGTATTGATGTGTTGTCTTTCTCCCTGGCTAGAACGTCAGCCCCATGTAACATGGATTTGATCTGTTTTGCTCAGTGCTGTGTCCTCCTGCCTGGACCTCAGCAGCCACCAAATAAATGTGAGTTTGTTAAATTCTTTAAATTTCTAGATATAAGTAGAGAAAACATGGCTTGACTAAACCTTGGATTTTCTTCCTTTCCTTCTTTAACTGTGCACTCAAGCTTGGCTTCTACGGTCTCTTACATTGGTGTTGAGTTCTTGGCAGCCCTACTATAACCACACCCTTCAGCCCATACACCTACCAGTGTGTGCTCAGCTTTTGCTGAATAGCTGGCTTCTCTTTGCTTCCACGTGGCCATTCCTCCAGAATTCTGAGCTATCTTTTTTATTTCTATCAAGAATGAGAGAAGAAAGAAAGGGGAAAGACGGGGAGGGGGAGGAGAAAGATGCTGCATTGGCCTTCTCCATCACCTTTCTGGTGCAATAAAGCAACGCCACTCTTGGCCATCAGGCTTCTACAGGGCTCACTCATTCCATATCCTCTGACTTTGGCATTCTCTACTGGTATCTAAATTCTTCCTTCGTAAAATGACTTGAGTTCTCTTTAAATACGTTCTATAGTGCGGTGTTTTCTGACTAGATACAGACTGCTTCTACTTCCTAAAGGGCTGTAAGTTTCTCCTTTCTGACTATTTTGAGGGGAGGGTTACTAGTAGTTTCCTCATAACTAAGGGTTTTTAAAAGGGGATTCAATCGTTAAGTAGAAAAGACAAGGACATGGCTGCATGAGGAGGGTACGCAGTATATTAATAGCTATGAAAAAGGGGAAGGCGGAGAAGACATATTTAATTTTTGCTTATAAATGCATAAGATACTCAGAAAATATACATAAGAAATGAAGAACATTGGGGGGTCCCTTGGGAACAGGAAAACTTTTCAGTTATCTAGCCTAAGCATTTAATCAATCAATCAATTATGAGGGATCAGCCCAGGCAGGTGGACAAGAAAGTAAATTGTGTTTAAGTTGTGTTTCGGAGAAGGAAGGTGCTTATCTAGACTGTGATGTCACCGAGAGTGGAATTGAAGGAGATGAATGAAATTGATCTTTGATACTCAGGGACATTTAAAAAACTTTGCAAGTCCCAGTGACTCCTAGTTTTATTATATCAAATGTATTAAAATGCACTCACATCGTACATTAAATATAATTTTGCCCCGCAAATTTGAAGAGTTATAATTTTGCTTTGGGAATTATTTGGCTATGAGTAATATTTCATTTGCAGTTGGCTATGATTTTTCAGGACTCACTGTCTCTACTTGGGAATTCTTATGAAGTGAGAAAATCTAACCCACAGATTCTTTTCAGATGGAATGAATATTTATAAATGCTAAGTTTTGCAATTAATGAAGTTGACATAATGTTATGTTTTGCTGACATTTAATTTTTTGTCACTTTTGTTTTATTGTTTTCTTTTTGTATTTGGAGCCAACAATTTCTTTCCAGTCCTACCAGATAAAACAGCCTTTGATCAGTGTCCCCCACCTTTCCTTCTGGAACCTCTACCTCAGGGTAAGTGAGTCCTTAGTTCCCTTCTGCCTCCCTTCAAGGTCCCAACCTCCCCCCGACCTTATCCAATCAACTGTCTTCAAAAGTACCTCATGCTCAAATCTCCTTTATTCTTTACCCTTCTTCCATTTCTCATCTTTCTTTGCCATCTAAAAAAAATTTCACATAACACCAGGAGTTTCTGAGCTCTGCTAATGTGTAATGCCCTAAGTAGTTAATGACTCACAGTCCAAGCAACATGTTTACATCTTTTTATAGTTATATTTTAATTGGGTCTTTCTGGAGATACATTTGAATTCAAAGAACTCTCCTTAATGCTGTATATTTAGGGCTTATTTGTAGGAGAGATTTCTGAGCAGGTGCAAAATCCTTCAGGAGTAAAGTTCAAAGAAAAATCCTTTCACCCTGGGAGCTCACAAATTAGTCAGGGAGATAACATGTGTGCTACATAACCATGGCATAAGGTAGACAGCACCATTAGGGAAGTGGAAATGAAGGGCTGTGAGAACTCACATTAAAGAACTTGCTTCTAGCTGCAAGAATCATAGAAGAGGCTTCTTGGAGGAGGTGACGTTTAAATTGGCGCCTGAAGGATGAGTGGGGCTTGAGTGAGATCATGGAGGCCTCTTGCTTTGGGCTCCGTTCCTCCTGACCAGCCACTGTTCATGATTCACTCCAGCAGAGGGCAGGCTGGGCAAAGGTGGGATCGAAAGCCTGTCTTTAGCCAAGTCTCCTGTTGATCTCAGCACACCCTGAACCATCTGGATAGCTTTCTAGGCTTACTAAGAAGTCCTTTCTGTGTGAGTTTTAAAGTTATTTGCCCCAAGCTTTGGACTCCAGATTTACACCTTTGGCTTTGCCTGGATTGATATTGGGTTTGCATTTTCCTCAGTTCAAGGCAGTCTGAAGCCTGGTGTCACCTCTCCTTGGGCACTAACAATATCCTGTCTGGAGAAGCCAGGCAAGGCAGGTTTGGGCCATCCAGGATGGGAAAGGAGAAAGGAATATAGTGTGTGTGTGTGTGTGTGTGTGTGTGTGTGTGTGTGTGTGTGTCTGGGTTGCCATGGGAACAGGTTCAACTTTTCCATCCACCTCTCATTTTGTTCTTTCTACCTAAAGAACGGTGAGCCAGGGCACAGGTTAGTTTAGTGCTTGAACTGTCTCTCTGTCTTAGGTCGGATGACACAAAGATTCATTTGCAAGTGGTTTACTAAGGAAATACCTCAACTCCTATAAGGAGATGGGAAAGGCAGACTAGGGAAGAAGAAGCCAATGTTTGATTTCAGGTGAAGTCCCAGCCTCAGCCTGACCCTGCAGGAAGCTCTGGAGTATAACTTGTAGCACAGAGTTTGTCCCACCTCGGGGCAAAGGGACTGTTCTTGCATGCTCATGCACCCATCATTCACTGGCTACGGCTGCCCAAGGAAGGTGTAAACTCGCAGGCACTTTCAGTTTTTGGTACATCTGGGTGGAACGTCTGGGGTAGCCTACGTTTTATCCTCTGAAGACAATTGCTGGCAGGAGACTTTAGGAGCGAACACACAGAAGCTGTGGGATGGACACAAAGCTGGTGACTGGGATCTCAGGGGATCAGGAGGCAGCACCGATAGCATTTGCTGCTCTCTCCAAGGCCCCTTCTATTTATCCAGTCTCCTCATGGTCAAAGACTTTGTCCCTTCAGGCGGAGCCGCCTCTAGGAAAACCTGTGGAGATTCGGAGAGCTCTCGCCATCCCAATATCTCAGCACCTCCGCTGTTGCTTTTGGGAACCTAAATCTTCATTGTAGGAGTTCTCATCTCTGTCTCCTAATCCCTCCTACCCCAGCACCTCAAATTTTATCCCTTCAGAATTCTCTGCTCTCAGCAATTTTTAATTTAGAAAGCCCTGTGGATACATTAATGGCAGAGAAATGCTCCAAAAGGCATTACATTTTATTCAGGTATCCCTCTATTTTACTGAAGAGTCAGTTCTTCAAGGGGAAGGGCTGTGTCTTATTCACCTTTCAGGCTGCCTAACGTGGTGTGGCTCACAGACCTCCAGTGTCAGACTAACTGGAAGTGTTTGTTAAAAATATCAATCCACTTCTTCCCTCCACACACACAAAAGGAATCTGGGAATCTAGTGTTTTTCATAAGATCCTTAAGTGGTTATGGTGTTCATTAAAGAATGAGAACTGCTGCCCAACACTTGAGGGTCAAGGAAGGTCCTCCAGAGAACTTTTGAAGCAGTAACCCACATGACCAACTCCCTCATCTCCATCAAGCCACATCTCACCTTCTCAATGAGCCCTACCCCCAACCCAGCACCCCAGATTCCTGTACCTGCTCCACTTTTTCTTTTTACCACAACATTTATCACCTTGTTTATTATGTTTATTGTCTCTCTCTCCTTGCCTCCACTAGGACCCAAGCTCCATGAGGGCAGAGATCTTTGTTTCACTGACTGGTGTACTCCCTTCCTGGATTGCAACATCTACACATTGCAGGTGTTCAATAGACATTTGTAGCATTAATGAAGAAATATTTCTGTGGAGAGACATCAGTATAGCTGAAGACAAAGATTATTTTCACTTCTAAGCTTCTTTCATCTCAGGCATTGTGTTGGGGGGGTCTCAAGACCACACTCAGGTGCAATAATTTACTGGAAGGACTCAGGACTTAGAAAAGCTCACAGTTATGGTTTCTTACAGAAAGAGCATACAAATTAAAGTCAGCCAAGGGCAAAAGTGCATTGGGTGAAGTCCAGAAGAAACCAGGCTCAACCTTCCCGGTGTCTCCTCCCAGTGGAATTGCACAAGGATGCACTTAATTCCCCCCGGAAACTATCTGTGACAGCACATGCCAAGTGTTTCCAACCAGAGAATCACATCCAAGCCTTGTTGTCCAGGGTTTTTATTGGGAGCCAGTCATGTAAGCATTCAGTGCCCATGAGATTGATCTTAGCTACTCAGTCTCTAGCTCCCTGCTTCCCTACAGGTCAAACATACAGCATAGTCCAGAGCCTCAGGCATACAGAACCAGGCATTCATCATAAGTCATATTGTTAGCATAAACCACCTAGTCAAACTGATACAGTGTGGCCCAAGGCCTCAAGCATAGAAAGAAACTCTTATCAGGCAGAATATTTCATGAGCTCAGGTCAAGGGCCAGGCAGGGTTTGAGCAATCCAAGCCTGATGAGCTAACTCTTTTCTGCACAGACACCAATAAGCAGACCCTCAACGTGGACCCAACTGAACCTGTTCTGTAATTCATTTATTTGGTGTTAATCTGACTTATCCTTAAATATCACTGTACCTAATTAGCATATGCTTGAAGATATATATACACATACATTAGTACATATACCAATTCTGCCACAGAGTTGGGCACATACTCATTTAACAAACACTTAATGAGCATTTACTGTGTGCTAGATGCACACATTTACTGGGAATGCAAAGATGAACACGACAGAACTGGTCCCCGTCTTCAAGAAGTTTATAGTCTAGTCTAGTTACAGGTTTTGAACTTTGGCACATAAAGGATTCTTCTGAGATTACAATCTATTCCGAAGGTAGACAGGGAAAAGGGATTATTGTGCGGCGAAGGTAATAAAGGTATGGATGAGAAAACTACTTCTCTACAGTCAGCTCTGCCCTTTGAACCGGTGGCTGCAGATCCTGAGGGACCTCCTATGGCTTGTTCAAGGCCATAGAGATGTGCTCGGAGCAAGGCTGCCTTCTGAGATAAAGGGCAGCCAGGAAATATCAATGTTATGTCCATATTTCTTTACCAAACAGTGCCAGACACTGTTTCAAGCACTTTATAGATATTAGCACACTGCACCCCCGCCCCACCTCTGGCTGCAGTTCTGGCGGCCCTGATGCTCTGTAGGCTGCATGTCCTGGGGAGAGCAGCAGACAGCACTCGCTCTGCATCTGAAGCCCCTTCCAGATCCAGTGCTTTCTTATTCTCAAATGTCCATTAGCTTAACTCTCCCATCTCAAGCTCATGTTCTCCTTGGCCTCTTTTTAACCAGTCCCTGTTTTTATGTCCTTAGAAACCCCCTTTCTTTTGAGAATATACTCCCCTATATTCTTGAACTTTCCTGCTAACATTTTTGGCACCAGAGCCAGGCTTTCCCCAGATACATTGATTCTCAGCTCAGGTAACCAATGAGCTGGTGACAGAATCAGTCTGAAGTCTGAGAAGCAAGCTAGGACAGTAATGAAGACGGAAACAAGAGTTCAAGAAAAAACACCCAAGGACAGATCAGGAAGTCCCAGAGTCCCATTTCACCAGGCAAGAAAAGATGAGGAACTCTAAGGCATGTGGCAAGGGAAGATGGACCAAGGTAATGACACATGAAATTACAGGAGCTTGGGAAACTCAGAGCCACCACTAGCCTTTGTGCAAATTTGAAAAAGATGCTCCTTCTACCAGCTGAACGCAGCCATGTTAGGGCACACAGCTTGGTGAGTGGAGTGTGAGCAGGATTCCAGCTTCCGTTTTCCTATTCAGCTGGGCACCTGTGAAGGCAGCCTGCAGGCGAATATGCAGAGTGGCTCTGGGAAACCCCAGGGCAGAGTAGGCAGCCCTGCCCCCATTCTCCTCCCTAAGTGAGATAAGCAGACTAGGTCCAAAGCGGTGTTGGCAAACATCCATTCCAAGCATTCTCATCCAAGGGGCAGGACAGACATAGCTGTGGGATTTGGATAGCAGTGGTTTTCAGAGTCTGGTGGCAATTTGAATGTTACCCTGGCAGGGCTCTGCTAGGAAAGAAAGGTCTTGGAAACTCATTTTAGAACTAGTAGAAATGAAGAAGGGGCAGACCTCCAGCCTAATGCTGGGTTCCAGTGGCTGCTGAGACCAAGAACAAGCAGCCAGGCAAGCTGCTGGGAGCCAGGCAAGCAGATCTCTGGGCCCTTACTAGGAAGTCCCCCCTGTTACCACTGCCCCTCCCTGAGACTCCCAGGCTGTGTCAATGCCAGCACCTCAGATTCTGCTATTCTGCATCATTTCTGGATCTCTCAGCTCAGCATCAGCTCTGCTCACACACAATAAAAGCTTGTGGCTTAAGCACAGAGACCAGTTCTCACTATGAATGCCATCTTTACGGTGCGTTTGCACCATTAAATACATAAATGCATAATATATACATTGCATTGCAGCAGAGTAATTTCAAAGATACCATAAAGTGATAGTGATGGAAGGGATCTTATGCTCCTTGAAATTCAACATTCTCTCTACAGAGAAGGAAACTGATACTCAAAGTAGGGAAGTGTCTTATAAAGAGTCACGCAGTTAGTGAGTGGCAGAGCTGGGATGAGGAGCTGAAATAATAGCCAGAAGGGGAGTGAAGTTTGGGCCTGAAAAGTGGGGAGAAGGCTCGCTAATGGCTGAGGGGCCAGGCCTTGCCTTTGCTCCTCATCCATGTAGCTGAAGCAGAAAGGGAATGTGAAATAACAGAAAAAATATATATTGGTTTCTGCCCCTGGTTTCTGGTACAGAGCTTTTGAAACTATTATAATCTCTTGAGTGATGAAAGCATCTGACACAGGGCTCCTAAATCTCTCAGAATTTTCTGGGTGATAGGTGCATCTTTTATTCTAATGAGGCAGCTCTTGGTGGGCTTCTGAATGGGGCTGGTCACCAGAAAGACCAAGCCATGATTAGAAGCTTGGAACTTTCAGCCCCACCCCCATTCTCTGAAAAGGGAAGTGGGGCTGGAAATTGAGTTAATAATTGATTATGCCTAAGTAATGAAGCCTCCATAAAAATCTCAGAAGTACAGTGTTCATAAAGATTCCGAGTTGGTGAACTCATTCACAGTGCTTGGGAGGGTGGGCACCTCAGCTCCCTGGGGACAGAAACTTGAGACCCTTATAGACCTTGTCCTGTGTCTCTCTTCATGTGGCTATTCATTTGTATCCTTTAAAATATCTTTTGAAATAAATTGGCAACAGTAGGTAAACTGTTTTCCTGGGTTCTGTAAGCAATTAGCAAATTATCAAAACTGAGGAGAGGGTCATGGGACCCTCCGGTTTGTAGCGAAGTTGGACAGAAGTTGGGGGTATACTGGGGATCCACTACTTGCAATGGCATCTGAAGTGGCGGGGAGGGCCGTCTTGTGGGACTGGGCCTTTAACGTGTGGGATCTGTGCTAACTCCAGGCAGTTAGTGTCAGAATTGCTTGATGTGAAAAACCCACACATTTGGTGTCAGAAGTGTTGTGAGTCTGAGAAATGGCAGAAGAGATTTTCCCTGTTCCATGAGCATGCTCAGTACTGGAACAGAAAATATCCTCTCCTCTGCATGATGTAGATCTCAACAGGAGAGGGGGAAGTTGCTCTCTAGTAAACTGATGGTATATATGGGGCGGTTTTCCCTGAAAAATGAAGAAATCCCCCAGAATCTGGAAACACAGTTTCTAAATTTCAGAATATTTCTTGAGATCTCTATTTCTCTTGACATGTACCTATACTCGCTCAAATAGCAGGTAAAACCCTGACAGTCGGAAACCTACTCTTTCTTCTCGAAGTTCAGAGGTCGAGGAGGCCTAGCCCAGCCTGGTAGTGGTCAGTTTCTCTGGACTGGGGAAACATTTTGTTTCTTGGTAAAGGTTCTGTTCAAGTCCTGGGGGCTGATGAAGAATCTAGGCTACCCTATCTGTTTTGGGAGAGGTGCTCAGTCGTGGGGAGACCGAGCTGGAGATCCTGTAATCCTGCTTAGGCAGGCTCAACCATTTCAACTCTGCCAAAATCAAGAGGTATCAAATTGTGACTGAGTGCAGCAAAATGGGCATTCCCCGTGGGGGAATATCAGTGGGTACATTTGGGAAAAGCAGTGAGTCAATTATATCAAGAGGCTTACCAATTGCCATACTCTTTGCGTCAATAATTTCCATAGTGGAATCTCTTCTAAAGAAATAATGTGACATATAGAAAACATTTATGCACAAAGATGTTTGTCAATGGTATTGATAAGAGGCAAAAAATTGCACACAATATGTATGTCCAGCAATATGGAATTGGTTAAATAAGTCATCATATATCCTTTGATAGGATGTTATCCAGTCATTAATAATGACATTCGTAATGATTTTTTCATGATAGATAGTGGTAAAAAATAATCCAGACTCAAGTTTTACATACAGCATGATTTTAGTAATGTAAAAAGAAATGTGCTTAGAAAAAGATTGCAAGGAAATGTACCAAAATGTTACCAATGGTTCTCTTCAATTGTGGAATTCTTCTTTTCATACTGTTATACTTTATTGTGGCAAGTGGAACTTTCAAATGGCCCTGCGATTTCTGACCCCTGTATCCATATTTTTGTATAATCTCCTCTCCTTGAGTGTGGGTGGATCCTGTGAGACTAGTAGCAAGTGCTTCTAACCCATAGACAACAGCAAAGGTGATGGGCTGTCGCCCTGGGATTATGTAACATTATCTGGCAAAGGTAAAAGGATCTTTCAACTGTAATTAGAGTTAGCTAATCTTGTGGCTCTCGGTTAATCAAAAGCAGTCATGTCTGAAGGGCCTATAGAGACTGGTAGCCTCTGGGAGCCGAGGGCTTCGGCCTACAGCCAAAAGAAATTGAATTCTCCCAACAACTTGAATGATCTCGGAAGACCCTGAGCCTCAGATGAGACGCCTGACACCTTGATTATAGCCTTGTGAGAGACCCGGAGCAGAGAACCCAGCTAAGCCACATCCAGACTCCTGATCTATGGAAACTGTGAGTTAATAAATGTGTTAAGTCACTAAGGTTGTAGTCATTCGTTACAGAGCAATGGAAAACTAATACATTTATTCTTATGTGTAACTTCATAATTTTCTCTACTTTCTAAATATCTGGTAATAGCTCTGTGTCAAATAGAACTTTCTGCAGTGATGGAAATGTTCTACCCTGCTAACTAACTCATTAGCTATTAGCTATGCGTGGCTATGGAGCATTGGAAATGCAGCTCGTGAGACTCAGGAACTGAAGTTTTACATTTTTTATTTTGATTAAGTTTAAATAGCCACATGTGGCTAGTGAGTAGCATATCTGACAACACAGTTCTATATTTTACTTCTATGATGAATTTTTAAAATTTGACCCATGAAGCAAGCTGCAGCCAAATGGCCACTTTCAAAGGAAAGAGTGTGAAATCTACGAACCTAGACAGGTAGCAAGGGACAGTAAGGACAGCAGTAATTGGCCCTGTGGCTTGAATGTTCTTCTCTCTAAAAAGGAAATAAGAATAACTGCCCTTGGATTGTTTCAAGGAACAAATAAGATGCTGTATGCAAAAAGAAAGAAGCCAGGCCCACTTATTCCCCTCCAGTTTGGGACAAACTGAATGGAAAAGGAACTGCTTTCAGGGGACTTCAGCACTTTCTGACCCAGGCAAAGGAGAGAGGGAAGACAGGTTCCTGTTCCCATCTAGCATCCCGACGGCCTGCTCTCTGGTGCTTTGACTCATTCTGGCTCAAAGGCACTTGTGCCTCCCATTCTAAGGCACAGGCACATAACTTTCTTTCCAGATGTACACTGTGGCTGAGTACAGGAGAATTTTGGCCTCTCCCCAAATGGAATCACACCGATCTAAGATGGCACATGGCCCTTGGGAGCTGGGTTGGGAGTGGAATCTCTTTCTATGAATGTGCATAGCAAACTCTCTAGGGAGCGAGGAGGGAGCAGGAAGTAGATTAAGAAAAAGCATATTTAGTATTACAAAATAATTTTATATTTGAATAGTGAGCATCATTTTAAAAGGCTTAAGAAAGCCTCCTCCAGAAGCTCTGGGAGGTAAATCCGCCTAGTACAAAGGACTTTGGAGTCATATCTGCTACCTTAATAGCTGTGTGATCTTGGGAAAATTACTTAGCCTCTCTGAGCCTTGGTTTCTTCATCTATAAAATAGGATTATACCAACTATACAAAAGGTATGTTTTATGTGAAACTGCGTATAGCCCAAGAGCATCCATATACCTCATCCAATTCCAATTCTCTGGTGAAGCTGAGAGTAATAGGTAGATGGGAGACAAGATGGAGGCAGGAGAGGGACTTGCCGAGCACGCACTGTGGGGAGTCAATGTGAGCAGGAACCAGGGAAGACCGGGAGCTGGGGTTGAAGAGGAGAATGAGGCCCCATAGTGTTCTCTGAGGTATGACACTTCTTGGCATGTTTGTCCTGGGCAAGGGGGGAGATGAACGAGAATAAACCAGTGGGAAGAATGAGGGTTGAAGATATGGGGAAGGGCTGTGTTAGAAGAGTAGTATGTGGGAAAGATGAGACCCAGATGCAGGCAGATGATTAGTTTTCATCACCTCCCCAAAGGCACTGGAGAGATAACCAGTAGTGAGCCATTTGTCATGTAGACCAAGGGTCTCCAACCCCCGGGGCCACGAACCAGTACCAGTCTGTGGCCTGTTAGAAAAAAGGCTGCACAACAAGAGGTGAATAGTAAGCGAGCAAGTGAGCGAAGCTTCATCTGTATGTGCGCCCGCTCCCCAGGACTAGCATCGCCACTTCAGCTCTGCCTCAGATCATCAGGTATTAGATTCTCATAGGAGTACTGGTCCCTGATGCCAAAAGGTTTGGGGACCGCTGATGTAGATGATGGAAGGCTGATCTGGAAGGCTAGGCAGGGCCCTCTTTTCTCTATAGGTGTTCATTTCCACCCTTCCTAGTTGGGATGTTGCCAGTGGGACAGACTCCGATACCAGGGATTTGATCTGCAAGGTCACAGTGTTGTCTGGAGGTGTGGCTATCACTAGCCAACATAATGCAGGTTCCTGCTGGATGGATTTTTCCAATAACTCATTAAAGGCCATACAAAGCTGAATCCATAACCGAGTGATGATATGAATGGATCTGTGTTCCCTTTTCCAGGCAGATCAAGGCCACAAACCCCTTACTTTGGACTTTCATAAATGTCAATGTGCCAGGTCCAGAGACCACACATGGCCATGGACACCAGGCTGCCTTTAACAAGGTCCCTGAAGGTCTAGGTCCTGTGAGGAACTTCACCCTCCTGCTGCCACTGCCTCAAGCTTTCACCCGCTGGATTCCAGATTCCAGCTTGCTTGGACCCTCCTACCTGTCTCTGGTCCTCTAAATATGAGTCCCCAGACTAGGACCTGTCCAATCTTCCAGGTGTGTCCCACCTCTGTGGCTCCTGGCTCACCACACCTAAAGCCCAGGGTGGTTCCTGCCAAGCAATTCCTGCCCTCATCATAGACTCAGGGGACATCAAACTTGGAAGGGAGCTAAGAAACTAAACATGACCCTTTGTTTATACTGACGAAGAAACTGGAGCCCAGGGAAGGAAACACGCTAGTAAAGAGCAGAGGCAGGACCAGAACCACATCTCCTGAATTCCTCCTGCCCAGGGCGGTGTGACAACCATGGGGCTGGGGTCCCTTACAAAGATCTTCCAAACTGTCCATCTTGTGGTGAGATCAGCCTCCTCCTTAGTGCAATGTGCTCCTTTATGTCACCCACTCCTAGACTGGAAGCTCTATGAATTTGTTCACCACTGTGTCCTAAGCACTGGGAATACTGCCTGGCACAGAGTAAGTGTACGATCATTATTTGTTGAAGCAAGAAACAAGTCAGTGTAGATATGGCCAACCAAATTATTCAGCCCTAAGTGGTCATTTGGGCTAGCAAACTGGATGCGCTGCATCAGTGTGGTCAGAACAATGCACGATGATGTGTTTTGGAGTATGCATGTGGTTTAGACTCAGGGAGACCTAGGTCTGAATCCTAGCTCTGCCATCTACTGGCTGTACATCATCAGGCAAATCATTTAACTTCCTTAACCTCAGCTTCCCATTGGAGTAACGAAACTTGCCTCAAAGAGTTGCTGCAAATTAACCAAATTATTCATTTAAAGTACTTTGTCCAGAGTTGGATACATACTCAAAGAGTGGTAGATTTTTATATTAGAGTTGCTACTCACTGCCGGTCTTACTCATACTTCTTTCTACATGCAACCCCCGCTCATGGTTTCTACTGCCCCATGACGCTGACATTGGACACAGCTAATTGGACCCAAGTGGGGAATTAGTAGTAGAGGTCAACCTGTTCAGTCCCCTTCTTTGTGAGACCTGGACCTTCCAGGCAATTGCCACCTTGTAATTCACTCTCTTGCTCTGGCCCACTAGAAGAACCAAGGCAACTTAGCTTTGGGAATTCATTAGCAGAGGGGGCCTCAATGCTGGGAGAAAAGGCTCCGCACCCCTGAATCGGGGTGAACTGCTTGGCGTTGCTACCTGGAGGGCCCTGGCGAGCCAGATGCCAACAACGCACAGGAGCATTGGCCCAGGACAGAGTGGCACAGTATGTCTGCAGTGAGTGATGGAGGTGGCGGCAGCAGCAGGGTCTCACTCAATAGTAGGCGAGGCACAAAGAGTTAGAACTGGGGTCTGGGATGGAAAGGTTGTTACTGAAGTCACCATGTTCACAAACAGATATGCATTGGCTCTGGGAGCTTTTAAGAGAGCCTAGAGTTCCTATAATAGCAGGTGGTGGGCAGGAGATAGGAAAATACCCTCTTGTGTGTTTATGGAATCTTTTTTTTTTAACCTAGATCCATGTAACCTGGGATACATGTAACCCAAAGACCCAGCCCCAGAGCGGTGGGGACTCAAAGTGCTGAGGCCTTCATCCTCTGCTGGGCCTCAAAGCAGACAGCCTCATCCCACTCACTCTTTCTTCCCCGCACCGTTTGCTCCCTCCATTCGACTCAGACATCTGTTCCCCACCCACTCCTTCATCACCACCCTCCCATCTCTCATCCTCCTCCCAGGCGATGTTGTCTGTCTGCACACCCTCCCTATCCCTGTCACCGAGTCATGGGCTCTCCAGTCCACCCTCCCACATCTGCAGCTTTCCCGTCAGACGTCACCCTGCGCCCCAGTGAGCATCTCCGGCATTGGGCACTCGCTGGCTCCTGAGGCAGCCAATTCCATTCCTGGACAGCTTTAGCTCTAAGTTTATAACATGAGCCCAGTCTGCCTCCTACAAAAACAAATTGGTCCTGGTTGTGTCCTCTGGAGCTTTGTCGAACAAGTTTACTCTTTATTTATTTACATGGCAGCTTTTCTCTCAGATGTGTGACATTAGAATGATATTCAATCCACCTGCATTTTCCCCACACCCAGTCACTTTTCTCCTTGTCTTCTCCATCTGCCTGTCCTCTCTGTCACCACTAACCTAGCCCTGGTCCAGAGCCTCACCACCTTGTGCATGGCCCACCCGCTCTAGTTTTCCCATCTTCCAATTCTTCTTCATTACCACAAGATGAATTTTTCCAAACAAGCATACATCTCCCTTTTGATAGTGGCGTGGAGCCTCTAGGGGAGTCCTCATTACTTAACCTGGCTTTTAAGGTCTTCTGTCCTCTGTCTCCATTTTATGTACAATTGCTTCCTGACACAAAACCCTTCACTGCACGCAAACTAGTGAAATTCACTATCATCAGAACTTTCCATCAGCGCTCTTGCCTCTGGGACCCAGTCTACACCCTCCTCTTCCCTCCTCCAATCCTGTTTTATCTTTGGAGGTCTGACTATCCCAAGGCTCTGAAAGAGTTCCCTCCCACAACCTGCAGAATCCTCAGTCCTCGCCACTGTGCTTTGTCAATGCTGTCTTGTTTTCAATTAGGTCCTCTGAGAACTCTTTTATTCCCCCCAATACTTCATAGGTAGGCACTCAAACCGTGAGTTTGGAGGACAATGATGTGATAAACGCAGCTGCCAAGACTCCTTGAGTCTCTTCCCCATTTTCTTCAAATGTTCTCCCTATGAGCATGCTTTGGGCATCTCTGTTTTTCCAGCATCCTCTGAAGACTACTCAGAGAGTACTCTCTATGGGGTCTGACCACTGTCAGATACCGAAAAACCACAGTTCCCCTGAGCCAAAGATACAGAGGGGGGATGCAGTAGATTATGATGAAACAGTCTGGCCATTTCCTAGGCATTCTTTCTGGAACACCGAATTCTTGTTTCCCCAATTTCTCCTGCTGTTTACAAGTGCTATAATTGGTATATTCTTGAATTTCCTATTTCTCTAATACTGTTATTTTTCAGTATGTCCTTTCATTTTCCTGTGTATATCAGTATATTTCAGACACAGACCCCATGGTCAGGAACCTAGGAAGCCAGTAGAGCGTGAAGCTGAGGGCACAGATTCAAACACACAAACACTGTTTCACTCTGGGCTCTGCTACTACCAGCTGTCTGAACCTAAATAATTCATTTAATCTTTGCGAGTATCTGTTTTCCTGACCTGTAAAAGGAATAGTACCCATTCCAAGTACTGTGAAAATTAGATAACGTATGTGTGAAGTGCTGAGCCGGGCACATCATACACACACACAACAGAATGCTGGTCACTATTGTCGGCGATTCTCTGATGGAGTGCTTCAGCCTTGCATGGCAGGTTATGAAATGCCCCAGAAAGGCCTTCGATGATAGTGCTAGTGATGACATAATTGTTAAAAGAGGACATGGAGGCCCTTATGACTCAAAATTAGTGCTAGAATCACAAAGCTCAATGTTATGAGATAACCTTTACTACTATTTTTGCCTGGGTAGTCGAGGCCTGAGCACGTTTTCTTTATCCACTGTGTCTATTAGGGAAATAAGTGTAATTTCTGAGAAAAGGAAGAGCTTTGGGGACTATGATAATTAAAGGGAAATGGCCAATACCCTGTAGGGGCTCGTAAACCTGTTAGTCTCCCCATCTCTCCCCTCTGGACCTTGGGAGAACACACTCGAAGATCAGTGGCCGAACAAGGACTGATGATCTTGTAATGGGCAAGCACCCATCCATAACCCCAGCCGGGAAGCCCAAGCGAGGCTTCTTTCTCCCTATGAGGAAATACCTGTAAACCACACAGACAAAGGTAACAATGACCATGACTCCTTTCTCCTTGATTTCACCACACAGTTGCAAATCCAAGGACTAGAACCGGGAGAGGAGAGAGGACCTACTATTAGAGGAGGCCCAGAGGGCACCTAGGGAGGAGCCTGCCTTACCATGCTTAATCCACTTAGTCTCCGCACAGACCTATAAAGTCAATGGTATTATCACTCCCATTTTGCAGTGAAGAAACTGAAGCACAGAGGAAACAAGTTGCCCAAGGTCACACAGCTGTGAAGGCAGAGCTGGGACTTGAACTCAGGCAGGCTTGTTCCTAGCTTATCTGTTCCATACCCTGCCACTTGCTGAAAGCCTCACTCATACCACAGAGCTTCCCGTCAGGGAGATTCTGTGTTTCCCTCCACTCATGAGCATCGCTATCCACTACACAGGCAAAACTGCGGGGAGCGTGCCCTGGCTGGGGACCTTTTGGGTAATGGTTGAAGGAGGAAGCAATGCAATAACTAGTACATTTTTCTTACCAGTGTGTGCTTGTGTGTCCCTGTAATTAAACACAACCAGGAGGTAAAAAGGGGTGAATTTGTCTGTAACCTGGGGATCAGCCTTTGGACAGCACTAAGATAACAGACATGTCAGTTACTATGTCCCCCTGGCCCTTGTCTCCTGCCAAGGGAAAATGACATATCATAGCCCCTGCTGGAAGAACATCACTCAACTGACATTTTTTACTGCTTGACCCTCACTCTCCTTCAGGTGGCCCACGGTGGCACTAGACTCAAAGGCCCCCAATCCTTAGGCTTGTAAGGGACCTACTGTGTGGCCGGCTAAGCAACGATGAGCAGGGACCAATCACACTCTAAGTCTTGGGAATGTGATTTTGGAAATACAGAGACAGTGAAACTGAGCAATGGGGTTTGAGGCCCAAAGAAGCTGGAGGTAGTTAAGGCTGTGACAGATTAGGCAAAGAGACACTGACATTGTATAAGAGCTACAATGTAGAAGAACATTTATATGGTGGAAGACGAGAATAAGGTAGTTGGAAGTGAAGCAGACACAGAAGAGCCAAAGCATTATAGCAGTTGACATGAGATCCTGCCTGCACATAAGAATAATCGAGAGAATTTAAACATCAGTGCCTGTGCTTATCCCCAGAGATTCTATTTAATTGGTGTAGAATGGGAGCCAGACTCCAGGAGGTTACAAATCTCATCAGGTGACTTTCAGGTCAAGGCAGGTAGAGGACCACTGACCTCAGTCACATTCCCTGGCCCCTGAGGTTCTTGCTCTGTGGAAGGCCCCATGGTTCAGGTTCTCCTGGATTCTTTGGAAGACACATTTGGATATTTTATCATTTACAGTTCCTGCCTTATTCCTTGCTAACAAAATCCTAATTTTGTACAAGTATTGGAGCATCAACATGGTCAAAGAAGATGGGCCCGGCCCCAGAGGATGAAGCCTAATTGGTCCAAACCAAACAAGGTAATCTTGATGCTTTTCCCATATTAGAGACGGTTATGTGATCCAGTTCCGACCAATGACATGGGAAGAGGCAACCCTCTTGGAAAGATTTTCCTGTTTGAAAGAGAGAGAAACTAGAGAAATGCCCCCTCACACTCCTCTGCACTTAGAAGTTATGCTGGCTGATATGATGCCTAGAGCTTCTAGAGCCATCTTGTGACTATGAGAGGAAAACCAAGAGAATTGCAGAGAATCTGACCCTGCTGTGATCGCTGCTGAATTAACCAGCCCAGGACATACCTACCTTCAGATTTCTTATTACTTAACTCTATGCTTCCTATGTGCCAGGGAGCAGTCTACGCATTTTGTGTATCACTCGATGTAATCCTTAACAACTCTGAAGCTAGTCCTCTAGATGTGAGAATGATAAATGCTCCCCCACACCCACTCTCCCACATCAGAACTAGCTCCGTTTCCTGCATGGGTAGCCTTCCCAATACTCGATGCAACTGAAGCATGTCTCTCTGAGACAAAATGACATAATGTGTATACTGTCGAGATATTTAAAAAATAGCCAAAAGAGCAAAAGTCCTCAAAGCTAGTGAGTTTTGTGTTTAACAGACGGGAGGCCAGCTTGTACTGGCTCTCTCTAATAAAATATTCACATTGCTACATATTCAGGATGTTGTCAGTTGATTCCATTTGAGTCACTCCATAAAGCCTGCTGATTGCCTCTCCCACCACCCTTGCCTCTCACCCCCTCACTGTTCTCTATACTCTTACTCCATTGCTTCCCTCTTCCCCTTTTCTCCAACCCGCCAACAACTGGCTTTGAGAGGGAAAGAAATTGAGCAATCCCCACCCCCCAAAATCAAAACTCTGGAGTGATAGATTTTAAAAATCTGAATTTCTAAGCAGTAGAGTCCTTAAATATTAGCAATTGCTCTCATCAGCCTGGTTTTATCTCCAAAATGGTTCTCTTTTCATGCTGTCCTGTCCTCCCACCCAAACATAAGTCTAAGCGGTCTCCAAAGAAAGGGCCAGTATAGCTCCCTTCCATGTCTCTGCCCCAAAGACTGTTCGGGGTCTGCCTCAAGGAGGTGTACACAGCCCTCGCAAAGCACATTCAGCAGACACCACACGCTTCTCTCACCCATCTTCACAACTCCCCTTCACGGGTTCTGAAGTTGGTCGGCATTGGCTCAGCCCCTTGGTTTCGGCTCAAAGAACACTAAAGGTGTGAGCAGTTTACACAGATTTTATTTTTCACCCATTGAGCACAGGAAAGTCTGGGCAGGCAGAGGTGACACAACCACTTCCCCTGGTTCACAGACAGACCATTAGACTTGGCTGGTAAAGGACAGGGATCCTATTCCTACCACATTGCTATGGGGTTATCACAATAACACGTTGTTCTCTTGATTATATTTACACCATGGATTGTGGAGAGGGTACATTGCTTACACTAAAAATATATACTTTGGAATCTCTAAAACAAAAATATCTCTATCTTTACACGAGACCTGCTAGAAAGAACATAAGAAACAAGGGAAATGTACCAGCACCTCAAGTTGTCCCCTCCCATGGGAAGGTTGCTCTGCTCACCACCTGACACCACTAGCTTGGGAGGGCGACCATGTCTAACCAATCAGACAGACAGACGCAGATAAACAAGAGGGAGGCTTATCATCTTGGAGGAGTGAATGTGGGATAGAGGAGTGGAACGGAGGACTTTGGCCTCTTCTGCAAAAGGAGTAATTGCACATTCAGTTTGGTACTTCTGCTTCCAACATTATTGCATGTGTGAAAAACCTGCATGTTGGAGTCAAGTGCAAACCCGCTAAGAGAAGCCCAAGCTCTGCTGATTTCTGCTGGGCTGAGAAAAGTGCCGTGGGTGGGTTTTCTCTCTCTCAGGAAATATTAATGCCATCAGCTAGAAGAAAGAAGTTCTGTATTCTCCGGTGCTCAAAGTGGGTTAGGTTTAAGAAAAATGCCCGTCTTTTTCTTTTCACAAGGATCAGAAACCATTCCATTCCCTTTGCACACAGAATCTCCTAAAAGAATGATGCCTATGGATGAATCATTCCACTCTCTGAATTTTCCTATTGAAAAGACTCACATAAGACTCCTTTCCTCTTTTTATGTTTCAAGCAGTGATATAGTTACTTCATACCTCTTTTGGTTATGAAAATTAGCCTCCTTTTTGGTAAAGAAATGTTAAGTCAACTGCCTATTTTGTATAATTAATGTAAGGGTCTAAGGGCACCAAGAATCATAAAGAATAGATTTGGTAGAAAAATCACTTCTATTTGGTTTTAGAATGTCTTTTTTCTCTTTACTCTGAAATACAGATGAGCCTGACGGCTTGAGAATCCTTAGTCCCTCATTCTAAATAAGGAAAATAACTGTAAAGTCCCCTTTGCGAGAAGCTCCAGAACTGTTCAAGCTCCTCACATCTCTCACCACCCCTAAGCGTTGGTGGGTTTTCAGGACCTCTAACCAAGAACTTCTTCCCTCTGAGGAGAACTTGAAAGACTGAGGAAAAGGCAGAAAGGAGAGGAAAGGGTGCTTGAAAAAGCTGAGTCAGTAAAAAGAGGTGTTGTCTTGGATGATGCCTTATTGGACCAGCCAGAGCCTGTAGGAAGGATTTCCACCTTATGGGAGGCCCGACAGCTATGATCAAAAGAAAGTCAGAAAGGTTGAGAACATTCAATACAGGGCTTCTTAATATCCTACCAGGATGTGGCTTGGGAACCTGAGAAGTCCAAGAAAAATGCAGTAACAAACTAGCAAAGACTGCTTATAGTCCCAAGAGGAAGTGCTAATTCTCTTGCAAAAGAAGAAATTTAGAGAAGCTGTTAAAGTAGCAGAGAGAACAAACTGAATAGTACTTCTGATGCTAGTTAAATGGAAAACCAGGGGACCCAAGGTCAAGCCTTCTCCTATACTTCAAGAAAAGGTGGAGACTCAGAACATGGAAATTGAAATTGATGGAGAAAATGCAGGGAGAATTGCTGACTCCTCTACCAAGAGAGAATCTGGAGAGTTGAGTAGGTAGAAAATAAAGTAGAACTGGGAGTTGTCTATTTTGGATGACGGAAACCACAAATGCCTAGAACCAGAGACTTCTTGAAGGGTCACGGTGGTCACAGCCCGAGATGTTAACCAAGTCTGAGACTTAGCATATACCAGATTTTTATTAAACATTTATGACTAATTTAAAAGCCAATCAATCGCATCCCAGAGAAATGGCAGATATTCACAATGTCATTTGGAAGTATATGGTTCACTATCCTTGTAACCTAATAGCAAGTTTATAAGAATGAGACAAGGATAGCAATGGTATGTGGTAAAGACCAGATCTCCTGATAATCCCATCATCGCAAGTTTGAAATAATATAGAGCCACAAAGAGCTAGCCTGCATTTTATGCAACCAAACATATTTGACAACTTCAGCATATTTCTGCTGGTTTTCACCTTCTCTCGACCAACCCCTCCCTAAATGTAATGGGCTAGGAAGTGACCCACCCTCCTAGCAATACCAGTTCTCCCCACTAGAACCAAGATTCCAACAATCATCACTTTTTTAAATCCCCGCCCCCGCTCCCTTCCTACCTCTGTACTACCAGCCCATTGGGGCATTGGCCTGCCATCACTCAACTATTCCTAAAATCATAAGAGGTGGACTACTCCTCTTGACCAAGCAAACCTGGGCATGGAAATCACCTAAATACCTGCTATGCTTCCCACCCCTAAATCAGTTTCTCCTTAATGTTGAACTTAAACACCTTTTTCTATAGACTAAGCAGCCTGTATTTGTTTCAAGCTATTCTATTAGAGAAGTCTAAGCGGGGAACCTAGATGGGAGAATGATCATATTTTTTGATGTCCCCATAGCTTAGGTGCAAAGGCCGTTTAATAGCAGCAGTGAAATCTTATGGATACACTTTGTCAATAAACATGCATGCATATGCACGTACATACACACACAGTGCTGCTGCTTCACCTCTACTCCCACACACAGCCCAGCTTGGCTCTGCCACCACAGTCGCCAGCCACAGACTTGAGTATAGAAGCAGCCAGGGCTGGTTTTGAGTGTTTGGTGGGAGCTGGGAAGGGGGAGAGAGTAAGACTAGGAAATGATTCCTATTACCGAGATATACTAGAAATGAGGCTGGCTATTGTCTGAGAAAAATTGAATGGCCTAAAAAGATTGGCACAGCCTTCGAAAGCGGCTAACATTCCTAAGGCGCAGTAACCTAGGAGGGTCTGGCTCAGGAAGGACTCAGAAGGACACACGTGCTTCTGTAACCGTACTGCACAGAGGAAACAAAGACAGGTTCCCTACTCTCAAGAAGCCTAGAATACACAAGGCGTCATAAGACATCAGTGCATTAGGAAAAAGATTTTTCTAAGTGACATTGTCACCTAGTTTTGATGCACGATGGGCTCTTCCCTATTACATTATTACAGCCACGCTGAGGCAGGGACATAGGTGAAGCAGTCACCAATCTCCCTGCACAAAGGTGGCAGGAGAAGATGGGAGGGGCAAGATGGAGGAAGAAAGCATGGGCGTTCTCAGGAAACAAAGGTGAAAAAGGAGGTAAGCTCAAGGAAGCAGCCTGAGAGGGACAGGAAAAGCTAGCAAGAAAGCTTTTCCCATTGAAAGGTTGCCTTCTGATTTTTCTAGGTTGGGTAGGTAAATGGGTACAATTATTACATTTATCCTAAAGTGACAAAAGGTGACGCTTTGGTTCACAAAGATTTTAATGCTCATATAAAAAGAAAAATGCCTGTTCCTATCTGCACCATATAAAAGGAAGCTGAAGCTGTCCCTAAAACAGCCTTGTGAGTAGAAATCAGACAAACCAGGAATAATACCCACAATTCAAAGGAATATCATTTTAACATTATTTGAAAGCAGCATGACATTCAGCCAATAGGCCATCCATACTGCTTGTTTACAGCAAGCATCCGTTCTGAGTGGATGGTATCCATCCTGTACCAGTTGTTAAATATTTTGAAAATCATCTGTGTTTTAAAATAATTGTGGCTCTAAGAGAAGTGAAATATGAAAGAAATACAGAATTCCTTTGATATCAGAAGTCTTTAGAGTAAGCCTAGAATAGACTAATATAAGAGTACGGAATAGAAAATTCAGTAAAGTTCTTGTAACTAACTCTTCACCTGTGAAAGGAGAGCATACTGGAGGAATGTCCCACTATCCAGAGAGTTTCCAGGATGGAAAACTAATACGATCATATTCCCTGACATGCTCACTAGTCACATTCTGTGCACAAAGGAAGGGAAGGTCTATACATACTGGAGCCCAAACCCTTGATATTCAATGCAACAGAGAAGAGAAAAACTATAAATATAGTTGTATACTAAATATCAAAATTAATTTCACCACTTAAAGTTCATTTCTCAGTTTGGCTTTTTACATCTAAGAGCCAGAATATTTGTTGACCAATAGAAATCCATGATGAAGAAACCACATGGCTGAAGGTGGCTTTGGTCCATTGAGTTGATGATGATGGTTTGCTACTAAGGCAGCTAAGGAGACATTACGTAAGCACTTGGATCTCTCCAGGTATGGAATCAAATGTGTCTTCAAGAGAGAGCAGCAAGACATGGATGTTTCCACACCATGGCCAATAAAAACACCTTATCTCCCTTTCTACTCACAAACAACTATTATCAAACCTTTCCCAGATATCTAGAAAGCGAACTATGACAAATTTTCAGCCTAGGAAGTCCTTCCTGGTGTCTAAACTAATTCCTTCTGTAACAATTTAAGTTCATTTTCTTACTCTATCCTCGATGAAACTAAGAGAAGCTTCCCATCCTCACTTATCATTATTGACTTTTGCCTGAGTCTTTTCCCGTCTAAGCTAAACAACACCAATGTCCCTCCTCTTGGCCCTTTCATCATCCAAGGTTCTTGCTGAGTTATGCAGACTGCTGCTAAGGAACAATGAAGATGCACCCAGGTCAGCGGCATCTTCTGGCTGCGGTCGTGGGCACTGCCAATGCCCAGGTTGCTGACTCTCCTCGTAGCAGACCTTCCTAACAGCCTCTGGGTCTGACCAGCATCCCCCAGAGCAGGTAATCCACCCAAGGCCCACAGATACTATGGGACTGGAGAGCCTTCCCTTTTCTCTCTGCTCCTACTGCCCTATCCCGTCCTTCAGGAAGAGGGACCTCATTGAAGGACTCCTCAGTGGCAGAATGGATCCATATGGCTTGGCAGGTCAGCAGAGAGTTTCAGAGAAAATGTCTGGAAAATGGGAGGCTGGGTCTTCAATGGTGGCAGTTCTGAAGAGAAAGAGAAGGAAGAGGAGAAGTACCAGCGGGAGGTGGTCTTCTGCTTCCACATTCACATCTGGTGACTGGCTGCTGGTATGAGGATGGCTGGATGCCCTTCAGTGCACACCATGAATAACTGAATGCCGCGGCATGGCTTTTACACGACCAAGAACAGGGTCAGACTTGGTCTTGCTTCTTCTCCCAGAGGTTCGCCATCTTCTCTGTAACCAGAATTTCCCTGAGGCACCTCACAGCTCAAATCTTCCTTCCCAGCAAAGACTTTTAGTTGAAGAGACTGAATAAAAGTGTTACAATTAGACAAAAAGAGAACACATGATTCATTCCTGCTTTTAACACAATACTTTGAAGATGTCACCACAATTTGGATCTGGTTATATTTTAAGTTCATTTACAAGTAGACTAGTTCTCAACTAAAAATAACCATGTGCCTTATACATTTCGACAGCTGCCTGGATTTTCCTCTGAAGGAAACAAGATTCTATATTTCACTCACATTCAGCATAGATTTATTTTAACCCATTCGATGAAGAAATAACCCACCACTACCACCCACTGGTGGCTGTGACTTTTCATAGGACTTCAGTTTCTCCTCAGACCAGCCTTATGAGTGAGGCAGGATTGTTCCCATTTTCCTGCTGAATAAACTGAGAGCCAGAAACAGTGGCCTGCAGGTTATACATGGAATTAATAACTAAATTAGGTCTCTAACTTCTAGCCTACTGCTTTTTTTTTTTTAACTAAAAAAGTTGCCTTTAATAACACCTAAGATTTTACCTACAGTTGTCTGCCTACTTAAACTTAAATGGTGTTTGAAATAATTATTCAATTTGGGTGCATAGTCTGCTTCAATGCAAGCAAATATGCCTCAAGTCCTTCCATTTTCTTCATTAACCTGATTAACACTGATCTATGCTATTGGCAAATGATGTACAGAATTTTGTTTCCAAAATAAGAAAATAGTTACGACTCAATATTTCAAAATCTTTACTTGGCAATAATTTTTATTATGGAATTGTATTAATACTATGAACACTATCTGAATATTTTAGCAATTTCTCAGTTTGTGTGGTTGCAGTTACCAGAAAGATGCTCTATAGATTTTGAAATGGAAACTAGAAAGAAGATTAAGGGAACTAAATAGATAGAGCAAATTTTTATATCCCAAAATAATTCCATCCTGACTTTGGATCTGTGTAAATGGGCAGTTCAAAAAAGCACATCTGTTCAAATAGTTAGAAAACATTTTTTACTTTTCTTGAGTTTATAGTTATTCTCGTGGGGATAGCAGCAGTCTTGGAAGCGATATTTATTAGACAGATTCAATTTTACAGCTAAAATATCTTCTACTTTCAACACGATTACTATTTTTTTAAAAGCAGAAATAAATAAAAATCAGCAATTATAGTTCTCTTTACCTCTGTTCCTTTGAATTTCCAGAATTCATACTGAGAGCTTTCCACACTGTTGTTTTAGGCATTTCATCAGATATATTAATCTCAGAGGGGTCACATCTGAAATCAATACTCAGGACAGTAAATGTCAAACATTCCATCAAAATATATATCTCAGTCTGTAATGACCACCACCCACCGAAAGGGAAAAGATTATGTCTGAGGGAGCTCAGCTAACAGCTCTCAGGAAAGCTAGGACAGTTGGAATATAGAGGCAAGGTGACCCATGAGGCAATGCGGAGAGCTGACTGAGGTGCCAGATGGCAGCCAGCCCCACCCCCACTATTCTGCACTCCTTGGAGGAGTTCCTCCAGGGGTGCCGATGGCAGCACTGTGAGGCCAGCAGTGGTGGCATCAGGAGCTCCCACTTACTGAGTGTGTGTCAGGCATGGCACTAAGCACTCTTCATTTTCTCACTTACATAGCCAAATGCTTCCCATTTGTAGTTTATGAAGGACTTTTATAATATATTATCTTAACTATCACGGCCTCAGCGAATATTAACATCTTCATTTAAAGGTGCAGAAACCAAAGCTCCTAGGGCTAAGAAACCTTTGAAGGTCAAACACCAGTAAGTGGAGAATCAAGAATCCAGTCCTTGGTCCCCTAGAACCCCAGAGCACTCTGAAGTTTTCTACAAGCCAGACTGTCTCCTTTCAAAAGGGCAGTGGAGGAGGCAGCATCCCAGTGGAGGAGGAACATTGCTCCTACTCTGCCGCCAGAGAATTCAAAGCCTATGGCTCCTTGCAGAACAACCTGTAGAGAGTTTATTAAGACCCAAAGATTCCAATGCTTTGGGATCAGTTAAAATAAAAAGTCAAACTCATAGTAACAGAAAGTAGAATGGTGGTTACCAGAGGCTGCGTGGGTGGGTGGGGCACAGGTGGGGGAAAGGGGAGAGATACTGATCAAAGAGTACAAACTTGCAGTTATAAGATAAAGAAATTCTGATGATCTATGTACAGCATGACCATAATTAATAATCATGTATTATACACTTGAAATTTGCTAAGAAAGTCGATCTCAAGTGTTCTCACTGCAAACACAAAAAAGGAATGGTAACTATAAGAGGGGACAGATATGTTATTAGTGTAAGCGTAGTAATCATTTCATGATGTATACATATAACAGAACACCACATTGTACACCTTAAATATATACTATTTTTGTCAAAAATAAACAAATCAAAAATTTTTTAAGATAAAAAAACTTTCCTCATTTCCCCTCCATATAAAATATAAACGATAATCAATTCAATTCAATGATTCAGCAATAAATTATCCAGTATCCAGATGACCCAGATCTCCTCTCTTCCTTTTCCGCCCCGTCTCAACCTTTGGGCTTCTTTCTGCTTGTGTATGTCTCTCTTCCATAGAGGAAACAAAAGCCAGTAATAAAACCACAAATGGACCAACTTAGCTTCCTGTGACTTGTGGAGAGCAACAGCTTCAGTAGGGAAAGGGAGTAAAATTACGGCAGAAGTAAGGAATTTTTAAGATACCAGTTTGGTCCTCCTTGGCTCCTAGGACTGTGGATGCCATGAGCCAAGCTGGAACAGGCTGTCTTTGCTCATCCCCAAAGGCTTGCCGAAGCTTGGGAATTTCATGCCTACCAGGCTAAGAACTCTCTGGAAATGAAGATCATATCCTATTCATCTTAGGAAGGTGGCAAAGAAAGGCAGAAGGAACACTGCTTTGAGGAATACAAAGGCTAGGGTTTGAGTCTTAACCTTTCTTCTTAGCAGCATTGTGACCTTGGGCAAATTACATAAAACCCTCCATGCCTTGGTTTCCTTGCTGCATGAATGTAGATAATGAGACTTATGTCAGAGAGTTGGTGTAAAGATTAAATGGCAGTAGATAGCAAACCTTCTAGCAGACTCCTGGCACAGAGAAGGCACTCAGTACCTGGGCTCCCTCACACTGTTCTCCTTGTGATTTCCAGCACCTGGTCAAGTGCCTGATACATGGCAGGTAGCTACTCAGAAAACCCTGACAGGAAAAGGTGTTTTCACAGGTTGGAACTGGGAGGCTGAGTGTTGGCTTTTTATACCAGCAGCTGCTTGTGTGACATCCCCTCCCCCAACAAAGCCAGGACATTTATAGAATACCCAAAACAGTAAACCCCTTGGTGTTTAGGGAGTTTTTACCTGAAACTGTTGTTCTTTCCAGGACTACTTAGTAACTTCCTGCTTTCTAAGGAGAACTTGTCTCCTCCCATTTCTAATATTTTCTCAGCCTCCTGGAAGAAAAAAAGACATTATAATATCTTGGACCAAGTAAAACCGTGAGTCTACACCAGTGCATTTTCTATCACTACAGTTTCTACCTAATTTTTCTCACATTTATTATAAAAGAGTGCAATTATGTTCTTTCATAGATTTGACTCATCACAAAAAGAAAGGCAACCAGATATTTGTATACAGAATAGTATTTTTTTAAAAAAGAGCCTGAATTTGAATAAGCCCTAGATCCAACTACCAATTTACTAGAAATATAGGGAAAAGAAGAACATATTAAATGACAGCAAGGGATACATTTAGTAAAATCTAAATGGTGGGAAACCTTACAGTTCAAAGACCCAGTGTATGCAACCAAAAGAAAAAGAGATAGAAGGGGAAGCCCAAGGAGATTTAAGAAGCATATCAACCAATTGTAATATATGGACCTTATGTGGATCTTATTTCAAACTGATTGTTAAAAATAATAGTGAGTCACCAATGTCACCACAATAAATTTAATAAAAAATAAATAAAAATAATAGTAAGTCATCTGGGGAAATAAGAATAATGACCGTTCTTTCTACTTTTGCATATGTTTGAAATGTTCTATGATAAAATGTTTTATCAAAAAATAATCTCATTAATTAAAAAAAAGAATTAGAGAAAAAATATGTACAAATATGGTTGAAGTAGTATAATTAATAATAAAACCAAAAACAACTATAAGTTTTAAAAAAGGAAGAATGTTTAAATTGAGATAATAATACTATAGAATATTATGCAACCATTAAAACAACATATATGATTACCCTATAGACATATAGAAACATGAAAGTGTCTTATGAAATCAAGTTGAGGATAAAAAATCAGAATATATTTATATATAACAACACACAAAAACATACAATTATTATGGTTATATGAAACTGTATTAAGAATTTAAATAGAACATTTTAAAAACTGAACAGAATGTTAGATGCTGATGTGAAGATTTGGGATAAAGTCTATTTTTTTCTTTTATTTCATTTAGTTTTTAACATAATTATATCATTTTAAACTTTAGAAATTTTGAAAAATAAGAAATATAATGTTTACCAGCCACCTTGAACTTAACATCCAAAAGAGATCCCTTGATTTTTCCTCCCCAAACTGCTGTTCCTAGGTCTTCCCCATCTTAATAAATAGCATGGCCATTCATCCATTTGTTCACTCCAAAAATCTGTCGTCCTTGATTCCTCTCTTTCACCCATGCTACTATACATTGGCAAAACTTATCAGCTCTGTATTCCAAATAAGTCCCAAACCAAGCCACTTTCACCACCTCTCTCTTAGCCTAAGCTACCGTCACTTCTTGCCTGAACTATTGCCACAGATTTCTAACTAGTCTCCTGGCTACTTCTCTCCCATTTCCAGCCTCACTGGTTTTCTTGATGATCCTCAAGGACACCAAGCTCATTCCTTTGCATTCACTGTTCCCATGGCCTGGAATGCTGCTACTCCTAGATATTCTCATGACTTGGACTTTAAGTTAGTGAGGTTTCTGCTGAAATGTCTCCTTCGAGGAGTCGTCCTTGATCACCCTAAAAAAAGCAACTCCCATATCCCCTTCTGTCTTCTTAAACCATATCACTACCTAACGTTTTATAAATATTTATAAAATGTTACTACCTAACGTAAATAAATATTTGTGTGCGCATATATGTAATTTTAAAATTTTGTTTGTGTTTTTGGATGTCTAAAAGCTTCACATTTTATGCAGTGAATTCTATCAATCTTCACTTTAAAGTTTTCCTCCATTGCTTTTGTGCCTATAATTATTAAAGCTTATTTAATAACACAAAACAGATAGACCAATGGAACAGAATTGGGAGCCCAGAAATAAACTCATGCATATACGGTCAACTAATATTTGACAAGGGAGCCAAGATCACACAATAGAGAAAGGACAATCTCTTCAATAAATGCTGCTGGGAAAACTGGATAGTCGCATGCAGAAGAATGAAACTGGACCCTCTCTTACACCACTCACAAAAATTAACTTGAAATGCATTAAATACTTAAATGTGAGACCTGAAACAGTAAAATACCTAGAAGAAAACATAGGGAAAAAGCTCTTTGACATTGGTCTTGGCAATGATTTTTGGATTTGACACCAAAAGCACAAGCAACAGAAACAAAAGTAAATAAGCACGACTACATCAAACAAAAAGCTTCTACACAGCAAAAGAAATGATCAACAAAATGAAAAGGCAATCTACGGAATGGGAAAAAATATTTGTAAACCACATAACCTAATAAGGAGTTAATGTCCAAAATATACAAAGAACATATACAACTCAATAGCAAAATGATGATGATGATGATGATGATGATGATGATAATCCAATTAAAAAATAGGCAAAGGCCCTTCTTTTTCCTAAGAAGACATATAAATGGGCAACAGGTATATGAAAAAAACATTCAATATGATCAATCATAAGGAAAATACAAATCGAAACTACAATGAGATATCACCTCACATCTGTTAGGATGGCAAAAGACAAGAGGTAAGTGTTAGTGAAGATGGGAAAAAAGGGAACTCTCATGCACTGTTGGTGGGAAGGTAGATCGGTACAGCCACTATGAAAAAAAGTATGGAGATTCCTCAAAAAATTACAAAGAGAATTATTGCATGATCCATACATATACATGATCCATACATATACATAACCAAAGGAAATGAAATCACTATCTCAAAGGGATATCTGCACCCTATGTTCATCACAGCACTATTTACAATAGCCAAAACATGGAAACAACCTAAATGTCCATCAATAGATGGATGGATAAAGAAAAGGTTACACACATATACACACACACAAATATTGTTCAGCCATATAAAAAGGAAATCCTGCCATTTCCAACAACATGAATGAATCTTGAGGGCATTATGCTAAGTGAAAGAAGTCAGACAAATACTGTATAATATCACTAATATGTGGAATCTAAAAAAACTGAAGTCATAGAAAGAATAAATTGGTGTTTGCAGGGCTGATGGGGGGAAATAAGTGAAGATAGTCAAAGGGTGCACACTTTCAGTTATAAGATGAATAATTTCTGGGAATATAATACACAATATTGTTAACAATACTGTAGGTATATTCGAAAGTTGCTAAGAGAATAGATTTTAAAAGTTCTCACCACAAAAAATAATAATTGTGACTATGTAAGGTGATAAATGCATTAACTAACTCTATTGTGGTAATCATTTTTCAATATATACATACATCAATTCCTTACATTGTATACCTTAAACTTACACAATGTCATGTCAATTATATCTCAATAAGACTGGAAAAAAATAATATAAGATTTTAAAAATTCAAGATATTAGGAAAAAAGTCCTTTTAAAATGTATTTCAAAGGACACGTTCAGACACTAACTGTATTTGAAAACACTTTCCGGCTCTTTCGTTTCTTGGTCGGGTATTTTCATTTTGCTACACATTCATCCTTTGCACATATAGGCTACCAACTGAGGGTCCATTGTGTGGCTGGCAGATGCCAAGTGCTGAGGGAAATGAGGAAGGATAGAAAGTCTTGTGCAAGTTATCTTTGCATGGTGCCAACCACAACATCATCTGCAATTAGGTACATAACAAATACTCTCAGAAATAATAGGTTTTGTATACTTGTCAAATTAGACCTTTTAGGAGAACATGAACCATTAGATCTGATAATAAGAGCAGATTCTATGTTCATAGTCTAAGTGTGAACCTGGTGAGTAGACTGTAGAAAACAAATAAACAAACAAACAAAACAATTGGTTGTCAAATCCAAAAATGAAGGGCAGACAGGGACAAGAATCTTTAATCCTTTCTCAGCTGAAAACAGCTTTGGAAGACTCTTCCCAGCTCCTAAATATAACCCTTGGGATTCCAGACATGCTGACTTTTCATGTGGCCCATCCTATGTTCTGAAATTTGAGGCTGCCCCAAAGTGTACAGTTGGTGCAAGAACTATGACCTCTTCCTCCTTGGCCTTCTTTTTGGCATCATCCAACTTCTTCTTTTTGCTTTCAGGCATGAGATCATCTAACCAGCTCAGCTCTCGCTTTGAGAAGCAAAGATCCATGACTTTCCTGACAAAGACCAAGGCCAAAACCTGAAGAAAAATAAAGAAACTGAATTAAAGGGGCTCATTTACTTCCTGGAGTTAAAAGCAAAGTCTTACTTTCACAGCGGATGAGGACATTTCAAGCAAAATCAAACCATAATAATAATGATAGTTGCCTTTTATTGAGTGCCCTCTTCGGACCAGATACTAAGGTAAGTGTTTTATATACAATATTTATTTAACTATCTTAACAACTCTACAACCTAGAGAGCAACTAATTTAATTCCCTTAATGAAAAGAGAAACACTTCATCTGCAGATGGCCCTAAGAGCTGCCTTCCCCTGGCCTGGGGCCTGCAGAGCTACAGGGCACATGGGGTTGCAGAGCCTCTGCAGGAGCATGGCTATGGTGGGGCCAGCCATGCCCATCCCAGGCATGACTCCCCATGGGGTGAAGGGACCTTGAAGGACCCTCTGGATTCCCTCTGATGCCTTGCCTATGCATTTCTCCACCAAATCCTTGCTTTATGCCTGCATCATGGATCTCTAGTGGTTTTTGTCTCTGCCTTCTGGTCTGGTCTGACACTCTTTATAAGTGAGAAAATTGAGGCCCAGGGAGAGAAAGTGACTTGCCTAATTTCCTCAACAGAAACAGGTCAATGGATCTCAACTGCTACTCTACTTTTTTTTCCCCACAAGGGCCATTTTAGTCAAACGTGAACCAGTAATAATCCAGAAAGACCTGCCTGGATTGACTGGTGTTCACCAGCTACATCTGGTGGCTGGACAAAGAATGAGGCAAATAAAGCTTATTAAATTCAACCAAATTTCTTCTGAATTTCAGTGACTATTTTCCCAATAAATCCAAAATTGATAGCATCCCTCCGGGATTTGTTAGGAACTTGCTATTTCTTTAACCAAACACTAAACCCCTGAACATAACACCCAAATGCAGAACCCTATGTGTATTCTGACAAAATTGAGAAACCGTCAGAAAAGCATATGCCTAGGAGACCAGGGAAAAAGAAACCCGCCTCTAGTTTCCTCACCCTTGAATATTCTCCCGGTAAGACAGAGTTCAAAAGTACCTAAACAAGTACCAAACATTATCCTCATTGCCTCTTTTCTCTAGAGGCCTACCCTTTGGGTAACTGTCAAACATTCCACTGAATTTTCAGTATCTTTGTAACACAGAGTGAGCCAGAGAAAGGAAGGAATCAAGAAGAGGCGATGAAACAGTCAGGTGGCAAGAATTTCATCATCGCCCTAGATTTAGAAAACAGCTTGTCACCTGTTGCACCACACATAGTTCAGCTTCTCTAGTCTTCTTTCCAAAGATCTTGCTTCGGTTAGAAAGGACATAAGGATGTCCCAGTCACTTATCAGTCCTAGACGAACCTCCTCCTCTCCTCAGTGGCTTAAAACAGTGTACTTCTACCACTTTAGGCAGTTCTGATCACAATAAATTCTAAATTGGAACTCTATTGCTTTAAAGTAATATGCAAATTATTGCAAACATGAAGGCTCCTCTCCATGTCAGATTCACAAAAGAAAGAGAGACAGGGGGAGAGAGAAAGAGAAAGAGAGAAAGAGAAAGAGGAAGAGGAAGAGGAAAGGAAGGAAGGGAAAGGGGAAGGAAGGGAGGGAAGGAAGGAGGAAAGGAGGGAGGGAGGGAAGAAGGAAGGAAAGGAAAGAAGGCCAGGCAGACTGATAATCTAGAAAATAAACATAACAAACTGTTACACACATGCATCCCCACCTCAAGGTCCCCTAAATAATGCTGCTCCTATGAAGATCAACCAAAAAGTCATCATCAATAAGGGATTAATATCCATATTATATAAAGAACTCCTAAAACTCAACAACAACAACAACAAAAAAACCAACCTAATTAAAAAATGGGCAAAGGACTCGGATAGACATTTCTCAAAGAAGAGATACAAATAGCCAATAAGCACATGAAAAGATGCTCAATATCACTACTCATTAGGGAAATGCAAATCAAAACCACAATGAGATACCATTGTTTGGCTGTTATCTAAAAACAAACAAACAAACAAAAACCTCAAAAACAAAAACACAGAAAATACGTGTTGGCAAAATGTGGAGAAATCGGAACCCTCTGCGCTGGTTAGTAATATAAAATGGTATTGCTGCAATGAAAAACAGTATGACAGGTCCTCAAAAAATTAAAAATGGAAGTGCCATATGATCCAGTGATCCTACTTCTGGGTATATACCCAAAAGAAATGAAAGCAGGGACACAAACAGGTATTTGTTTCCTGTTAGCATTATTCACGATAATGTGGTATATGTGTGCATGTGTGTATACACATACATATGGAATATTATTCGGTCTTTAAAAAGGAAGGAAATTCTGACACACGCTACAACGTGGATGAACCTGGAAGACATTATGCCAAGTGAAATAAGCCCATCACAAAAGGACAAATACTGTATGGTTTTCCTCTTATGAGATCCCTAGAGTAGTCATATTTATAGAGACAGAAAGCAGAATGGTGGTCGCCAGGGGATGAAGGGAGAAGGAAATGGGGAATTATTGTTAAATGAGCTGTTTAATGAGCACAGAGTTTCAGTTCTGCAAGATGAAAAAAGTTGAAATGGATGGTGGCAATAGTTGCACAACAATGTGAATGTACTGAACTATACACTTTAAAAGGTTAAGATGGTAAATTATATGTTATGTATATTTTATCACAGTTTTAAAAAACAAATAATTTTTGAAAAACTCACCATCATTGGAAAGATAATAGCGGCTGGAGACGCCTTGATGACCCAGAGCAGAACAAGGCAAGTTAGTTGGACGAGGGTGAAGAGGTGCACTTTGCGCAGTGGCACATGCCGAAGGTAGATGAAATCTGGCTGGTGCTTTGCAGGCATCCCAAAGAGCTTCAGACGATCAAAGAACTGAAAGGGAGGGACTGGCATTTATTTTCAGGAGGCTTCTCTGGGTCAGAAGCCTTGTTGGGCCCATTCGTATCCCTTGTATCACCTGCTCTGAAAGGTAGATAATACCATTTCCACTGGACAGAAATGGAAACTGAATCTCAGAGAGGGCATGTAATTTGGCCACGGTTGGTAAGTGACGGAGTCAAAATTCAGATCCACCATTTTAAAGTCTAGGTTCAAATTTCTTTTTCCTACCCCACACTATGGCTCCTGAGAAAACAAAATAAGGTAATTGCATCTTTCTCTTTATTATCAAAACTAAATCTCCTCCTGGTTATTGGAGGAGTTTGAAGATTCTCATGATTACTTATAGTGGAAACATAAAATCAAACCTCATAACAATCGATACAGAAAATATGACCATCCTTATATTATAAAATGGAAAACAGAGACCCAGAGGGATTAAATAACCTGCCCAAAGTCACATTAGAATTCAGTGTATAAGAATAACCACTAGATATTCCATAAAAACAAAGAGGAACTAGCCAAAAATAGAAGCAGCAGCTAAGTCATCATATCATCTGGGGTACCCAAGTAATCAGTAACGAGCTCCTGAGTTTCTCTGTTCAAAGGTCTGAGAGGAATGAGTTGATAGATAGGAAAAGGCAGAGTGTGACAGGAAGCTATATCTGCTTACATGGAGCAGCTCCCACTACTACCCAATCTCTTCATCAATGTACAACTAAACCCCCTCTCTCACACTTTAGCCTAGCACTAAAACTAGCATTGTTCCTGTGTGGAAGCCAGTTTGATTCTTGACCAATCTTTTGTATCTAAGTTTACTAGCATCTGACAAAGCACCTAGTGTTTAATGTGTGCCTAATAATTGTCTGTTGAATAATTAACAAATGACTAGAATCATGACATCAAGCCAGACCAGCTGTAAGTGTCTGCACCCTCATGCCAACATGACTGTATTTTGCCCGATGTCCAAAGAAATGTTTACAATAGCTTAACAAGACTAGGAAATGGTTTCTCAAAACTGGTTTGTGCTTCCCTAGGGGAGGGAGCTGTGTCCCTCCACCCTGCCCTCAGTCAGGACAGGTGAGCTCACAGTGAGAAGACTGCTCTGGCTGAGCCATGCAATACCTGAATTCCCTGTAGTGAAGAGACTCCCATGTAGAGGAAGACTCCGTAGAGTACCGGCATCGGGATGAACTGAAGACAAGGGCAGAAAGACCAGAGATTATACTTGGTATCAGCACACTCTGGACTATATCAACTTTTAAATCTTCAAGAAGGAAGCACAGTCACAAAATCACTGTATACATATTGCATTAGTTTCTGCTGCCTTTACATGATTAAGAAGCAGAAGTAAAAGCAAGTCGACAGTGATAAAAATCATTTTGTTCTGAAATGAAATGATTACATGTAAGTGTAATCTGGTCCTGGTTTAATCATAGGCTTCACCTCTCACCTATGTCTGGCTCTTCCTCTTCCGTGGGGATGGGTGGACACACACACACACACACACACACACCCATAGACACACCTCTTTTATAAAACTGATACCTCTTAAACATTTTGTAATCACATAGTCATCTCCTCAGGGATTTGGTGTATTTTAACATGGACTAGAAAAGTTTCTTTTACTAAGCAGACTTGAGGGCAGGAGTGGGGAAATAAGATACCTTATCAGAGAAGGAATGACCTGGGGAGAAATAACAACGTTTTTATATTGAATCTACATATATACCTACCACATCACATACATTAATCCAAGTAATTTTCAGAGCAACTCTATGAGGTAGGGAAATGAGGTCTATAGAATCAAGGCAAGGAAAATCTCAGAGCTGAAGACTAAACTCGACTTGCTTTTATTCTGAGGCTAAAGAACATTCCCAAACATAATTGCTCTCAGCACTAGAAAATTCCCCATTGGATTTTTATGTTGTTCCAGCTCTAGAGTGAGTAGATGTCTCAATTTGGTGCTACCTTGTTTGCAGAACTATTGAATGGTTTCCTAAAAGAATCCTCCCAAGGTAGTTAAAGGAAGGCCAGGCAATGCCCACCACCATGCCTTTGTGGTTACATTCCTGGAGGAGCAGCAATCTTTGGGCTTCTTCAGATGGCACCTAGACCAGCAGTAGGAGTGGGGAAGGACTAGGGACAGAGAGTAGAAGAGGGTAATGAGAAGAGGTGGCAAGATTGAGTGGACAGGCAGATAGTGCAGAATTCTTTCCCATCTCTCTCATCTCACCCTTAAATAGTATTTGCAGTGCAGGCTAGGGTGGTCAGAGATTCACGAAAAAAAGAGAAATGGAAGCAAGAGAGACACAAGTAAGTGCTCCAGAATGGTTGGGGCTTGAAGATACGGCCACAGAGCTTTCCTTCTCACCCCATTTTTCCCAGATGCAGGCCTTACACCCACACACAAAAGTTTTTTCTCACATTCAGGTATTTTTCATCTTTCTAAAAATTCCCTTTTAACCTCAAATCTCACACCAGCCACTGCCCATTTTTCTGTTCCACTTTACAGAAAAACCTCTTGAAAGAGTTGTCCACTCACACTCTTTACTTCCTCACATCCTATTTACTCATTAGTCCCTTGTTAATTCAGCTTCTGCCTTATTGTTCCACTGAATCTGCTCTTGTCAAGTCACATTAGGCCTCCATGTTGTCAAATCCAATGGCCTTGGTTTAGTCTTCATCTTTCCAGACAGTTTCTAACTAATCTCTCCTACCTGAAACACTCCCCTCACATCACTTCCCTGACACCACACTCTCCTGGTTTCCCTCCTACCTCTGGCAGCTCCTTCTGAGTCTCTGTTACATTTCCTCCTCTATCCAACTTCTAAATACGGAGCTCTTTAGACTGTTCTCTCTGGTCCTACTTCTCTTTTATATCTACCCTTCTCCTTCAGTTATCTCATCTACTCCCTTGGCTTTCAATATCACTTATGTGCTCCCGCATTTATATTTTTAGTTCAGAACCCTCCTCTAGCTTCTTTACTCAGATGCCTCCTAAAGATCTCACCCAAAATCTGACCACAGTCACGCCTGTCACAAAATCATTTCCCCATCTAAATGCCATCTGCCCAAGTCAGAAACCTAGCAGGTGTTTTTCCATTTTCCTCACTCAATTCTACATCTAGTCAACAGGCAAGACCTTTGGATCTGCCTCCAAGATATACAGCAGACATGCCTTTTATCCATCCCTACTGCCAACTTCCTTACCCGAGCCACCACATCCCTATCTGTAATAACCTCACTGGTCTCTCTGCTTCTATTTTTCCCCAACCCTAAAACCTCAGACTCTAGCCATCAGCCAGAGTGATCTTTTGAAAATACTAAATCGATCATGTCCTTCTGTTAAAACCCTTCAAATGCTACCTTTACCAGCGTCAACAAGGCCCTGCATGGTCTGCCCCTGCTTACTCTTCAATCTCATCTCACTGTGCTTTTGCCTTTACTCAACATCCTTGAGTCACATGGCCCGGAGGTTTCCTATTCATCACTCTTTCCAACTCGGGGCCTCACTAGACTGTTTTTCTCCCTTTCCCCCAAGCCATTCCCCGCTCTCCCTGGCATGGCTGGCTGCATCTCAGCTTAAATACCATCTCCTTAGAGAGGCCTTCTTTGACCACACTAACTAAAACAGCACCTCCTTAATTTTCTATAGCACTGTAGACCACTGTATATTTTCATTGATCACTTTTATTCTGTAATTATTGTTTTCTTAACTAACTTTCTTAACCATGTCTTATCTGTCTTACACCACTAGAATAAGCTCTTATTTTCAAATCAGGCACTCAATATATTACCTAATGAGTGAATGAATGATTACCTTTAATATTGCTGTCATGAAGACCGAGCAGCCCATCAGCACAAAGATCATAAGGCCTGTCACTCTCTGCTCTCGGATGCCCAAGAACTTGGGCTGTTCTCCAGGAGCAGAGCACTCAGATTCCAGTTTGAGGCTATTCACATGTGTGATGGACAGGACAGTTGCAGCCACAAACCAGGGCAGGCCCATGATGGAGCAGACACCCAACATGATGGCCACCATCAGCAGGTCCAGGTGGTAGCCACAGCCTTTCTGTGGGAGGAAAAGAGTCTCTGTCACTACCAATGGTCTGGCTGTAGTAGGGCATAGAACGGTGAGCTAAGAGTCTCAGGCCCAAAGCAGGAAGGGCTGTATAGGTAAGGAGGAAGGGGTCCAGTGATACCAGACAGGTCTTTCGGCCACTCTTCATTTGGAGGGAACAGAGAAGAAAAAGGGAAACCTTAGCCTATGCAAAACATGCCAACATCCGTTCTTTATCCAAGTGCCCCAGATCTCACTCTGAGTCTCACACATTCGAAGATTCATCCTTCCTTGGCAGAGTCGCCAGAGACCAAGCCACATCTTGACCATTCTAGATGGTAGACACTAAAGGAGTTGAAATTAAATGTACTTATTAGGTTCCTACAATGCACCCCCAGATCCTTGACAAATATGCATGTTGCCTACTCTAAGTAAGGAAAGAACAGAGATGAGGCCATGAAGCCTCTCCCTAAAACATGCAGTGGAGCCAACCTTACCTCTTGAGGATCCTTGGGCTTAATGTTCAGTCTGGAAACCTCAGTAATGGACACTAATGGGAGAATACCTGATCTAGGAAACAGTAGCCCAAGCTCTGACCTGAACCTCAGGAAGATAACCTGACACACAGCATGTGGCTATATAAGGACCACCAGGAACTCAGCCTGGCCACTTTCCCCACAGGTTTAAGAGAAGAGTAATGGAGCCCAAGCTTCTTTTGCATCATACCATCATGTTCCACTCTAGGGATTAGAAACCCCTGGAAACCTCTCATGAGCTCCTTCTTTCCGTGACTGCTTCCATCCAGGTTCTACAGTTCCTGGCCTAAATGGGTTTACCCTACAATTAAAAAAATGTTACAGGCTGTCATTAGTCCTTCTAGGTCAGAACTTCTTGTTACCTTGAGCTTGTGTTCCTTCCTGTTAATGATGACAGCTGTGATCTGCTGGTCCATGAATATTAAGATAGTGCAGAGAAGAGCTGGGATAATTGCAGCTATCACAGTCCACCAGGGATTGGGGCCAATGGGACTAATAATCCACCCTCGATCATCCCTTGTTGGCTAAAGGGAAAAAACAAGGTTTTATTTTTGTATTTTAAGTTAACTATAGCCATTACAGCAAAACAAATCAAACTGAATCACAATAGTCACATTTCTTTTTATTCTTAAATGAAAATCCTTTAAAAACAAACAAACAAAAAGCATGAAATTCAGAAACTCCTTAGGAAATCTATGACTTTGTTACAAATCCCCTTTGAAAGAGTCGATCCTCAATTATCAACTTCTTATGGAATATTCATAAATCCTTTATTTCCTCCCCCTACTCTCGAAATCCCCGTGCACAAAGAAAGCAACTTTTTCTCAACATTAGCCCAAGTAAAATATAATTAACAACAAAACTGTTGACAAAAAATAATTTAATGACTTCCATATTCTTCCATTTCCCTTTCTCACCTTTCTCCCACTTCCCAGAGGCCTTCTTCCCAAATGTCCCAGAAATTCAGTGCCTTCTGACTATCTTCAGCCTGCCCATCAGGGAACCTTTCCAAGGACTACTTAATGCTCCCAAATTACTTATTTTTACACAAAGTCCGTTCCTCCTGCAGGGCTGACCTCAGCTAGGTATTAGAGAGAAAGCTGATTGCGCTCATTCACCTAAGGTGAGAATAACATATTCTCAGAGATATATGTTTAAAGAGGGTGCTTTTAAACCCATAAATCTCGAACTGGTGGCATTTTAGCAAATTTAACAAAACAAAATTAAAAATTTCAGGCAATATGGAAAAAGATATTTTTAACCAGGCCTACTTCAGGGGGAAAGAGAGAAGAGAGAAAGAGAGAAAGAGAGAGATGTATGGGGCGGGGGAGGGAGGGAGGGAGAAAGAGAGAGAGAGGAGACAAAGGCCAACTGCCAACTGTACAGGGCATTTATTCCTGCCTTTATTCAAAGACTGCCTTTATTCCTGCCTTCCTTCTCCTCCCCAGCCTCTCCCATTCTTTCATTTTATAATTCTTTTCCAGTCACTGAATATGTCCAGGTTTTCTTTCCTCTCCACTCTGTGGGGATCTATGGAGCTGAGCTCAGCTTCTCCATCTTCTCTGTTTACTCAGTTAGTGCTCCCAAACAAATATATTTGGAGTCCCTATATATTGAACATTCATTTTATTTTTTATATAGGTTTTTGGAAAAATATTATAGATTATAGAGAGTTCTACAAACAAACAATGAAATAGGGTTGAAGAGATGTCCCGGTTACTCTGGCAGGAGCCCTGGATGCCAGATGAGGCCACTCGGCCAGATTACCTCCTCACAAGGCAAGATCCTGAGGGGCAGGCCCGAGTTCTATGCTTAGCTTTCTCATCCTTCCCGGTCCCCTTATGCAGTTGGTGCTCAATGAAAGTGCTGTCATCCAGACTTGTTCCAGAGACCCACATTTCCACAGTAACTAGTGTATATGTATGTAAATGCACACATTCCATTGTTTTAAATCTTAACATATTAAAAACAGTGACATTAATGATCATAAATAATACTTTTCAATCATTAAACAACCTTAGGTTTGCTGTTTTTTGACTTTTCTGACTTGAACTTAGCGAAGCCTGAGGAGTCTGCTTTTCTGAAAGGTAAGGCATGAAGAGCAAGGTTCAGATTTAGAGGACTGCCAGACTCATGATTAGACTATGGAAAGGCCTTTTAAATAAACCTGGAACCAGATTCTACGAAACTACATGAGGTATCAAGTACCCTGAGCTCTGTTTACCTTGAACACACTGGGAACTTGAAGCTTTGGTGATGGGATTCCAATCAAAAAATCAATAATCACCATTGTGAAGATTGTGAGGAAAACAGCAAAGTCACTCACCATGGAGCGTACCTGGCATGTGGTAGAAAAGAATTTAGTATTGTAGAAGGTTTAAAAATCCGCAGAAGAATGTTTTAATTTTATAGTGAATTAATAAAAGCATATTTAAACAACAGGAATATGTTAATATATCCAAGTTAATGCCTCCACCAAAACCTTGAAATGGTTCCTAATTTCACTTAGTTAAAAACCTAAAAGGCCCTCTTGGCCTAAGAGGCCCACATACGCAAGCATCATGCCCTCTCTGGCCCCAGCTCCTAAAGCTCTCCCGCTCCCTCACTCTGTTCCAGCCACAAAGACCTCCTTGTTTCTTAAACATGCTAGACTCAGGCCTGCCTCAGGGTCTTTGTACTTTCTCATCCCTCTACCTCAAATGCTCTTTCTCCAGTAACCTCTTGGGTTGCTTCCTTATCTCCTTTATGTTCACTAAAATATCACCTTCTCTATGAGATCTTCTCTGATGACCCTACTTAAAACTGGTCACCACCCTGCACCTCAGTACTTTCTATATTACTTTCCTGCTTCATTTTTCTCCACAGCACTTACCACCATTTTGTTCCTAAAAGGACTATCTCACTTTATAGTTTAGAGTAGCTTTAAAAAAATACAATGCCTCTGAAATGCCTAGTGCCCGCCTTACTCTGAACTTTCAACAGTTATAGAGAAAAATATATTTCAGCCACGTGTAACATCACTAACACCTTAACCAGACTTTGCTTTCCTTTGAAACCTGAGGTTTCCAGCTCCCCATCCCTGGTTTTATTTGTTCTCCTCTTAATGTCACACAAATGCTCTCCTCGGAACTCTTAGAGCACTTACATCCCAGGTTGGCATACAGCTATTTACTACTGTCTCATGTGGACCTGGTTGTTTCATGTGTTTCCCCTTCCTGTCCAATGGCAGTGACCATGTTTTAAATTTATTTTGCATCCCCCATAGCATATAGTCCAGACCTGAGCAAGGAATTAGTGCACAACTGCCACTTGTTCACTGTTTGTCCAGATCAGAACGACGACCTAGAACTTATATATGTGCCTCCTTTTAACTCCTTTAACTACTTAGACATCAGTAGGCTCACTGATGTCTAAGAATGTGTTTTGGTCATGTAGATGTGTACAGTAACTATCTAATCAACTGAGCCCTCCATCCATTCACACGTCCTGCTCTGAAAATGTACCTGACTGAAACTTTACTTACAAAAAAAACTACCATTTCTTCCTGATTTGAGCTTTTTTTCAAAGCGATGGCTCCTTTAGCCGCTCTATACTTGGCCTCTAATTCTGCCCTTAAATAATTCTGCCCTTTGGTCATGACAAAACAGTGCCATCTGCATCGGGGAAAGGTTGTTGAGACTTCAACCAGTCATGCAAACCAAGTCATTTCCCAGAAGCATTTTGGCTGCTGCAGTCAATGTGACAAGTAATTTCACAAGCTATTACAAGAGCCATCCCCGGGAGGAGACCTTGGGGTCCCCTACATATCCAAAGTGATCATCCCAATTGACTATATTCCAGAGCCAGCTATTGCATGTTACATGTCTCAACATTCTGGAAATGAGATTTAACAGTATTCTGAAAATGAGACAATAGGTTTTCGAGACTACTACTCCACCTTAAACTCACCTGGCACTTTTAAATCAAAACGCTTTTAACTCCTTATTCCATGCTACACACCTATGAAAGAGGCTGCCGGACACTAGAAGAAGAGATGCTACAATGTGGCTCATCAGGACATTTAGAGCTCTCACCTGCTACTCTACTCAGCAAGCAGCACAGAGGCTGAGAATAGGTTCTGTTATGTTAGAATTCTAATACAAAAGAAAAGGATGAACATGCTACCTACTCTGGTTGGGAAATAGCGGCTTGTCTTAAATGTCTTTAAGGTGCTTGAGAGGATGAAGGTGGTGAAGAAGAGAATGCAGGACCAAAAGAGAACATCAGGAGTATAGGGTCCATGATGGCCACACGCAGATCCCGTGAACTCTCCATGCATCATCTGGCATTCCTAGAGGAACAAGCATTCTGAGTAATGAAAGGCAGGCAGGAGGGAGTAAACTGGCTACTGCTTTCAGAGTCCACCACTCACTGTCATCCCATACTTGCTGGGGGTCACAGGCTGCCAACGGCACTGACCTCCATGCACTTGTGAGGATCTCACTTGCACAGGCCCCTTCCAGGTAGGCTGACTACTTACTTAAGGTTTTAACTAAGACACTTTTGAAAATGAAACCAGAACTGTCTCAAGCAAACATAAGGTTCTGGGAGGGCCCTAGCAATCTATATTATTTTTATGACAGAAGACTTCCAAATTTGAGTGTTCCTCAAGCCCCATAAAACCTGGATCTGCCCCCCACCCCTGCCTGGTTTCATCTCCACATATCCTTAGTGTAGGGTCACTGGGCAGGGTATAGCTATTGTATATGGGAAGAGAAGAGAGAGATAATCTTCTTTTTCTCTTTCCCTTTATGTATAAGAGGATTTCGAAGGAGGAAAAAATGACAGTAAGAATAGTTTTTTAAAAGTTTTACTTCTTTAAATGCCAGACCTTGCGGAAGGACTACCCACTTCTACCTAGAAGTCCCTCCCCCTTAAACCTGGCGGTCACAGTGCTAGGCCATCTGGCAGCTCCCAGACTTACAGTAACAGTCAGGTTAGCCCAGTGGACTTCTGTTGTCACGATGTTGTGGTCCTTCCAGTACTGTAGTGTATGATTGTTTGGATTCTCTGGGAGAGTACACCTGCAGCTGAGGGATTAAAAAAATAAAGATTCCTGAGGAAAGCAGCCAAGTATTCATTGAAATATTTTTAGCTATGACTGGCCTAAAGGTTCTATCAGAGCCTGCCTGTTTCTCCTTTGCCCACTTCAGATCCCTGAAATTGGTCTTATTGGTTGAGGCCCATCTGTAGGCCCAACCATACCCCAACTTTTCCATCAGTTATTAATAAAGATGGACTCAAATCAGCATGCAGGTCTTGGATTAAATCATGCTGACAACCAAGCTTGGCATCTGATGTGCCCAGAATGAGCCCTGGTGGTTTCTTGCTTAGTTTCTATCTCTTAGGCTTATCCTATGGAATTCAATCTGCATAGCAAGGAGGACGTGATACCTCATTAGGCTCCCCACAGCTCCTTCCAAGCCTAAATATCTTGTTCCCTATACCCCTGCCACATTCTTGCTCTAAAATTCAATCTCCTAGAATTGTGATGTAAGCTCTTCCTGACACTGCATCATCCCTGGTAATATTCCACTGCCTTGGCCATTCTCTGGCTTCCCAGGCTGCGTCTTCAATCTAAACCAGACCAGACCATACCTATCCTGTGGGCCACTATGTTGCCTCCCACTCCCAGCATACTTCATGCCTAGTATACTAAACTGACATAGCCATTCCTACCAACTTTGTTTCATCTGTGAATTTAATGAACATGTCTTCTAAGGATATAGCATGAACAGAATTAAAATTCAAAAAGCTCTCAACAGACTATAGTAATAGGAGAAAATCAACAAAACAAAAATAGGGAAAGCTATAAAGTCCTACCTTTAGGTATAAAAAAATCAGTTCCAAACTTGGAAACAACAGATGTCCTCCAGTAGATGAATGGCTATACTGTAGTACATCTAAACAATGGACTATTATTCAGCACTAAAAAGAAACAACCTAAGTGTCCTTCAATGGATGACTGGATAAAGAAGATGTGGTATATATATATACAATGGAATATTACTTAGCTATAAGAAAGGATGAAATACTGCCATTTGCAACAACATGAATGGATCTCGAGAGTATCGTGCTAAGTGAAATAAGTTAGATGGAAAAGGACAAGAACCGTATGATTTCACTCATCTGTGGGATATAAAACAGAAAGCAACAAACAAACAAAAGCAACAAACAAACTCATACACAGACAACAGCATGGTAGTTACCAGAGGTGAACAGGGTAGGGGGAGGATGAAGAGGGTAAGGGGGATCAAATATATGGTAACAGAAGGAGACTAGACTTTGGGTGTTGAGTACACAATGCAATACGTAGATGACAAAGAATTATACACTTGAAACTTATATAATTATTAATCAATGTTATCGCAATAAATTTAATTTCAATTTAAAAAATATTTAAATATAAATAAAAAGAAATGAGCTACCAAGCCAAAACACATAGAAGACCTTTCAATGTATATTACTAAGGGAACGAAGCCAATCTGAAAAGCCAAATACTGTGTGATTACAACTGTATGATGTTGTGTGGAAAAGGTAAAAATAAGGAAACAGTATAAAGATCACTGGTTGCCAGGGGCTGGGGCGGTGGGGAACAATGAATAGGCAGAGCACAGAAGATTTTTACAGCACTGGAGTGAGCCCTCATGTAAACTATGGACTCTAAGTAATAATGGTGTATCAATGCAGGTTCATTGATTGTAACTTATGTACCACTCTGGCATGGGATGTTGATAGTGGGGGAAGCTGTGCATTTGTGGGGGCAGGGAGTATATGGGAACTCTGTACTTTCTGCTCAATTTTGCTGTGAACCTAAAACTGCTCTAAAAAAAATTAAGTCCATTAAAAAATCAGTTTCACACATATTAAGATAAAATCATTTAAAGGAAATTCTAGCTTCACATCAACTCCATATGAACCAACAGTGGAATGCAACTAAGAAAAATACTATCTTGAGCTTTATTAACAAAGAATTAAAGTATTTGAATCCAAAGTCTACTCAATCCACAGCCGGTCACTTTTGTCTTCTCCCACTAGAAGATAAGCCTCATGAGAGAAGATCCTTTGTCTGTCATGTTCATTGCTATGCTTCCAGGACCTAAAACAGTGCCTGACATATAGTAGGTGCTTAACAAATATTTGTTAAATAAATGCTAAAAAAAAAGGTCAAAGTATGAACCTTACTCCAATGCCAATGGGCAATCTACTAGGCTTCAAAGAGCATGCTCCCTAATGGTTGCCATTTTGTAACAAAATAATTTTTTAAAATTCTAATAAATTTTGTATGACTTATGTTTTTCAGGTTAATAAATGGATAACTAGAATCTATAAAAGTGTATCTGTGGCTAGTTAACAGACTCTTCATGCTGTATGCTCTCTCTACTCAGGCAGTTTCAGGTTGAAACTGTCCACTTCACAACTAGACCCTCCACATGAGAACTGTATAGCCAAAAGGGGCAGGGACTTGATATACAGAGCTAAAGGATGTGGACCTTTGGTAATAATTTGGAGGATACTATTCCAGAGAAGAAATGTTTTATAGGACAAGACTCTCCTAGATGATTAAAAACACAACCAAATACTGTGTTTCTTTTCCAGCTGGTCCAAATTATTCTGAACACATGAATAAAACACAGTGTCATTAGTTGAAATCCAGGTAAGTAAATATATTTCTAGATCTTTAGGCTATAGGGTAAGAGACCTGTGAGTCTGGAAGGAATTATTAATATATCTCTACCTAATGATTCCTAAAAGTAGCCTGTACATACTTTCAGTGAATCTTGATAACATGGTTCAGGGTCTCACAAGTCCTTAGAAAAAGAAATTTTTCCCAATAACTAACTTGAATTCTCCCTGCTACATTTGCAGCCTATTTTTGTCTTGATGCCTGGAACCAAAAGACATGCTTGGAAAGCATTTTTCAAGTCCCCTCTGAATTTCACTCTCGGTCCATCCTCTCTGTCATCAATTTTGACTGTTCTTCTCTGGCAGCTCCCCAAGTCTCTACATCCATATCTGAGCTCTGTTCACACAGGGCCAAGATACTTCCTTAACAGAAGCAGTAAGCACTACCTGGTGTACTGCATCAGCCATTATACTCACGACCTCTGCTCAATTAAAAACAAACAAACAAACAAACAAAAACAGCAGAATGCACACTTACTAATACAGACTAAGGTGGTCCAGCTGGCTATGCATGTGGATCGGGTAGGTCTCTGCCAGATGAATCAGCTTTTCTATTGCTTCATAAATGAAAATTATGCAAATCAAGGAGGCAAACGCTTCTTCAGTGAAGCGGGTAATGTAGCAGACAAGGGAACTGGCATCAGTTGCCACAAGGACAATACACAGGAAGGCGGTCCATAGTCCGATACAAGCTCTCAGGGAGAGGTATGAAAGAGCATAGTCTCTGAAACAAAACCAAAGTTCATCAAAAAGCCTGGATAGATGGCATTAAGAGACAAAGGATTAGCAATATGGTTCATTTATCTCACATTATCTATACCAGTATTGCAACCCAGTTTCTCCCTAAGTCTGACTGCGCTTCACTCCTAAATGCTGCCCTGAGGGGACAGTTGTGGCAAAGATTTGCTTCATGGGTAGAATTCGCTATAGCAAAGACATAGAAGGTAGAGAAAGAAGGAATTGTCCCACACACATTTCTGCCATTACTGCCCAACACGATTAAGATCTTATTCTTGCAGATAAGAAAAAGGAGATGGCCCTTGGTTCCACGTGCTCTTACTTCTAATACAAAATTAAAAAAAAAAAAAGATTTTATGGGAAAAGTAAGGAAACAAGGGCATTGCTAAGCCTCCACCACTGCTAGCAACATTAAGGAGTATGTTAGGCCAAATTAAAAACTGACTTAAAATGGAAATGGAGGAGCTTGAATTAGCTATGGAAAGTTTTTTTAAAGCTAAAAAGTCAAGATTTCAGTAATGACTGAGGGACACTAATAAAGCTCTTTAAGACTCGGAGATCTGCTGTTTTAGGTATGGTACCACCTGGGGGCAGGAAAAGAGACCAAATGATGTTCTTACTTCAGGTTTTTACCATCCAGAATGACATATGCCTACTCATACTTGCCTGGGACCCTGGCATTCAACCCTAACAGCACAATAACACATCCAGTTAGAGTTTTCAAAAACTAAATGTCTTACTTGCAGAATTTGAACAAAATCTTTTCAAACACAAGCACTGGCCCAGTACTTCCCAGGATGGTGAGAGCCTGCCCCGCAAACAAGGAATAGGCAATCCCGGTCATGGAGGCTCCAAATAAGGATTCAATTGCACTCTGAGAGAGAAAAAAAATCATCCCTGAGTCCACAGCTCATCTGTAATGAGTAATGTGGGCTCATGTACATTCTTCACTTAGCTGTCATGCATGCTCTGACAAGTCATTTGCTTGTCTTTCATCTTAGCAAGAATGATATGTACATACTGTCTAATACTCCTGTAAATGGATATCACTTTGATAATTCAGGTGCCCAAATCCATCCACACATGATTCCTTAGCTAAGTTCTATTGTGCAGTGATTCAATTCAGTATTTAAATATATATAGGAAGCACAGTGATAATGTTCACACTATGAACTGTCATACAGAATCACCTTAAATCTTATTTTCAAATGACATTAATATATCATTTTGCATCCTTGGAGCAATGGGCAATTCAACTGGGTAATCAGCTACTGAAATTGATATTCAAGCAGAGGAGAGTCTGTTCTAAAGGAAGAACTATGTTGCTGCATGGTATGAAGTCAGAATGCCAGAGCAATTCAATAGAAAGACTCCAATCTCCTCGGTCCTAGCACACAGAATTCCCCCTTCCCCCCAGTGAACTTGGCTGCCACCACAACCTTTCAAGTCTTCTCTGGGACCATGAGAAGTAGTTAAAAGTTCTTACTATGCGTCCCTCAGTGGCTTCTCCAAGCAATCCACCAAAGGTGATGACAGGTGACATGCAGGCACAGTACAGGAACAGAAAAGAGGCCAAACACTGTAAGCTGAGGGCATCCCGGTAGTCACTCCAGTACCAAGGGGCCTTCCGTTTGATGTCCAGCACCAAGCCCCCAAATAGCCTGTGGAAACATGGCAGGCAAGTCTCTAACACAGTCCCTCTCCCGCAGAAGCATATGAACAGCACACACATTTGAAAGCACTTCACATGTGCCCTGTATTCAGGTAATAGTTTGGCTTCGATTTGACCCCAAGTACAAGAGATCTGTCTCGGGTCAGCACAGATTCTATTTGCAACCAAGGCCATGAATTTGAATGATTATCCCCAGCATAAAAAGAATTAATTTGGGTGGGCACATTACCCATTCAATCAAAAGTTCCAAAAAATAAATATGAAATTAAGTATTAGCTTCAAACTTCAAATTCTGAGCTGTTAGGAAGAAATATGCAAAACCAATTCAAGATATTAAAATTGTTAGTTTTATTACATCTTTCTATATTAAAAGCCTCTTTCATGTGTACTTTCCTACTCTGAACAACTACCCACCTTACCCTTGAGGAATTAGGATAATAATTCATTCATGCTGTTGACAAGTAGTAGCAGGTACTTCATGCCAGGCACTGTGCCAGGTACTGGAGATGCAGTAGTGAGCAAGATAAACACAGCCTTTCTCTCCAGGACCAAAGGTCTGGTGCGTAAGACAGGCAGTGTTGTGAGGGTGCCATGGCAGCACAGAACAGCATTTCAGCGGGGACTCTGAGAATGCACCAGGAGTTAGCCTGATAAGGCAGATGTGCTAGCATAAATGACACCTGGAGGTGAGAGCGCATGGCAGGTTCAAGGTGCTGAAAGAGATGTGGCTGGATAAGACAGTGTGAGAGCCAGATACCAACAGCTGAGACTGGAGCAGCTGGAAAAGCTGAGTCACGAAAGGCCTTATAAACTGTTTTGAGGAATCAGGACTTTATCTTAATGATATGTCAAGTCACTGGAGGATTGTAAACAGAGGAACGACATAATTAAACATGCATCTGGAAGGATCACTTTGGTGGGGGCTGTAATGGATGGAATGTGGGGCAAGACTGAAGCAGTGGACTGAGATGAGGAAAACTAGATGGATTCAAGGTCTAATCAGGAGTTAGAATCAACAGGACTTGGTGGCAGGACCCATCTCTACTTCCCAAGGAAAAGACAGATCAACAGCAAGATATCCCCCACCAAAGAGTAGTGTTTCCAGACTGAGTCACTTTTTCTAAGAGCGGAGTCATTGCACCATGGTGAAAGTTGTTAGGTGAGTAATGAAAAGAGCCACTCAGCGTTCCATAGGACAAATTGGTTTCTTCTACAAAGCAATGGCATAGAAAAAAAGGAGAGAAGACTGTTACAGAATGGGAACATAATAACCAAATGTAAACACTGATTGGTCAAACAAATGAACTATAAAAAGATGTTGCTAAGACAATCACAGAAAGTTGAAAATGGACTGAGCATTATGTGATTTCAATAATAATTATTAATTTTGTTAGATTTAATAATGGCATAATAGTTGTTTTAAAATATATCCTTATCAGACAAAGATACATACTGAAGTAGTTACAGGTAAAATGACATGCTACCGGTGATTTGGTTTAAAATAATCTAGAAAACAAAAATAAAACAATTAAGTAAGGAGAAATAGATGAAACAAGATTGGTAAAATGTTGATAACTGTTGATGGACACATGGGGGGTTCATTATACTATCCTCTCTTCTTGTTTATATGTTTGAAATTTTCCCTAACAAACAGCTTTAAAAAAACCAATCTACTCTCTCGTTCAAAAGCTCTCTCTCTCATCTGGCCAGGTACAATGGGTGTCGGGTGGATACAGAAGACTATCTTACCCACTTGTTCTTTTCCTCTGGTCTGGTGGGGCATAGTTGGGATAAACACTTCCTCAACTTACAGCAGTAACATCACAGTCTGGATCTGGGCTTAAGGGAGAGAGGCAGAGCCAGCCACGTGACCTGCTTTGGTTTTAAATGCCTGTCTGGCAAACATATGTAGGTAAGGAGCTATCCATAGGGTCTAACCTAGAGCACCAGAGCTCTGCCTCACGGTTTGGGACCAAGGCTCGAGTTTGTAATATCGTTTATCTTGCTTTCTTCTATGGGCAAATAGCCCCTTAAGGAATTTACAGGCAGCTGCAATTAGGCTGGGGTGAGATTCAAGTGTTTCTGGATCTTTAGCCAACATGTAAATACCACTTCTTAATGACCAATGGCCTTCCTCTGAAAGGTGTTATTCTAGGAGAAGAATCTCCTTCTGCAATAATGAGCCTCACCCCACTGAGACAACCTGAGATGCTGCCACGATTGGTTGGCCCTGGGACACAGGAGGCGCCTTCAGGAGGAGTATCTTTCAGTAACAGACAAAAAATTTATGTGAAATGGATTTATGAGAAGCATAGAAAGGGAGGACATCTGTCTGCCTAGAAGTGATTTAAAAAGGAGAGGAAAGATCTGAGGCTCTTACTGATGGTATAACTATAAATTAATAAAATAATTTCTGAACACTTTATGGATTCAGCCACATAGCTCACTCATGCATAAAATCAGATCATAATTGCACATCGACCACAGATATCTATTAGACATGGATGCCTCTCTCCACATTTGAGACTTCCTTTACCTTTCAACACTACCCTTAATGTTCAAGGTTTTTTTTTGGCGGGGGTGGGAGGTGGTGGCAGGAAGCACACAGGGATATGAATTTAAGCTTGATACAAAAAAGGACTTACCCGTGTAGAGGGTCACTAGGCTCTGGAGCACTGACTTAGGGAGCCCTTCTCTGGAGGGCTTTAGGGACAGGCCAGCCATCCATTTGTCTGGTGTGCTTTGGAAGAAACCTGTTTGAAGTTTGGGGGGATCATCGAGACAGCAGCTCCTGATTCTTTTCTTCATTAACCCTTCCCCAAAATGGAATCCCCAATGAAGTACATAAATCTACCTTGGAAACTCCCTTTCCAGAGTATCTCCTTTGCTGTGAAGCTTTTAACCTAGGTACACTCTAATCAAATCTTCCTCTTTGTTATGTATGGGAATGTACTGGCATCACTGTCTACATCAACATCAGGGAGGTCCAGACACTGTAGGAGCCCTGGTGTGGCAGGTCAGATAACACAGAATTCAGAGCACTGTGTTCAACTTTGTCTCTTTTCCCTCCTCCATAAGAGTCTACATTCCTACATCTCCCAATAATGCTCCATCCAACGAAGATAATATTCCCTAAGTCTCTCAGTTTTGCCCCAGGTTGTGTACCACTTCAAAGAAACACAACTAAAGGTATGAAAAATTATAAAAACTAGGCTAATTTATTTTTAGTCCGTGTAGTCCAGGAGGATCCAGAAAGTTCTAGAATGTCCATCTGCAGGGGAAGGTTCACATTGACTCCCTATATAATTTGAAATTGGGAAAGGGGCCAGAGTTGGCATAGAACTATGGTCCCCAATACGGTCTCCAAAAAGGCTACAATGGGAGGAAGGCCATGTGTCTTGAGGTCTTTTACAAAGGGCTCTCAGGAAAACTTTAGGAGCTCAGGAAGAAGAAGCACATCTCCCACACCAAGCAGAACTAGGCTCTGAGCCCAGATAACCCTTCCTTCCTTTCAGCTTTGTCAATTCCAGAAGTTCCTGACATGACATTATGGGACAACGTCCTCAAATCCTATTTGAATTTATGAGTAAAGGTATTTGGGGTTGGTGATTAAACATGTGATGGTTCTGGCTATCTAGGATTTTCTTTTAGGATGTTAGGCACCATTTTCGAGATTCTATAATTGTTGTGATCCAAACTAATGGTCTCCCAAACTCCCATATGAAACTGATTAGAAGTGACTCCCCTCAAAAGGCTGGGAACCCTAGTTTATTCTCCTCTCTTTGATACCAAAAGAAACCTGAAATCCTACTCCTGCACAGATTGTCTGTTTGGAGGAGACCTTGTTGCCTTCCTTTCCATTACTTTCAAATTCTAAATCTTAGGGTGTGGACACCCTTTGCAGTTAAAAGATAAATCATAACTCTGAAATACTGTCAAATTCATACCCAAGACCACCTCTTCTAAGACACTCTCAATTCTGGAACCTATTCTAAGGACAGCTGCTTCCCTTGAACTGTCTCTCAATACCAGACCTCCCTACGAAACTCAGACCTCTTTAAAGAAAATGTTAAATTTACTCTTAGAAGCTGCTCCCTCTTTTTGGTGACCCTTCTATCAAAGGACTCCTCCTTTCCTCCAGTGAATCCTCCCCAGAACCTGGTTAGTTATCTTTCCCTATTCTCAAATACCTTCCTCCAGAAACATGGTGGAGTGTTATCTGACCATCTCCCCTTGAAATGACAATAAGCTGAACATCTAAAACTCAACAAAAAACACCCAAACTGCACATCAAATATATTCCTCCAACCAGGAAATATACTCCTCTTTCAGGACACTGTTAGTTTAGTGCCATTGTCTCCTGCTTCAGTCTCCTCTCACTTCCTCTCTCTGAATTTCCAAGAATGAAAAAATAGATCACTCTCCACAATTCAAAAAAAGCCTTCCGTTTCCGTTGGGTAGAGTACTACTGATAGAAAAATAAGGAAAGCAACTTTAAGCAAGGAGGGAAAAAATAAACGGAAAGCAAGGGAGTAGAGGACATTAAAAGCTTCTTTCCATGATATGAGTCCTGTCCTGAGAATCTCCACCCAGCAGATCCTTCTCAGACACAGCACAACTTACAGAGCCAGAACCATAGTCTCAACCTTCTCCCACGATTTGAGAGACACCTCTGGGTGTCACTCCAACCCAAAATATCATCCTCTTATACCACCTTCTTACCTGGCAAATAAAACCTAGTCTGGAAACCCATTTCCTTCACCATAGAGAATCTTCTTCTTGGATGTCACTCCTTGAAATTTTGGCCTAGAAGAGCAGACTGCCTATCTGAGACATACACCTAAAATAGTACCTACTTTCCTACCCTACAGGAGTTTCTTAAAATAATCACTCAATATTTATCCATACCCAGTCCATTCATGTTACTGAACAGGCATCATTCTAAAAATATTCATTCATTCATTCATTCATCAGATATTGAGTGCCCACTCTGTGCTGGACATGGTGCTGAGTACTAGGTATATAATGGGGTCCCTGCCCTTATGGAGCAAACATTCTAGAAGGAAAGACAACAATTCAAGCAATAATAATAAAGTATGATAAGGGCTCTACCAGGGGTCTGGGGATGGTAGCAGGCAAGCAGGGGACAAAGCTGTGACACTGCATAGCAGGAACACCTAACTTCACCTATAGAGAATCCTGGAAAGCTTTCCAAAGAAAATGACACCTTAGCTGAGACAAAGGATAAGTAGCAGTTAGCCGGGAGATGAGGAAGGGAACATGTGTGCTCAAATCTGTGGGAACAATGTGTGGGAAGGACAGGAGGTGAGACAGAACATGGTAGGTGGTTTCAGAAACTTGAATGAATGAATACAATATTTGATAGATTCATAATACTTAGTCAGTGGTCCCATTGAAAAATCATTCCCAGCCAATTAAGATACTACAGAGAAGGAGGCTGCAAGCAAAAAGGATGACTCATTCTTTTACACAACTTCTGCCCAGCAAGCAGTATCAGTTGTGACATCATAGAACTTACCGCCCAGTGCGTTGAAGTTCTGGCCCGCTGTGGCCCCCATGTGGTTCTGGTTCTATGTGACAAACATTTCCATTAGGAACTCCAGGCATTTTCCTTTTCTCCTTTTAACAGAGGAACACAAAATTAGTAAAGTCCTTCCTGCTAATAGGGTGAGGGTGGTGGTAAAATAATACAAAAGCAGCCAAAAAATACCCAAGTGTTTGTAGCTTTCAAATGCATTTACTGATTTGGGGCAGTTTATGGACTTTCCTGGGAAAAAAAACCAATAGCAATATCTAATTTCTCCTCCTTTCCACTAGTACCTAAATCCTAACTCTGCCTTGCCCATAAACAGAAAAATGGAGGCTCTGGCATTAGATATGATCTAAGTTCCAGTTTCAAATCTGCGTCTGTGCAATCTTAGTTTACCTTAAAACCTTGAAGATAATTTTATTCCAAGTTTTACTTCTCGTTTGTAAAACTAAAGATAACAATAACTAGCTGGAGATGTTGCTGAGAAGATTAAATTAGCATATGTACAGCACGTGGCCTTGTGTCTAGTGCACAGTAGGAGTGCCCTTCATATCTTGAACCTGTCAAAAAAGTACGGGGAACTCTGTTTGCTCTCTCTGTACAATTTGTTCTTTTCATTTAATGGCTTCATTCATGATATACTCCCAAGAAATGTCCTTTCCTCTCCTCTCTGCCCTTCCACATTAATCCTTCAAAAGTTGGCTTAAAATTCATGCCAGGTCATTCTGACTGACCTATCACACCTGAGCCAATCTGTGTTTTTGTATATTCATTTTTTATTACTGTTCTGACATTCTAGGTGCCCCCAAACAGGGCCATGTCTTGATTTACTTAGCATATATACCCAACATGGTCATTGCTTTGTCCATGGTGGACACTCAGTTAAGTGACACTAAACCACCATTAGCTAATGTGTACACATTACCTGGGAAGGGACGTTTTTGGGTGGCTCAATTCTAATTGAGGGATCCCACTCTCCTGGAGGGAGCACCGTCACCTGGTCTAGGAACTCATCAATGCCTGCCAGGAGATCATCTCGCTCCTTTGCCTTATATGCCACATCATGAAAAATCTACAGAGAAGAAAAAACCTTCAGGAAAACTGAAAATGACTTTATTTAAAACAATCAGCAATGGATATAGTGAAGGATGGATACAATCTCTTGATTTTTGTCTCTGCCATGGGGATATGAAATGTGGAAAATTTTAGCCCTTGGAGAAGTACATGGATAAAAGGATAAAAAAATGAACCTAAAGATGAGATGGGTCCCATAGAACTAAGTAAATGTCTATTAGTATAAGAAAAGATAAGACAGGACTCTATAGTTGCATAGTTCTGTCATCTCCTCAAAGAATGAAACAAAAGGCAAGATACATAGGAAAATTTCCTGATCATAATGGTTGGAAAAACTATACGGAATTACTAATGAAGATCCTCTGTAAAATAAGCCTCCCAATCAAAGAGAGTTGATAAAACACAGCTCCCATCTCCTTCTGCTTGCTAAGACATATGCCTTGAAAGCCCTGCTTTGCAACTTACGTGAGCAGCAAAGTCCTCACCAGGGTGTGCAGTGGGAGTTCATCACCATGGCAGCCAAACTGTCTGGTTGCCTTGGTACCTTCACATTACTGTGCCAAGCACAAACCCCTAACTCTTATACAAACTGGTCTCAGTTACGCGGAACAGGACTGAGCTTTCTTTATATAAATAAGTTGGGTGCATTTAATTAACCATCTTCTCTAGAAACTTGAGTCAGCCTTAATATCTTTCCCTCTAAGTATCCTACTTGGCAATAATAATTTTTCTAGAAAAAGATTTCTCTGCACCCCTGATTATTCAAAAAGAGAGGGATGACATAGGGAGAAAAATCTCCCAGAGGGCTCAGTCCTCCCACCATAAACATTCATAGAAGTGACCTGAACTGCTCCTCAGCAGACATAGCAATTGCAGTTATTCTATCCCCAACAACTAGCACTGTGCTTTGGCACAAAGTAAATGCTCAATAAATATTTATGAGATAAATAAATGAAAAACAGAACTGACATGTACCTCATCTGTCATGATGGTGGCCATGGATCTGCCAATCTCGTGATATTGCTGACCTTTCCCTACTGGACCCAATAGGATAAACAAAAACCTGGCAACACACACAAAGGATGAAATTATATAAGTAAACATAAAGAAATGACATCTTCTCTCTAAACAGCAAAACATTTCTCTTTCCTATCAAACAGAAATCAGGACGGTACCTTCAATAAAAGGTGGCAGACTAATGATGGAGCAATATGAGTTGCCTTGACCTAATAGCTCATTGTGGGCATTGGAAGCTATTCGTGTGACTCCATTCAAAAAATGTGGTTGTAATTCTTAAGGTTTCTATAGACATAATTCCTTGCTTTTTCAAAACATGGCATTGTAGTGCAAATTCCAGGTTATCTAAATCTCATTCATTGCTCTAAGAAAATGGTGGGGAGAGGAAAGGAATAAGGAAGTTGAAATTATCAAACCCTGGAGAGGAGTCTAAATTGTGTTCTGGACACCTGAATACTCTGTTAATTAATGAGGCTCTGAGTCACCTGAACTGCCACCTTCACAGTACATGAATAGCCTTCTTAACAAATGTGGGCATATCTGCAAGCCAAATAAATCCTGCCAGAACTGTGGAAAGAGACATCAATGCCTTTGCTCAGAGACATTTCTCTGGGATACAACTCTGTAGAACTAGGAGAGTAAGAGGCTTCCCATCATAACAAGTGACTGGCCCTTGCTATGCCCTTTGGATGCTCACTCTTCAGTTCTCCACTTCCAAGGCAGTAGGTACTGTGCAGTCACAGCCTTAAAAATCCTAGAATTCTTCTTCATAAAGGTCATTCAAATATACCTCAGTGAGATCACTGCGGAATTTTAAACATCATTCCCAAAATTAATTAATCCTATATTTTGGCATTAGCTGTTTTCTTCCCTCAGAGCTCATGGAAATCTGTACTATGGACAGAATGCACTGAGTTGTGCTGCCTTTGTCTTTACCTTGTTGGGATGGGCACTTCTGTCAGGCCTGAGAGAAGAACAGCTGGAGATAGCCTCACAAAGGCAACGATGGGACGGTCCAGAGTATCCACCTCGCCAACCAGGACGTTTGAAGCCTCTGCCCCAGTGGGAATTTTTTTCATGAAATGAAGGTCCACCTGAAAGTCCAAAAGAACCTCTGACAACTTGGGAGCCATAACCCCAAACGTCAATCACCTTCCTCATGCCTTACATTCATATGGCATTTTATGATTTAAGAAATGTTTTCTTACCCTATTTTATCTGATACTTGCACAACTCTGTAAGGTAGATGAGACAGATCTTATCAGCCCATTTTTTATTTTTTAAAAATGAAGCAACTGAGACCCAGAGAGGTGAAGCTGACTTGCCCAGGATGACAGAGCTTTTGAGAGAGAGAACTGAAATCCAGGTGCTCAAATTTGAATTCCATGACACCATGCTTCCTCAAAGAAAAATGTTTTTGAAGCTCTAGGTCAAATTTTTTCCATTTAAAAACACTTGAATGTTTTGTCAGAGATTCCCAGTTTTTATAAGGGTCCCTGCCTTATAAGCAGAGAAGTGACCTTACACTATCTGTATTTTAGAAAGACAGTGTCAAGAGTAGACCAGGCAAAAAGAGGATGGAAGAGAAAATCAAGGCTTAAACCACAAACTGCAATGAGGCACTGCTACTACAGAAGTCCTCGGATATCAAAGTCACAGTCCCCGAAAAGAGTTTCAACCACGAAGTAGCTTTAGAAAACATTGTCTTGGCAAAATTTTTGGAGGTAAGAAAGAATTGCTAGAGAGTAAGTACCAAAAGATAATTCTGAAAAATCAGGAGATCTGTGTCAGGGAGAATTATCCATGGTCAGTCTCAGTTTCAGCATGTTGAACCGGGTAGAACAAACTGATGAGTCAGCTCCATCCAGGCTGGTGTAGAAGGGAGAAGACATAAGCAGATGGGCCTCCTTTTCCACAGAAGGAGCTCTGGTTTTGGAGAAAGGGTGCTGAAATAACAAAGCTTACCCAGCAATTGGACTCTGGGTTCCACTAGAGATGCTCTTAGGCCGATAAGCCAACTTCCCATGTCTCTGCTCACCTTGCTTAAATCCACGGGGCTGTGTTCACAATTCACTCCATTTTTTACTTCAAGATTTGTAGTTGGAACAGACTGAGGAGACACAGTTTGACCTACTTGGAGAAAATCAAACAGAATTCTCTGAATCTCTGCTTTTTCCCTCTCTAATATGCCTCATCCACCACTGTTTGCCTATGACTATCTCCTGCAAAGCCCACATGGAGAAGAGGTGAAGATAACTATAAGCCAGGACCCATACATACCTATCTCCTTACCTACTAGTTAGTGGTAAATAGAGGTCTTACTACTCCTGAACACTTTGTGATCCTCTTTTCTTCCTCTATTAAGGTAGTAATCCTTAACGAGGAATGCACATCAGAGAACCCTATGGAAAACTTATAAAATATATAGAGTCCCAGGCATATCCCCTGCACATTGTGATCCATTAATGTGGAGACAAGGAGAGACCAATATAGGTTACACTTTGCCTGGCCACAGAAGAGGAAACCAATCAGCAGCTGAAATTCATTGATATTTATAACCTATCATGTACCTGGCTAAGGGTTTTACATGGATTAAGTTATTGAAGCCTCACGATAAACTTTTGGAGTAGATCCTACTATCATCCTTATTTTACAGAGGAGAAAATGAGACTTAAAGAGGCTTAGGAGGTTGCTCAAGGTCACACATTTTGCAAGTGGTGAAGCCAGAATCTCAAGCCTAGAAGTCTGACCCAAGAGTATACACTATTATATTTTGCCTCCCTAATCTAAGACATTTCTTTACTTCTAAAACGTTCCAGTTGACTTTCTCCAGACCCAAATTATCCCCATGTGGATATCTCCCTGAGGCCGCTCTGGGGCACAAACCTCTCACTCTGGGTCCACTGAGATCTAACTGAGGCATGCATTCATAGTGCCACAAGAGATAAGTCACCAGTCCCAGCTTAAACACTTGCCAATCACCAAAAAGTACAGTGTCTAAGCGAGTATGGAAGCATATTAGATAAATATAGCCCTTATCTTCTAGTAACTTAGTATCTCCAGCTAATTCCTAAAAGCCTTATTAATAAAAGATAAAGTCGCTCCTAATAATCTTACCATTTTTATCCATTGAATGTGGATCAGACTGCTTCTTGCCAACCTCAGCAAAGGAGCGAACAATGGGAATGAGATTATTTCTCTTCTTTTCATTCTGATGATGATGCTTTTTGAGAAGAGCTTCTCGTACTTTAACCCTCATGCTGTCATTCAGGTCACTGAACAGTTCTTGCTGGTCCAAAACCAAGTCTGGAAGTAGATGCTAACATGAACACTCAAACTGATGGTCAGTGGACCCAAAAAGGCCAACATCAAGTGGGATAAGGGGTGAGGAGTAAGCAGTAGGGGGAAGCAGTTCAACCAGGGTCATTGAGGTACGATTCCCACTTCATTGCCTGAAAGAGCTATTTGCTGACAGTAGCTGTGACAAGTTATACTTTATTTATACAGTATATCATTATTATTAGAAATAGAAACTACTGAGCACTTAGTATGTGCCAGGAGCTATACTATGAACTTTATATAGATCATCTAATTTAATCCTTATAAAAACTCTGAGAAGTGGCTGGTATTATAACAGTTATTATAGAAAACAGTTATTATCAGGAAACTGAGGCCCAAACACTACAAAACTTCTCAAGGTCTCACATCTAGTAAGTTGCAGAGCTGGGATTCAAACCCAAGACTGTCTCACCCAAAGCCCAAAATATTACCCATTTTGTTCTGTTATCTGCCAAAATTTCTCGATATTCCCTTCCTCTAAGATTTTAACATTGCTGTGATTCATGACTAACATGAATACATCAAGTACCTAATGTGGAGAACCACAGCAGGTTTACCACAATCCTACATACCTCCCCAAGCCTCCCCAATACTTCAAACCACTTTCAACTCTAACTTCATCCATGACTATTCAACTGCTAGTAGCAGTAAATAAAGAAAATATATTTTGAATATTCAAGCCAAAGATCCATGTTTCCCTATCTTTAACCTCTAAGTTAATTGGTTCCCTACCGCCCCCTACTCCCTTTATGAACATGCTTTGGGATCCTTCATCTTGAGAAAGAAAAAAGAATATCTATCCCAGGTGCCCCTTTATCTAATGCCTCTTCTCTTATCACTTAAGGTTCTCAAAACAAAAATTCCTCAGGCCCCTGCAGTTTGGCTACCTCAATGAAACTGCTTTTGATAAAATCATCAATAACCTTCCAATTGCTAAATCTGATGGATGTTTCTAGTCCTTACCTAACTTGACCTCTCTGAGGCATGTGACATTGATGAACTGAAAATCTCTCCCCTCTCGGCTTTTGTAGTGGGTTGAATGGCGGCCCCCCAAAAGATATGTCTATGTATTATCCCCCGAGATCCATGAATGTGATCTTATTTGTAAAAAGGGTCTTTGCAGATGTAATTAAGGATCTCGAGATGAGATCACCCTGGACGATACTGACAAATATCTTTATAATAGAGACACAGATGAGAAATCCATGTGAAGACAGAGGCAGTTTGGAGTTATGCAGCCATGAGCTAAGAAATAACTAGAGGCACTAGAAGCTGGAAGCTAGAAGCAGCAAGGCATAACTTTCCCCTAGAATATTTGGAGGGGACACAGGGTCCCATCAGTGCTGACCCCTCCCTTGAGTCCCCATGTGATCCCAGAGAGGCAGAATTACTTGGATACTGGAAATGGAGAAAGGTTTGGAGAAATCCTTCTTTAACCTATCCAGCCAAACTGAGCCAAGCTAAGGAAAAAATTCCTCACATGCACCCAGGTGTTTCCCAAACTCAATTCCCAAAACATAGTAACTTAGCACTCAACCACTCCAGGAAACTCCATTAGACATCTCCCCTTCACAACCTGCTGAAGGAGTGTGGGTACTTTGGCTCAATCTCTTACATGTGTTCTCTAGCTGCAATATTTTAAAAATCTTTCTTTAATTCAAGAATTCCCAGTTGCCCCTCTCTAATTATTATCAAAACATATCTCCATTGTTGCACTTACATTCATTGTTCCATGGCTATTTTTCCTACTAGAAAGTGAGCTCTTTGAAGGTAAGAACTATCTTATCTTTACTCCCTCGTGCCTAGCACATTATCAAGCATAAATAGATACAAAATAAGTGTTCGTTGAATGTATAGACAAATGGAAGAATAAACACCATGTAGTCTAAATTCCATAAGCCTGTGAAATAGATAAGAGTAATTTCTTAGTTTAAAACCCATCCTACAGCTGAGAACAGTTGAGGTCAAGAAGGTTAACTGACTTGCCTAAGGACACACAGCCACTTTATTATTTCCTCTACACCACACTTAATTTACACAAACACTCCTCTGTTTTCCCTCACCTAACCTTACCTGAAATTTCTTCTATGCTATTTGCACGCATATCCAGAAGGACCGTTCCATTAATAAGGCAGCTCCTCAGCTCAAAGAGACTATGCAATGAAAGGGTTGCCACATAAGGCTTGCTCCAGCGTTCTCCTCCATCCTCAACATCTTCTTCAAACTTCAGCCACCTGAAAGCATTGCAAAGAACTAGATGCCAAAGACGGAAAATGAGGACTTTTCAAGAGAGAATCTTTAATGTAAACCACAAAGAAAGATTCTGAATAATCAGACTGAACATTGTAATCTAATCTATATCCTCAGAGTACATTGGTAAGTGAAAACAGCAGGCTATAAAACAGTGCAAGATTGAGTATATAGTTCAGTTCATTTTTATTTAAAGAAAATTTAAAAAATACAAACAGATACATGTATAAGACACCAAATATAATATTCTTCATTATCCTGGGGTTTCATACATAATTTTTCTTTTCTTTTTTTGTTTATCTTTACTTTCTAATTTTTATGAGTATGCATTACTTATGCAATTAAAAGTAGATCTACATCACTTGGATACATTGACAAATCACATTAATAAAACGATAATAGTTTTCTTTTTAAAAAAGCCTATCTGTGTGACCTTCAGCAATCGGCAAAGACAGAATGACAAGATTAATTGCCTTTTCCCTTGGTATCAGGTCGATTGGCTTGTTTAATTCTCTCTACCCATAGAAAACAGCCACGGATATGGCAGGCATCCAGGAAGAGCTGTTCCAATGAGAGCTCAAGCCACGCTTTGTTAGTTAACCCACCTCGTCTCCTTCTCCAAGACTCGGGCATGCTGGCTTTGTACCATCCACAAGGCTCACTAGATCAGCAACTAGAGGAGCCCTGGACATGGCCCCGGTTAATCTGAGGGCTCTTCTGGGGTTTGAGTTCAGACAAGCATGGTCACTCTACAGCTATCCTAGGAAGCCTACTGTCAGGCTGACTATAATCCCAAGGGTCGCTATGAGGTTGGACTGTCCCATAGGAAGTTAAAGTCTCAAAAATTCTGAGACTTCTAGTGAATTAAAATCCAAATGACTCCATGGTTCACCTACAGGAAAAGTTTGGACGTATGCACTATCTTCTGGGCTAGGTCCAAACCAAGATGGCCCTATCGGGCATCTTCTAAACTAGACTTATAATGTCAAAATAGCCCAGAGGTATTCCAGGCCCCAGACAAATAAGAGAAGACTCCCTGAAGGTTCCATGTTTCTGTCACTAATCCCAGGCTCGAGGTCAATTGGCATAGGTGTGACCAGAGACATCACAGATAGGCCAATGTCAAGACTCTCCACAGAGGACTCTGGAACATCAGTCCCTATGTCAGTCATCATTTCTCCCATGAAGAAATAAAAGACAGGCAGGCCTGTCACTTGCTGAAAGGTACATATTTGCCTACCTAAGCAAATCTTGACCCAGTTTATTTGAGGGCCTCACCTGGCTGTCTCCTTCCACTCAGCATCTTCTCCCTCTTTCATACAAATCTCATCCAACTCTGTGAACAGCTCATGAGGCACATGCTCTTCATCTTCCTCAGTGCCAAGAATGAACTGAACACGCTGAGATGGTGTGTCTGGAAAATCAACCACAGAGAAAGATCTGCTCCCAGCCTCAACTTAGAACAGAAATAGTATTCTGTCATACTTAGTTCATCTGGGGGCCTTACAATTTCAGGAACATATAAAAGATAATCCTGAATGCAGATCAAAAAGATTTCTTTATTCCTAGGAATTTTTTGAAAAGCTCTTCTGTGGAAGCAGTTTCATGGGAGAGAAAAATTACTAACTAAAACCACTTGAAGAAAACCCACGAGAATTTTAAAATCTGATGAATTTTATCAAAAGGGAATGACTCATTCTCTAGAAAATGATTCCACCTAGTTTGGTATTGATTTGGGGGCCTGAACTCTGTAGTTTTCAGTAAGATACTTTTGATTCTTAGTGGCATTTCTTCTTGGAAGCAAGCTCTGAGAACTCTACAAGGGCTAGAGAATCAAGACCACCTGCTTGAATGTCCATCACACATTCCCTCAGCCTCACCAAGCCTCCCAGCCATGGATACCCACCCTCTCTCCCAAGGTTGTTACCGTGGGCCAGGGCCTCCGGGCCTTCCTCCCCTTGGCTGGCTCCTTTTCCCCGGCCTCGTCTCCGGTGCTTCTGGCCATGGGTTCGGTGGTGCCGATGACTCTGCCGGCCCAGTGGCATCCGAACCCCTACATACAGAGTTCTATGACCTGAAAAGAAGCGGAAGGTAGTAGAGAGAACTAAAGCAGGGGGAAAAAAATTACAACTTTCAGCTGGCCACAACTCTGTAATTATAAAAGTTCAAAGATTTCCAGGACTAAGAATATAGGGATCTTGGAGCTGAAGGTCTCTTTCGTCTTGCACATGTCTGCAAACCTCACAGGAGTGTTGTTAAGATCAAAGGAAATAATGTGCATGAACATTAAAGGCCAATACAAATGCTAGTTGTTATTACAATGACAATTTGATCAATTGTTAAAAAGCAATATAGTCACTCTGTGACAACTGCAGCAAGTCTTGGCAGGGAGGCAGTTTAGAAAAGTGGTTAAGTGCTCAGGTCAACCTGCCTGGGTCCAAAGCTTGACTGCATCATTCACTAGCCTTATGACCCTGAACAAGTTATCGAATCTCTCTGTGACTGTCTTTAAAAAGGAGTACTAAAAGCTTATTATTTAAACTTAGTGGGGTTCGTGAGCAATAAATTTAAGACAATATATGTAAAATGCTTAACACAATGCCTTGAATAAGTTTTAGCAGCCAATACATTCTAGGATCAGTTTCCATTATTTTTTTTCCTGCACTGTAGAACATACAATATAGAATAGCAGTGAGAGACTGATTACAAATCAGAAGGCGCATAGGCTGGGGTTACAGGAAGATATTAAATATTGTACAAAAAGAGAGGAACATGAAAAAATAACCCAACAGTGTTCCTTTCTAGTTTCTCCTTTCCTACTCCATCATTCTTTCTGTAAATCATATTTTGTTCTGTTCATGATTTGCAGGCCTCTCTCACCTCCACCTGGCTTCACTTGCCTTCCTGCCAAGCCAAAATGAGAAGCTTCCAGGTGCTACAACCCCCGACACACAGAGCCTTGATCTTCCCCCATTTCTGCCCAGTTACTGATGCTCAGCACTCTAGATCTCAGGCTGACTCCCCACATCTTCTACCACAAGAGCTGTTCCAATTTTTAGTCACTGTCTTCAAATCCACAACCTTCTGCACAGATCTTCCCTCTGAGCAGGTTATCTCGCTTCATGTTCTAATGAGAAGACTCAGGCTCTCATGTGAGCTCCTCCATCTCAGCCCAGCTCACTTTCCTCCCCCAGCTTCTTCTCTTTGCCAGGCTAATGAACATTGTCTCCCGCTGCTGTTATCCTTGGTCTCTCCTTCCCATCCATCCCTTCCACCGGTTTCTCCTGACTACACACACACGCTCAAGTCTCTTATTCTAGAAAGAAAATTTCCCAGTGCAGTTAAACTCTCCCAAGTTTCTGCCCCATCCTCTTCCTTTCTCCATCAAACCACTTTCAAGAATAGTCTACCAACCTAGCTCCCTTTCCTTACCATCTCCTTGTTCCATAACCTCTACATGTGGCCATTTTCCACTGAAACTTCCCTCATTAGGGACACAAGACCATCTAATTTCTACCACCAGATCTCCATCATCTTACATCTCTCTCAGTTCAATTCAAAAGACTTTAAGAGCCTACTACGTTCCAGGCAGTATCCAAATCCTTTGACCACTTCCTCCCCTTGGTTGTCTGGGCGCCCTCAGCTCCTGTCCCACTGCTCTCCCTGGCTCGCTTGTCCTCTTCTGACTGTATTTCTCTATCCCTTCCGCAATCCACCAAAAGAAAGCTCCCTGGGTTTCCCTCTTTGATCCCTTTTTTCTCTGTTTTTAGTGATATTTGCTGTCCTGATTTCAAAATTCACTTCTACAAATGACTCCCAAATCTTTATCTACAGTGATTCAATGTGTCCCAAAGCAAACTCACCATCCTCCATCTCAAGTCAGGCTCATGCTCATTTCGTCCATGTTTCTGTCCATGGCATCACCATTCTCTCAACTCTCCAGGCTTGAAACCTCAGAGATACCTTAGTTCCACCTCTATCCCTTGCCCCTCAGTGCTACATCCTATAGATTAGGGATGTCAAGCCTTTCTCTCCTACCACTTTGAGGATAGCAGGGGCCTCCTTCCGTCTCCCACACCAATTCAATCCTACAAACCAATCCCCCCGAGGCACTACTCTGATCATGGCTAACTCCTACATAGTCAGGACCCTTCATGCTCCAGCATGCTGGGGCCTCATCCTGCTTTCTAGTCTTTTCTTCCTCCAGGACAAATTATACATTCAATAGGAAAGTAAAGGGAAAAACCTCTAAAAGAACAGAGAAATCAGCTCAAGAGAGATAAAAATAGAAATCCCACACAGGCTCACATCGAATAAACATTCTAGGGGCAAAGAAATCGAGAGACATACTGCAGCAACAGAATGGCCTGGTTTTGACTCTGTCTCTTCACAGCCTCAGCTACTGCACCCACCATCGTTTCACCTCTTTCTTCTACCTGAACCAAACTGCTATTCCTCAAACACCGACTTGGCTCACTGCTTCAAGATTCATTGCAAATGCACCTTCCTTCTCGGTATTACTTCTGATCTCCTGATCGGATGTGCTACCTCCTTCCTCTAATTCCTCAGCGTCCTTGTCAGGCATTCTCTTATGCACTTATTATGTCTTGCATTAAAGTTAAGCATCTATCAGTCTTGTCTCCCACTATTCATCTGCAAGCTCTTCAAGGTCCCAGGTCAGACCATCTTCCTCTTGGAATCCCTCACATAACGAAGCATGGTAGTCTTATACATGATCATCCCTCCACAAATATTCATAAAATAGAATATCTCCTATGTGCCTCCACAAGAAACATAACCCCTTAAGACCTCCTCAGGAGAAAACAATCTAACCTAAGAAGGCCTCTAATCTGAAGAGGGCCACAAAAGGAATGAGCAACCAAAGTGAATGTTTTTAGGGTGGATGAAATACTTACCAGGACATAAGAGGATTGAGAAGGTCCTAGCAAACCTGAGAATTGAAAGTTTAATCCAGGAAGACTTCCTAGGTAAGAGAACTTTATGGAAAAAGTTACCAACTCTTCATCATCTTCTTTTCCCAGCAATGGGGTTTCCTAAGACTGTGTTCAGTTTCTTTGAGGAGTCCCTGATAGTGCTCTCAACTTCCAAGTGGGGTTAAAGTGCCTTGGCGTACTGCCCTAGCACCCCTTTCTCTATTTCTCCTTCCTTTGCTTTGTCCTGCCCTGACTTCCAAATTCCAAAGTGACAAAGTAAAATAAAAAAGAAACAGTGAAGGTTAGAGGAGATGATCAGAAATTTGTTAGAGCGTTGACAGACAGATGGACAAAATGTTTATGTCTTGCATTATCTGGTAGAATTATACCTTTTACATTCTTCCTTCTTAAAACCAGTCTTATATTGACTTGTGCACATCTCAGGATATTTTTGAGAGGAAGATCTCTAACCATAATGTATTCATCTTGCAACTTCATTAAAACAGAAATAGAGAACCAGAAGAGGTCATTTGCTAAGATGTGGGATTCCAGACCTCTGACATTATCAGTGAAAACTATAAAGTGTGAAAATGACTAAATTGAATATTATCTTAAATATAATAGCATTTGTTAACTAATAATAGTCAACTATAGTATGTTAATTAAGTCCCCATAGCACATCACTGAGATCAACCTAGGCTCGTGTCACCTAATTGTGCCAGCTCCTGTCCCATGGCCTGGGGATACAGTAGTGAACAGAACAAAATCCCTGTCTTCAAGACACATACTCTAGTTGGGGAAGACAGACATCATAAAAACAAAAACATCTTATCTCAAATATTGATAATTATCATGACTGAAATATACTAAAGTGCTAGAATGTCTGTGGTGGCGGGTAGGATGAAGAAGGGAGACTTTAACTATATGATTAGAAGGGACATCTGAGTAATGAGGAGAGGCCATGAAAAGATCTGGGAGGAGAGTATTCCAGGGAGAGAGAAGATCAAGTGCACAGGCCATACAATAGCAATGGGCAGGGCTGGTTCCAAGGCAAAAGGACAGCTAGTAGGGCCAGAATAAAGTGAAAGAGGAAAGAAGAGAAGAGTGAAAAGTTTAGAGAGACAGACAGGGCAGATCATGAAGAACACGTGGGCCATAAAAAGCATAATTATATCCTAGAGAATCACTTCAACCAGCCCCTATAATAGTGTCCTACCTGCTGTAAAATCAGATGTGTCTAGGTAGAGTAGACTTAAGTGAAGAACAGTCTGAGGGATAACTCTCAGTCCTTCAATAGAGCCATCTCGACCATGTGCTTCCTCTTTCCAGCAAAGCCCCCAGAAGGTTACTGGCCAGGCTAAGACCTCCACTTTTCCTTAAACACATTCCAAGTACCTCCACTGGGCTTGTGCTGGTATACTGCTAATATTATTTAATTTTAACTACATTCTAAAGAGAAGTTGAAAATACAGTGATTAGGCATTAGAACCTGTGTTATTGCATCTTTCTTGGTTAATTTACCCACTGACACTACTAAAATAACACAAGGAGGATGGACCAAATGACTTCTCAGATCTTGTCTAGATGGTGGCTAGTCCAGGTTCTAATGTTCAAAACCTAGGAAAGTCTCAGCCTAGGGCATTCTCTGGAGAAATCACAATGGTTCAATTGTCCTCACTATCCTTACTTACTGATGCAAAAAGAGACCATAAAAGAAGCTCAGTTAATACTTGTTGAGTAAATAATGTATGGTTTTGTTTGATATTTAAATTCCACCAGGCAAGCCTGAGGCATAATGGGGAAGACATCCTACAGATGCCTTTGATGGATTTGTAGGATGTAAGGTAAAACTAAAATCTTAGAGAAGGAAGAGTCTAATCAGTTCTCACAAACATTAGCCAACCACGCCTGTCTTTTGAAAACAGCAGCGAGATAGGCAGAAATGAAAACAAGCCCTGGCAGGTCATAGCTAAGTAGGACCAAGTATCTATCAGAAAATAAGGCATCAGGTTCTGGGCTGGGGACTCTGAAGCAGAAACCTGAATTTTCTACTGAAATCAGCAGAAAAGATGACAAACAAATGGACACTAGGAAATGAATATATTACCAATAAAACCCAGTCCATATAACTGGATCCTGGCAGTCTGGTGACTTTACTAAACTGATCATCTGGTTACTTTGCCAGCCATTCAATTGCTCTTGTACCTACAGCCTTCATCTTCCTCATCTACCAATCAATTCAGTCAAATCTCACCTCCTTCCTATCTTATTCTCCATTCTTTTTCCCAGTCATTGTCAAATCTACTCTTTGGGGGCTGTTTGCAAAGGCAAGTATTCATTTAGCAAAGCCTATGAGAAAGATGTAACTTTAGTGTATATTTTTTAAAATAAGTATGTATGTATACACATACAGAGAGCAATCATCATAATCAAACTGGGACTGAAATCACAGGTGGGACCCACCTTACAGATGTAGATTGGGCCCACCATTCCATACATACTGTTTACCAAGTGTGTTGACAGAACTCATTAGCACATACAAAGGGTGTTCCATTCCCCTGGGATAGATGTTGACTCAAAATCAATAACCACAGGGGGAATCTAACATATGGAACAGATGCAAGCTTTTTTTTTTTTTAACTTATAAATATGACCAAATGGCTCTTACACATTTGCTAAAAACTTATTAGAAGGCACTAACCTTACTCTAGGATTCATAAATCTAGTTAATCAAGAATAATGATCTGCCAGGGAAAATGTAAAAATCCATTCCTCTAACTAAAGCAACTGCTCCGCATTCCTCTGGGATGAGGAGAGTCCCCTGAAACACATCATGGACAATTGCTCTTCATGAGTTTACTTTTAGAAATCTGTTCTAATGTTTGCTTTTGACTCTTCTCACATATAAAAGAATAAAAGAAGCAACGTCATCCTTTAATGCACTATATTCTACTGATGGAATTAACTTATGCCAAAAAAAAAAAAAACCACATTTACAAAAGTCTCTCACAATGTCCAGAGACTAAATATCAGAGTAGTTCTGAAAATGGGTTAGGAAATGGTTTATGTCATGTGAGGTAGAGGGTATGGAATAAAGGGGAAGAAAGACCCAGGGATTTATCTGCAGCCACACAACCTTGTATCATGGCATACACATCAAATCAGAATGTAATTTACTTGTCTCCCATCAAAGTGTGATTGATTTTATCCCACACCTGAAGAAACAAGGCCACCCTGAGCGCAGCCTAACTGAGTCCTAGGCTGCCTTCAGAGTGAGTCAGGGTGGAGCCCACAGCATGTCCAACCCTAAAGCAAATCCCTCTTCTCACTAGAGCAGCTCAAGTGACACATCAGGCCTGAGGAATGGGCACCATTTGTCCTCCATTTGCCTGGAGTGCTTTTTGTTAATAGTACTACCATAAATAAGCTTCTAGTTTTCAAAAAGGTCTATGTATAAAGGACCATTTCCCAACACACTATCCCCTCGTAATGACATCATCATAGATGGCTTTCTTTTATGGAAAAATGGAGAGCACATAACAAATAGGTGATATCATCACAACAAGCTGCTCTTACTGCCAATTACTCAGCTGATCTCTATGGATGGAACATAGTCCTCAGGGTTCAAGAGAGTTTGCCCAAGTTTATTATTCTACTTCCAAGTACATAAGAATGTCCATAAATGGTTACCTCCTTGCTGAGGACAAAGGTCTAGTGGGCCCCAATAACTAAATTGAAAGCAGCATTGCCCCCACAAAGCAATGAGAGGGTAGAATGGCAACAGGATTATCAGGGCAGAAGGAGGGTGAGGCAATACATAAAAATGTTTATATACAATAGAACAAGATGTTGAGGTTGGTGGTTAATGCTGGATACTGTCCTCACTTGCAGGCACTGTGGTAGAGTGGAAAGAGCAGACTTCCGTCCCAGTCTCTCCTGCCTCTCCTGCCACTTGACTACATGACCGTGAGCAGTTTCCCCACATGTAAAATAGGGATAAAACTTACCTGTCTTTGTTGCTATGAAGATAAAAAAAGACGACTTGCACAAAGGCCCTAATCAAATGCCTAACACGTAAGGGGCATTCAACAAATGTAAGTTTCCCACTCCCACGCCCTTTCCTTCTCCTACTTTTTCCCAGTTGCTGAAATTCACATTGGTTCTTCTTCCTTCTGGTTAAAATAACTTGGAAAACTTGACCTTGATATATTCGAACTCCACTGACCTCCACAGAGCCACCCACATAAGTTCTCATGGTAACAGACCCAGAAGCTGAGTCAGCCTCCACAGCTTTCGCTCTCTCCATCCAAAGGACAAGTTTTCTCTGGGGATTATACAACTTTGATGAAAAAAAAGTCATGGGAACAAGTAGTACAGAGAGACTATTTCACATGCTGTCCTAGTCATTAGAAAGTTGCTGTATCATAGCCTTCAACATTGCAGGGGATGCTGCAGAGAGCTCGCAAAGGCTTTTGAGCCAAATGTGGGTTCTCATTAAAGCTGTACTAGACATGAGCCTTTCTCTAATAAGACTGGTCATCACCACTTACCAGGAAACTAGGCCCCATGGGAAAAAGGGAAGCAGGACACCACTCAATGGTTATGAAGGAAGCAGGGGTGAGGCAGAAAAGAAAGGGAAAAAGAGCCTTAATAAGGTAAACTAGACAGAGTGGGCCAATAAAAATGCCTTTTTCTTCCTGTCCACTTTAGCTGAGTTTTTATACAACTCTGTGCTGTGACCTCTTAAAGAATATGTTATAGATGTGTATGTGTTTTCCCTTTTCTTGTTTAGAAAAAAGTATCAGGCAGAAATGCATATAGTTAGAAGAGAAGAACCAACATTGGAAATGGGGTACAAAAAAAACAGGGTTTTAAAGCAAAACTGAGTTTTAAAAGTTATTTGTATTTTTTCTTTTAAAATTTTGTATATATTTATATTTCTAATCAGTTATCAAGAATCAATAAACTGATCTGTATACTTCACATTCTCAAGGGATAAGTCATTTAGTAATATTTATAGTGGACTTTACAGTGCTCAAAGCACTGTCTCACAAGCTGTCTATTAGAACCTAATAGTAAGATAGGTATTATCATCCCTACCTTTATTTAACAGACAAGGAAACTGAGGCTAAGGGAAATTAAGTGGTTTTCTCCCAAGGTCTTAACAACTAGTGAAAGAGAGCTAGGACTCAAACCCAGGTCCCCTGATGACAAAGCTGCTCCTCCCACACCAAGCTGCCCTTCACTAACTTTCCCCATTACATAGAATAGCAGTTCTTACCTTCCAACTCTTCTTTCTCATAGTGAATGTTGAGAATTGTACTGGTCCCACCCTGATCCACCACAGCTTCTTCATCTGGTCTCTGTTGAAACATAAATAAGTAGTTATAGTAATACCCCTATATTCATCCAAACATTCAGTTAAGTACCGTGTACATCCAGATCCTTTATGCAATGCTTGGGGAAACAAACACAATGGTTTATGCATATTTTAAATTTGAAACTCACAATAACTTTCAGATGCAAATATGGCAGCCATTCTCTTTCTCGTTTTTATAAATGAGCAGCCCAAGACTAGGAAATGGTAAGTAATTATTGCCCACAGTCACAAGTATGGTAAAAGGCTGAGCTAGAACTGAGCCCAGGTCTTGTGATTGCAGATCTCATGCCTTTTCTACCTCTGCACTCCACTTATACATCTGTATAACACAAGTATTTTTTAAGTAGTGTTGACCACATTGTCTCATTTGGTGTAAACTGGTCCTGTTTACCACTCTGACCTTGAAATTCTCCAACCTACTCCTCTGACCGTACATCCTCTGTCTCATACTAAGGCTCATCTTTCTCCAGCCATTAATCTCCAAGAAATAGCACTCTACCTTTTGTTTCCCTTTCTTGAGTCTTACAATTTCAACAGCAGCCTGAAATGGTGTGGCTCAGTATTTGACGAACCACTGGGATGCCGCACCTCAAGAGCCATGTGTCTAAAACCAAACTAATATTCCTTCCAAAACTAGTAGCCTGTACTCACTTACTTACTCTTTGCTATGGCACCATCATTTCTTAGTCCACACCTGAAATTTCACACTTTTTTATTCATCCATTCTATATGTATTTAGTGCCTATTACATGCCCTCAGGAAAACAGTTGCCTTTTCTTATCAAGACCTCCTTTGTAATTTCCTTCAAATTCAGTCTCATCACACATCTACTCGATCCCATATTCTCCAACACTTTCAGTCACACTGGACATTTTTTTCAGTTCTAGAACCACATCAACTTCCTTCCCTCAAAGCTGCTTCTTCTGCCCTCTGCCAGCTACCCCCACCTCTACCACCAGCAGCTAGTACTTATTCATCATCCCATAGATGTCAGCCTAAATGCACTTCCTTGGAAGCCCTCCCGACTGTCCTTCCTCTGAACTAAGCTAGGTTCCCCCGTTTTTATGCCCTCATAGCATACTATACTTCTCCTTAGTAATGGGATGCTCTGCTCCTTAGGGGAGGAACCATATCTGTCTTCCTCACCACAGTTACACAGACTTTACCCAGCACTCTACACAGACTTTTCACATAGTAAGGGCTCAATAAACCTTTGTTAGAAGAATGAATATAATGGCACTTACCTTATCAAGACCTTCGCCAGACCCTGAATTATTTCAAAAAATGTCTTAGCTGATTTTCCCACTAGTCTATTTCCTTACCAACCATATAGCCACAGCCAGGCATGTTCCTACCATGCATGTTCCTCCATGCTTGTGCTCACACTGTCTGGTCACTTACCAGTCCCCTTCCCCACCCTCCAGGACACCAAATCCTTACCATCTTTCCAGATCCTGCTCAAACTTCAGCTTACTGTTCCAATTTTACTATTTTGTAATTTTACATAATTTAAATCTATGCCTCCAAATAAGGCAAACTGAACATAAAACAATCCATTTTCTCAATCAGAAGATTCAAAAAATAAGGTTTTGAGGGCAACTTGAATAAACAAACTTTTAGAGAAATAGATGAAATACTCAAATATTTACTTATAGTATTTTATTTATGGATTTCGTTTTACAGACATATTTAAAATTCCATATTATTACTACCATGGGATAATCTCTAAGATATAATACTAAGTTTAAAAAGCAAAGTGGAGAAAACTGTATTATTTGCTAACTTTTATCTAAGAAAGAGTATTAGAACATAAGCATCTGCTTATACTTAAAAACATAAAGGAAGAATAAGTCATAAAAGATGTTTTTAAATAGTCATCTATAAAGGAGGAAGGACATAGGGGAAAGGAGATAAAGATAGAAACTAAACTTCTTGGAATATACCTTATTTTGTAAATATTTTACGTAACTTAAAAACAAAATTTAAAATTTTTAAAGCAATTCCTAGAAATCAAAAACAAAATGAAAAGAAATGCCAAATTGATGGTATAACTACTCCAAGAGAAATTATTTATAGTAACTTTAAAACATGATAAACTGATTTAGTGGCACATATCCTAAGGACAAAAGGAATTAAAGAAGATCTTAAACTGCTTTTTAGTTATCATCCTGTTGATTGTCTGTCGGTTTTATTCTTCTGAGACGGTTGTGTATTGTGAGATAAAATAAACAATAATTATGTGAACTTTTGTCACACTCAATGTGATTGAGAACTGGAATTCTCAGCAGGGGTGAGAGGAGATACAGTTGTAAGAAAAAAGTAAAAACCATGCAGTCCTAAATCTGAGTTGGAAATATCAGCAAGAATATATTATTTTTATCTGTAAATGTTTTAAAATTTATAAATGTATATTTTTCTATCTCTGTCCATTCAAAAAGCTTAGAAAAAATAATCAGCCAGTAGCAACGAGTATCATTAGCACCTAGATTGTGGTCTCTTAAAGTACCATTTTCTACTGAAAGGAACTCAAAGACAGCTAAGGTTGTGTCAAAGGAACTCAGGAGCCAACTGAAAGAGGTCTTTTGCCAAATAGGGCAATTTGAGCATCAATAAGGGTAATAATTGCAACAGATTGAACATATTAAATATGTTAAAATCCCTAAGTTCACAGTGTCAGTTTAAAAATTAACTATTTGGTCACCATTGGAAGATAATGCTAATAAACCAACTCATTATTTTCAAAAGTGGAAAAATTTACTCTGGTTTTCTTATATAAATTGTAACCATAGAGTATTACCATAAAGTAGATGAGGGAAGTTTCTTATAATAAAAAAGAATAAATGGAAAGGAGTGTTAGAATTAAAACATTGCTCTTTACAATCCCAAATGGATTGTATTGATTTTCACAAACGTCACAGAGAGACAACCAGACATTATATGCCTCCTAATGGGAGACGTTATCATCACCCATGAGGTAATCTTACCAAATAAATTGTCCCTGAATCTGATCAAGCCTCTAAATCCAAATACCAATTTACTGAAAATACAGTGAAACAGAGCTCCACAGAAAAACAACACTGTGAGAATACAATCAACAAAGGTCAGACTGTAGGAAACTATATAGAATAAATCCTCCCCCGCCCCCTTTTTTAAAATAAATAATTGCAAGAAGAGAAAGAGACAAAAACAGAGAGGAAGGTGAAACCAATGGGTAAAAAGAAACAATAAACCAACCACAACAATCTTGCTTCAAACAAACTAACTGAAATAATTCTTTATTTTTTTAATAACTTTTCTAAAGTTATGACATTTGAGACAACTGGAAATTTGAATATTGGCCAGACCTTTTATTATATTAAAGAAACTTATTTTTCTTTTGAGGTGGTATTATGCTCATTTTTTTTAAGAATCCTTATCTCTTAGTGGCACATTAAAATACATAGTAAAAAAAATTAAAGATTACAAATATGCAAAATAATATATTAACTTAAAAATATTACTTATCTCACATTTTATAAATGTTATTCGAAGTCTTCAAATACATCTTTAACATCAATGTCCTCATCATCACCATAGGTGGTTTGAGTCAATTTTCCAGAGCATGTCAGTTTCACTTCCATCTAAGTTGTAAATACTCTCTTGTAAAGTAGGGTCTTTTCTGAAGAATAACTTTTAGGTAGAAGAACCCTGCTTTTATTTTAGACTTATTTGTTCACCTGGCTTATCTGTAAGATCATAAATTTTCTAACAGCAGCAGCCACATATTTTCATCTTCATGTTCTCCCAGAGTCTAATACAGTAGTTTACCATTGTAAGTAGCCTGCATGCCTATATGTTCACTACTATGTATCTAGCACCTAGTACAATGTCCAGTATGTGGTAAGTAGCCAATAAATTTTGATAATATTTATTAGTTTTCTGAACTCTTCATTTAAATCACATGATCACATATTTTACCATAAAACTTCATATATATGTATCTATGTACACAAATGTGAACAATTTTTCAAGTTGGTTTCCCCACAGGTTTGTAATATCCAGAGGGCAGAGACCAATTAATTATGATGCTTAGTACTGTCCACTGACACCTGACACGGCATAGAACACAGAGGAATCTGGATGAAGTGGGGGAGGAAGGATGATTGATTTTTGACTCTAAGACTATAAAAGCAAAATATGAAAAGGAAGGTCAACTGTCTGAAAAATTCAGGTTAGAAAATTGACTTGTTGTTTGTTTCCTTAATTTAAATTGATTAACCACAGCCTAAATTCACTGAATAAATGTTCATCCACTTTCTTTGTCTTGCCAAAGAAAACAGAGCCGCTGTCAAACATCATTAGCCAGAGCACTTGAAAAGTCAGGCTTAAATGTGAATGTGTGGACCTTGTTTGGATCATGATTCAAGTAAGTCAACTATTCGAAAAAATTATAAGGCACTCACAGAAATTTGAACCAAATAAATATTTGAAAATATAAAGAATTTGTTAATTTTTAAGTAATAATATTCTGATATGGCGGTTATGTCATTAAAAAAAAGAGTCCTTAATCTTTAATGATACATACTAAAGTTTTTACTGATGAAATAATGTGATGTCTGAGATTCAGAGAATGGGGGAGACATAGATCAAATAATACAGGTTGTGTGTTCATTGTTGAAGCCAGGTCATTGTGCACATAATGATTCATTTTTATAAGTCTTTCTACTTTGTTACATGTTTGAGATGTTCCATAAATTTTAAGTATACATAAAATCTGCTTAAAATCACAAAAATGAAAAGAAAGGAACATCAAGTCTCACCAGCCTCGGTCTGTGCTTGCGGCAGCTTTCCTTTGCTGCAGCTTCCCCATCAGTTGGCTTTATTTCCTCTGATACCATTATTATTTATGGCCAAGAGGATTATTTTTAATTTTTAATTAAGTTTATTGGGGTAACATTGGTTCATACAACTATATAATTTTCAGGTGTACATTATCATTTGACCTCTGTATATTCTATTGTGCGTTTACCACCCAAAGTCCAGTTTTCTTCAGCTACCATATATTTGATTCCTTTTACCCACTTCACCCTCACCCTAAACCCTGTATTTGAACCCCTTTACTCCGTCTACCTCCCCCACACCACTAGTAACCACTAGTCTATGGTCTTCTGGTAACCACTAGCCTATAGTCCATGTCCACGAGTCTCTTGTTTATTCTGCTCATTTGTTGCTTTTAGGTTTATATCCCACATATAAGTGATATTATGTGATTTTCAACTTTTTCTGTCTGGCTTATTTCGTTTAGCATGATTATCTCGAGGTCCATCCATGTTGTTGCAAATGGCAGTATTTCATCCCTTTTTATGGCTGAGTAATATTCCATTGTATATATGTACCACAGCTTCTTTAGCCAAACTTCTATCGTAGGACACTTCATTGCTTCCATGTCCTGGCCACTGTGAAAAATACTGCTATGAACATCGGTGTGCAAATATCTTTTTGGATATGGGTTTTCAAGTCTTTGGGGTAAATACACAGTAGAGGGATTGCCAGATCATATGGTAGATCAATTCTTAGTTTTTTGAGGAACCTCCAGACTGTTTTCCATAGTGGCTGTACCAATTTGCAGTCCCACCAGCAGTGTATGAGGATTCCTTTTTCTCCGCATGCTCAGAAAGGATTTCTTAACCATGGATTTCTAGGGTTCCTATGAATGGGCTTCAGAGGATTATGTGTCAGTGTATATTTTTCTTGGGAAAGAGTCCATAACTTTCGTCAGATTCTCAGGGGAGCTATGACTCAGAAAAGATTAGAATCATAAAGCCACATTGTATAAGTTTAGGAGAAAAAGGAAAGGAGGGAGGGAAGGAAAGAAAGGTGAACTAGAGAAAAGGCCCCATTTCAAAATCTCCTCTTTTCTGTACTTCCTCCTAGTTCACTAACAATGACCCACTACATAAATGTGAATTGATTTGGCTGCCTATCACAAGAACAAGATAAAAAGAACTAAGGGGGTTAAACACACATGAAAACATGGAAACTGAAAGGCACATAGTGAGAGAGAAAGCATCGTTATGAGCCTTGAAAAATGAATGAATTACAGCTGAGTAGCAGACCAGAATCTCACTTACAGTTAATGGACAAATTAAAAGCCAGGGGCAGGGCTGAGTCTTACATAATGCCTCCTGCTCTTGGAAGCAGCCACAGAGGCTGCAGGGGAGGAAGAAGACAGCAGTGTGGAGCCCACCTTGAGCTCTCTCCCTGACATGCTTCCCCTGATGCTCCATGCTGGGCCTATGTTATAGACCTGCCAAACTCAATCCCACCTCTTTTCCTGCAGTCACTCTCAGACTTTCTACCTCTAAAGACCCCTTTAATCTTTTTTACTAAGGATCCAATGTTTGCATCAATTGTAAATAGCACTCTCCCACCCCTCCATCCTCTCACCCACTCCCTCCCCAGACCAAAAAAAAAAAAAAGAATCAAGCATTTATTAAGTTCTGATATATTTAATAATTTTAAATCAACAAATATAGAAGTGGCTTCTAGAATTTCTAATCAGCAATTGAGTTAATGTAATTAGTATTAGGAACAAATATTGAGCACTTACTATATGCCTAGCATTGTGCTTTATATATATTACCTCACTTAATCCTCACAATAGTCCTAAATCAAAGATAAATAATGTATCACAGGAGCTAAGTGGGATAGGAAGAACTCAAGTGTCTCTATTCTTTATATTAACATTATACTCTAATATTGCCAAAAGCAAAAAACCTGGTCATTTTAGAGAGCTCATGTCACCTAATCATAGATTAATGTCCACAGTGAGAACAGCTCAAGATCCACATTATTACCTTCTTAAATCCTTAATGCTCCAGAACCTTGAACTTCAAACTGCCCCTTTACTGACCAGACTTCCAATAGTTCTCCACCTCATTCAGTTTCATCTTCTTCTTCATCCAGAAAAGTCTGTGAATTCTGGCCCCTTGTAGACTCCATCACTGAATCTGATCCACAGATCCCCAACTCTCTAATGCCCTCAATTTGACTTCCTCACTCAATGCAGATACCCTATTGCAAGAAAAAAATGTTCTAGTGACCATGAGTTCCTGAATACCCACAAACTTCCTATTCTGACCCAAGCAGTCTGCTAGGGGCCTAAAATTTCAAAGTGGTTCTGGTTTCTCGGTGATTCTTTTATTGAACCCCACTTGGAGTCACTCCTGTTCAGTATAGATTACTGGTTAGTACATTATGGTAGGTGGAATAATGACTCCCACGATAAGGTTCCAGATGGAAGTAAAATTGTTAATCAGCTGAATTTAAAATAGAGATTATCCTGGATTATCTGGCGGGTTCAATATAATCACAAAGATCCCTGAAAGTGGAAGAGGGAGACAGAATAATAATCAGAGAAAGAGATGTGATGCCAAAAGCAGGGTCTGAGACACATTTTTGCTAGGTTTGAAGACAGAGTTAGAGCACTATAAGCCAAGGAATACAGGCAGCCTCTGGAAGCTGAAGAAGTCAAGGAAACAGATTCTCTCCTAGAGCCTCCAGAAGGAAACACCAGCACTTCGATTTTAGTCCAGTGAGAGGTTGTTGGATTTCTGAACTACAGAACTGTAAGATAATCAATTTGTGTTGTTTTAAGCCACAAAATTTGTGATAATTTGTTATGGCAACAATAGAAACTAATACATACATTATGGCTTCCTAACTACCAAGACCTGAGTAAGGTGATACTGTCCTACGGGAAACTCTAAGCTCTCCATTATCTAAGATTTGTTACTGTTACCTAGCAGCAGATTTAGAACAAACATGGTTGCTTTGCTGTGTCCTGGTTACTATTGTGGCAGGCTTGACTGAGAGCCCTATCTATACTGCCAAGGCAAACCATGAGCTAAAAATTATCCACAAATTTATCTACGAAATTTACAGGAAATAAATTTGCAGCCCGAAATGTCCCCTAGACAACTTCAATTCTCTGCTTGGCAGGACAGCCCATACTTCTCCTACTGAAGTTCCCCAGTAAAATCGATAAAGCCAGATAAAGAGAATGTTCACAGCTTCGCCAATTCCCACATAGAGAAAAAACACCTAGCCTGTGTTGGGAGAGGGTGGAGGAGTATGAATTATACATTGCAATGTAGTGAGAGGAGAAACTGCTATGGTTGATAACTTTTGTTCAATAACATTCAGCAAATACTTACTGCTGACCTCGGAAAAGTTAATCTGCTTTCTACAGAGCCATTCATTCATTCACTCAGCAAATACTTACTGAGCTCCAACATATGCCAGAGTCATTGGGAATGAGCATTCAGGTCTCCTTCAGGAACTTCTGTCTTAGAGTTTTCTCAGGCCCACCTTAAGACATGCAATGTAACTCTCTTCGCATTAGCCATACTTCCCAATTATCACCCATTTACCAGAGTTTGTTATTCTGAAGATTTTGCAACATTTTCCATTCTGAGCAGGCCTGTTTCACATAAAAGTCTTGGTAATTATCCAAGTTCGCTTGCTCCCCGCTCTGCCACTTCTACCTTTCCTGAATCTCCATGCAGGCCTCAGCACCACTTAGCTCAAGTGCTGATGGTTTTGACCTCTCTAGCCTTCTCCTCCAGCACTTCCTTCTGCTCGTTTTGAAAGTGCTGATCAGGAGAACTTCGAAGATGACCCCAGTTCCAGTCCCCAGTTCCAGTCCAAACTAGGAACTCTCCCTAAAGTTTTCTGATCTTCTTCCTCCATTACTACCCACTTTAAGAGCTCATTTATTCCTAAAATTCCAGTAACTACCTCTGGATGTCTCATCAAAAGTCAATAATGCAGGCCTCCCTTAGTTCATCCGAAACTACAGCCTCCTGATTGGCCTCCTTCATTCCAGTTGTCCAACAGTGAGGCAAAGGTGTAATAGCCACCATAATAAGAAGGCATCTTAAAATCGAAAAACGAAGCAGGCAACTCCACAGAATATAACAATATATTATAGGGTAATTTACTTCCAGGAAGATTGAGTCAGAAAGGAAAATATGACCCAGAAGTCAGTGCAGATTATTCTCTGCTAACAAAGCTCTGTTACAGTACTTTTTTTTACAGTATAACTCGGGTACTAACGACTGACCGGATAGAGACAAAGAATGCAATGCCAGGAGCCATACCTCCTAGTGGTCTTGTGATAGAAAATTGTTTATAATCAATACTATCACCAGTTTGATATTTATCTCAGTTGTCATGCCATTCCAGCTGTTAAAAACAAAAGTATTTATGGCTACATTGTAAGAAACATAGATAATCATTAATTAGAAAACTTTGATATGCTTGCTAAGGACAGTGAAGTTGGTCAAAGGTCACAGCATGAAACTTTTTTTTAATTTTAATTTTATTATTATTTTTTTAATGGTGACATTGGTTAACAAAATCCAATAAGTTTCAGCCGTACACTTTAACAGTAAGACATATATATATTTACACTGTGTGTTCATCTTCCATAGTTAGATTTCTTTCTGTCACCACATATCTGACCCACTTTACCCCGTCTATCTCCTCTCTCCTCCCTCTCTCCTACCCTCTGGTAACCACTAGTCTATTGTCCATGTCCGTGAGTCTCTGTTTGTCCTGTTCATTTGTTGCTTTTAGGTTTATATCCCACATGTAAGTGATATGTGATTTTCAACTTTCAGTCTGGCTTATCTTGCTTAGCATGATTATCTCAAGGTCTATCCATTTTGTCGCAAGTGGCAGTATTTCATCTCTTCTTATGGCTGAGTGATACTACATTGTACCTATGTACCACAGCTTCTTTATCTAATCATTTATCGTAGGACACTTCAGTTGATTCCATGTCCTGGCCATCATGAAATGCTACTATGAATGTCGGTGTGCAAATATGTTTTCAGATATGAGTTTTCCAGTCTTTGGGGTAAATACCCAGTAGAGGGATTGCACTGCATGAAACTTAAATCCATGACACACATATTGAGCTGGTTTTGTTCTCATCTACAGCTATACACCAGTCTCTTCCCACTCTAATATATCCTTTGTACATCTTGCCACACATATCTTCTCAAACACTCAAGTGCTCACTCTGAGCCAGACACTGGTCTAGGAGTCAAAGACACAAACTACAGTAATGCAGAGTGATCGAGGGCACATCCTTTGGAGAGGGGCAGCTCTGTCACCGATTAGAAGTTACTTAACCTCTCTACATCTTGGTTTCCTCATTTGGAAAATGGGGATAATAAGGGCATGTAACTCTCAGGGTTATTGAGAGACTTAGATGAGATAATGAATCAAAGCCCTTAACATAGTGTCTGGCACATAGCAAGTACCAATGAAAGTCAGCTTACATAAACAATATCAAAGGGAGCTCTCAGGTTATCAGCAGAGATGAACATGTATATTCCATAAGTAAAGGGTGGAAGAAGTAACAGAACTTGGTGGGTGTCATGAGCAGAGAAGACAGAGTGAGGAATTCTGATAGTGATATGGAGCAAGACCTTGAAGGTTCAAATGGAATTGTCTAGGTGGAAAACAGGAAAAAGATTTTCTAGTTGGGCCACCTGAGCAAAGACATGATAGCACAGAAAGGAAAGCGCTGGTGTGATCGAACAGTGGCTGTCTGTTGCCCTGGGCTAATCCTGACAAGGTCTTGAGCTCCTTAAGGAGAGGCACATTGGTTTTGGATATGAGAGAATCGTTTATTTACTCATGCAACTGAGTACCTATTTCATACCAGACACTGTGCTAGATGAAAAGACTTTGTACTTAATTCCTGCTCTCGTGAAGCTTCTATTTGAAAATAAACAAAAAATCAGAACAAGAACACTTCAGATAAATTGTTTGTGCTATTAAGAAAACAAAACAGGATCAAATGAAAGGGAGTGACTATGGGTAGAGGTCAAAGAAAGCCATTCTGAGGAGGTGACATTTGAGTTGAGTCATGAGAAGGCCTAAGTAGAAAAATATCTTAGGCAGAGGGACAGACAAGAACAAAGGTCCCGAAGTATGAAGGAGCTTGCCATATTGAAGAAACAGAAAGCCAGTATAGGAATGTATGGTGAGAGTGGAGGAGAGACACTCAGGGAGAGTGGGCAAGGCCCTGATCACTTTAAAGCTCAGTAGGCCATGATAAGGAGTTTGAATTTTATTTTAAAAGGCACTGGGAAGCTACTGAAGGGTTTCAAAATAGGATATGAAATAATCTGATTTGTGTTTTTAAAAGTTCTCTCTAGCTGCCATGTTTAAAGTGGAAAGCAAGAGAGAAGGCAGAGGAAACCATTAGGAGGTAGTACAAGTAGTTGAAACCAGAGAAAATAGCATAGACATATTTAGATGTGATGCCTTCAGTCTCTGTTTACATCAAATTATAAAATCTCCTCACCTTGCAAGGTCCATCTCCCCTCCACACAGCCCAGTTGGCACATAGGAGGCTTAACTGGTAATTTTCAGTCAGTTGACTGTGTCTCCCACAAGTCAGCCCCAGTTTTTTCCTCCCTACATCCAAGTTCCCATTTGCCCATCATTTCACTTAGTCTTTATGAGGTCTTCCTGTTCTCACTCTATTCCTTTTCTTCTCATCCCACCACCCATGAAATTTTCATGAACCATATATAAAGGAGATAATCATTTTCTATTCTACTCCAGAAGCACTCAGGAATTATCAATTTCACAGAGCACTAATAGAAGCCTAAGGGTTATGATGATCTTGACAATACAACCTGTACACATTCTGCACGTTAAGGACACTGTCTCCTCACATTCATTCCAGCCTGTTCTCCCCACTGCAGCAAGAGAAATCTTTTCAGCAGGAAAATCTGATCATGATCTCATTGGCTCTCTTTCTCTCCCTGGCATGCTCTCTTTCTCTCTTTCTACTGCTCTCTCTTCTTTCTCTCCCTGCTCAAACCCCTTCAGTGGCTTCCTCTTGTTCCTCAGAGAATACCAACTTCCTCAGCAAGGGATACAATGGCCCTACATGTTTTGACGCCAGAGTACATCTCACACCATTCCGCTCATTTACTCTCCATGACTCCAGTCATGCTGGCCCTCTTTTAGATCTTGTAGACAGATGTGCCCCCTTCTGCCACAGGACTTTTGCATATGGTGTTCTCATCGTCTCCAAGGCCCTGAGACCAAGGCTGGAATCACTGTTATACACACTCATAGCACTCTTTCTTTCAAAGCATTCATCACAGTTTATAATAATATATTTACTTGTGTGGTTATTTAATCAAAATGGTTATTTCTCTCCCCACTCCACTAGATGGGAAGCTCCAGGGGGCAAGAACATTGCCTATTTTTGCTCATCATTGTATCTCAAGCATAGAGTATACTTAGTAGGCCTTAAAAGGATTAGATATCAAAAGATTTTCCAAAATCTTAGATATGGTTCTTTTTTGATGGAGCAAGCAAAGAAGGAATTACAGATCTTCTTATAGCAAACTATTATCAGGAAGTAAAGGAGAGAGTTAGTGTCTGATACTCATTTTGCTATAAACTCAGTGTTTTCCGTCTCCTTACAGAAACCATCCCTGATGTCAATATAGCACTTGTTTCCAAGACCCATCATCCTTCTAGAGGAGGTCCATCATTCTCTTCACAGCCCTCCACTTCAGGCTTGACCCCCGCTTTAATCCCTCTTTCCAAAGGAGTAACTATATCACCTGATTGCACAGGAAAGAGGAAGTAGAGAATTCAATGAGCTACCACTCACTTACTGGTTGTCACACAATAACATTTGACAAAGCCCATTCTCAAACCAACCCTGTGAGATAAGGGAAGCAGATATTATCATTCCCATTTTACTAGATGGGGATCTGAGGTTCAAAGAGGCAAGTGACTTACTCAAGGTTACAATGCCTGTGTGAGGTAGATTTAGATTTGAACCTACAGACTGACACCTAGTCGAACGTTTTTCCTTACATTAGCCACCGCAACAGTTGGGTTATCAGTTACTTAAACCTAATTTCCTCATTCCCTTAAATAAATACTTGTTCTTGACCCCTCGACACATCTCCAGCCCATTTCTGCTTCCCTACCCAAAATCTGTCAGTGTCTGTGCAGTGGGGTGGAAGGAGTAAAATAACTGGACACACCGACAGGGTTTGGTCCCAGCCTCCAATCTTTCCAGCTCTTCCTCGGAGCGATTGAAGAACCTGAAATCCCAGAAATAAAAACAAAGAGATCTGCCCCACCAGAGCAAGATCTCTGGCTACCAGTTCTCCCACATTACGGCAGGACACAGCGAGGCCAGAAGCTAGCCTCATTCCCAACAGGGAGGATCCCAGGAGAACAGAGGTCACCACTGGCCGCGCAAGGGATGCGGCAGTGATCTGCCAGCTCCCGGGTTCGGCCCAAGGTCATCCTCTCGCAGCCCCGCGCGATCCCCAACCACCCAGAGCGCCCCCTGGTGTCCCAGGCTGGCCTCCCCTCGCCCTCAGGGAGTGGCCTGCAGAGCCGGGCTCGGGGGCTGAGGAAGGAGGGTGGGCAGAGGATGAGGAGGGACGGGAGGCGGGGCCCTACCTGATAGCTGAGGACGCTGTCCGGCTCGTTACTCCCGGCCGGCATGGCGGAGCCGAGCTAGTTCTCGCCCGTGGGCACCAGGCCGAGCGTCAGCAGCACACACACTCTGGCAGGGTCTGAGCGGATCGCCCGAGCGGCGACCTCAACCCCTGGAGCCAACGGTCAACCATCAACCGCCACCGCCTTCATAGCCACGGTCCCGCGAGGAATCGCCGCAGCCAATCAGCGCGCGGCCTGTGCGGCCAATCAGGGCGCGGAGCACGAGAGGACGCTGTCCGGCGGTACCCTGGGCTACCACGAGGAGGAGGAGGGAACGGCCCAACGAGCCCCGGTTGCCGTGGAAACCGCCTCCCTCCCTTCAGGGGCCCCTGGGCTTGAAGGTCCTTCTAACGGCTTTGCTAGAAACTGAAAATCCCATGCTTCTATTTGCAGCTGCACCTGATCCTTGAAAACTGGGAAAGTGCCGGTTTTGCCCGTTTTGCCTGTTCTATTTTTTCCTTGGATAATTCCTAAATTCTGGTGAAACATCCCGTGGGATTGCAGAAGACATTATTGAGGATGAGGGGAAAGGACCTTCTACGGTTACTCGTTATAATCAACGAGCTAGTGGCCAAATTAAAGAGCATTAAAGAGAGGCAGGCAGTGATCCTGACCGCTCCACAGACTCACTATGATTAGGTCTCCTCTCTGGGTTGGCAGTGAAAAGCAGAGTTGAGCTAAGGATGATTGTTGAAGTAATTCCACAAAAACGCTTCCAACTTTTCCAAGAAATGATCTAAGGCAAATTTTTATTTAATAACAAGAACGACCGATCTAAGGCAAGGTTAGGAAATCGTGAGTAACACATTCAATTTGATTTGGATTTAAAAGAAAAGAGAGGCTGGTCATAATCCAACCAATCCTCTGCCCCAAAAGGAGAAAGGGGGCCTTTTCCTTTATGTGCACTATCACATCAGACTGCAGTGAGTCCAAATGAGAGCAAAAAGAATAATCATTCTTATTCTCCGAAGAAGCTGCACTTGAGGACCACAGGTCCATGTTTCAACCCCTGCATACCGCATCTTGCATTGGCCCTGAAATTTGAAACGAGGTCGTGCTTCAGTATCACTGAAGCAGAATCATGTTTCTGATCTTTTATGTAAGCCCTTAGTCCCATTTCTGGGCCTTAGCATTCCTTATCATAGTCTCTGTCACTCTCTTCCCTAATCCTGTCCCTTGAGTCTAGAATTCACACCATCTTTTCCCATCAAAATCTTACCCTTTCCTCAGAGTCAGTCTCAAAGGCCACCTCTTCCAAGAAGCCTTTCTTGATCTCACTCTCCCTAATACTCCTAAGACATCATCTTTCCCTCCTCTGAATCTTCATAGCACTTCATATCTTTCTTATAGCAGTTATCGTGCTGTGGTTACTTAAGTACTTTAATTATATGTTATGTTGACTTTCACTTACTATAATAGTGTAAATTTTTTAAAATAAGGGCTATTTTTTATGCCCTTCTATATACTCCATAAATGAATGCTTCTATATACTCCAAAGAATGCTGGGCACATAGAAAATTGTTAGCAAATATATGTGCTTTTAATTCAACCTAATCGAAAACATATTGAACACTTACTAAGTACAGGCCCAAATAGTACTGAAAATGCTGAGAAATCTAAAATATAATACATATTCCAAGGGGCTTATGATCTAATCAGGGAAACAGGATATACTATGTGTTATTACAGTGACAAGCTAATAGAACCATATGAGTAATATAAACAACAAAAGTTATAAAAACTCAAAAAGAGAAATTTACCCTTATGACTTGGGACACTTTAGAAACATGGCATAGAGGACACGGATTTGAGCTCAATCTGAAAATAGTTGAGCCAAGGTAAAGAGAACCAGCATCTTAACTCTTGGGCAAAGACAAGAATAGAAATGTACGTGGCCTATTCAGTGTAGCCATGATTTGGGTCAAAGTGGAAAGTTATAGAGAAGAGCAGTAGGAAGTACAAATTGTGGTAAAGAAGAGGTATAGCCAAATTATAGAGAGCCGACTAGTACAGACTTTATTTTGTTCACATGATAGAAAGTAGAATACTGTAGAAAGTTTTAGAGAACTCTTCCATGCACCAGGACCCAGGTTTAATGGTATAAATGAATTGCATCATTTAATATTCATAGTATCGCCATTATTTCCCCATTTCACTGGTAAGAAAACCAAGGCTCAGAGAAGTTTAGCAGCTTTCTCAAGGTCAAGCAGTCATTAAGCTGAGATTCAGTCATTTATTAACTCAAAAAATATTTACTGAGAGTCTAGGTATTCAGCCCTGTGTTGGGTGTTGGGGAAACAGCAATAAGATAAACAGGGTCTTGCCTCTTTGAGCCTTACAATCTAGTGGGAAGATAGTAAACAAATGAACAAACAAAATAATTACAGGTTATGACTGTTTCGATGAAGTAGATAGTTATATGATAGTGCGTGACTGGCATGGGAGGATGGGGAGAGCTACTTTAGATGGAGTCAGGGGCTTCTCTGAGGAGATGAAGAGAGCCTCACCTGATGAGATGAGTCAAGGACAAGGCTGTCTGATTCTATAGCTCTTCGCCATTGTGCAACATGTCCCATACAAGTGGTATCATTGCCAAAATCTTGGATTAGGGGCAAGATGTATTAGAGGGGGAAACCTGAGCTAGGGGTCAATTAGACTAACTCTGGCAACATGGTAATTCAGGAGGCGCCGAGGATGGTGACCAAAGGGAAGATATGCCCACATTCCCCTCTCTTCAGAAAGACAGCTCCCAGGCATGGGAGTGGGCTTGAGTGGGCGGAGTAGGGAGAAGAATGAGGAGGTAAAGGATTACTAGGAGCTCTGGTGGGTCTGATTTTCCTTCAGTTCAAATGTGAAACAAGTCAGAGCCTCTGGCCCCTGACTCCAGGGTCAAGAGCCCCATCTTCTGGTCAATAGTACAAATTACAAAAGGGACTAGGCCACAGAGGAAGCCTCTGAGGCTGCCTGAAGCAGCTGCCATCACAGCACTGCCACATACAGGCTCTCCACTCCCAGGGCTGATTTAGTCTCTCCTTCCTTCCCAGAGGAGACTGACTCACTTGGTTCCAGGCTCCAGACTCTAGAAAATTCGCTTCTACTGCTCCTAACATTACTTGGAAAAATGCAAGTGTGCTGCTCTCTACCTGGCCAGCAAGCAGGTGCTGGAGGAGCTCGAAGGAGAATATTCAGCCAAAGGCACCACATCACCCTGATTATTTTTCTAACAAAAGCAGAAAAAACAGCGGAACAGAACTCAGAGTTTTCTGGGGCCTGCACAGAGTTCTGTGCTTGGCCTAGAACAAGGCATAAAATGGACAGGAAAATGCAAAATACATGCAGAGACAGTGACCACACATACACACACACACACACTCACATACAAACACACACATTCACGCACAACAGGAAGGCAAGGAGGCATGCTACATGGATGACCTCGATTAATCCTTGCAACAATTCTGTGAGGTAGGTTCCATTATCCCATGTTATAGATGAGAAAACTGAAGACTGAGGCTTAGAAATGTAACTTGCCCAGGTCACACAGCCAGCACAGTTAATAAATGGAGACAGTGGACTCTGAGCTCAGAGACATCCGATTCCAGAATGCACATGCTTAACCACCTACTGCCTCTCACAGGGATGCCTGCAACCACCATCCTTCTTTAACTTTTTAGGCTCCACCCTCTTTTCATGGCTTCCAAATGTTGCTGTCCTTCCAGATTTCGTCTCTAGATCCTTCTCTAATACCAATGGTTCTTAAATTTTGGGAGGAGAGGGTAGATCTTGAATAAACAAAATATATGAGACTCTCCTTTCAGATAAGAACACAAAGTCCTAAATTTTGTATATAATGATAAAGATGTGTTCATGGCCTTCCCAGGGAAGCACTATGCACCTTACATATATTATCTTAATTGTTGGCTGGAAACATTGAAATTCTCTTATTTAGAGACAAAAAGGCAAAAATTCAAGAAATTCAAAAGTTCCGAGAAAATGTTCTCATCTAATTGCAACCAAGTTTACCAGCAAAGGCATCTTAATTCCTCTGTCAATTTACTGTATCTCCTACCCTTTTTAAATTGTCCAAAGAGCAGTCAGGGCAGAGGTTCTAGTCCTTACTTGACATTAGATACTCAATGCCCAGCTGTATCTCATACCTGATTTAGTTTCTCCCATTTCCTCTTAATTACACATCTCAACTCAAGAAAAGGTTGGTAGAAAAGATGTCAAAATCCGAAGAAAGACTTAATTAGGGCTTGCTCATGCTATCATCTGGGAGCATTTCCTGTGAAGAGAAGGAGAGCGGGAGAGAGACACCATTCTTTGTTAAGCCAAAAAGATTATGCAGGTACATGACTTGCCTTCAGCCCTTGCCAAGTCACAGTATATCTAAAGAGACTACAGAACACGATTTTCTTTTTTCACAGTGTGCTGCCAGCCTGGAACATTACACATCACAGGGAAGAACAATGAAGCACCACAGAAACTGACTCTTGACCGGAAAAATCAGTCCCCTCCATTTGTCATCATCAACATTATCCGTAGACATTCCTCATGCTGTATTCATTTAAATCCTGCTCCAGACAAAGTGAGATTCTGGTAGACAGAACACAAGTAAAATGGTAAAAATCTACTTCCTGCTTTCTCTGGATTCACCACTAAGATATTGGATAGTGCCAAAGGTAGGGGGAAGGACCTGTAGAGGAAGCAGAACAAAATAGAAAAGGAGGCCTTTGGAGTTAAGACACCATGGGACTTCTAAATTCAGATGGGAAGTCATTCAGAAATTTGGGAGAAACAGGCATTAACCAAACCTTGCCGTGCTTAGAAATCAGGTCTGTGTACAGTAGCTAATTCAATACCTCACATTTATATTATTCTGTGTATGCTTAACTTCTTTATCACCTTATCTCATTTCCCTTCAATGAGTGTGTAAATGTACACAGAACATTTCATGGACTAGGAAGCTGAAATGTGGCTAGAACAGGGACTTGCCCAGGCCAGTTAATAGCAGAGCTGGGTCAAGAATTACTAATGCTTTCACTTCACTGAATGGCTTCCTAGAAATAGAATTCCATTCAGCCAGTTCCTGCATAAAATTGAACTGGCTTCAATGAACAATGAAAATGTGGATCTCCTTTAGAATTGACATGAACTCCTCATAGCAAAAACCCAGAGTTTCTCCTCTGTTACCCTTTCCTATCAGATGACAGGGTCATATAATTTCCACTTTGGAAAGCTTGTCAGTGATACCCATTCATTAGTTTACTGAACAAACTCTCATGAAGTTCTGAAAATAACTATTACTGCTTCTTATCTCTGGAAACACATTATCTGACATAGATATAAATTTAATCCAAGCTACTCATTCCCCATGAAACATCCCTTGAGGCCTTCTATTTTACACTTAATAAAAAAGAAAAGAGAGCCATTCAGACATTTGGGCTGGAGCAAAAAGGAATAGAAATAGAATTTGAAGGTATTTCACCAATTTATCTTTTTCTACCTCTGATATTTCACCAAATTGAAAAAGCCGGCCTCCTCTTTAAAAAAGACAATTTCCTTGGTCCTTTCTTTTAACAAACAAACAAACAAACAAAACAGGAAAAAGGTATTTGCTATATTTACCAAGAACAATCAGGGCTATGAGATATTCAGCCGGGGAATAGCAGAGAAAAAAAACCCAGCCTTAAAACTGATATAGAAATAATCAACTTTGTTTGGAGTAGGCAAAATGAACAAGGGCCATTACAATTCAATTATAACCTATAGATCAGCTTTGGTCTCTTTAGAACTCCTTGTCCTTATCACCTAAAATTTGTTGGAAGGGGCTTGAAAGTCCTATAGATCAGTTTTCTATCCAACACAATTCTCCTCCACAGCATCCCAGAGAAGGAGCCATCCAATTTTCCCTGTATCTTTCCAGTGACAAGGAACATGCTGCTGAATGAGGCCAGGAACCTCAGATCAGGTTCCATTTGCCTCCTTGAAATGTCCATTCTTTATTCCAAGTGCTCACTTCTCTAGCTCCAAAGAGAAAATCTCTTCACTCTTCCACATGACAGCCCTTTGAATACTTACAGCCAAATATAACATCCTCCCTTGTTTTTGTCTTCTTTAGAGGGCATGATTGGGATGAGATTACGGTCTCCAGCAAGACCTTTGCATTTCTATGATTCTAGACCACTAGGAGAACTTCCAGCAATGAAATACATAATTTAAAAAGACCTCCACCGCGGTTAATTTTTCATACGTAATAATGGTTTGTGGTTATGTAGATGATTCTTAGTCTTAGGAGATGCAAACTGCAGTGTTTAGGGGTAGAGTATCACGATATCTACAACTTATTTTCAAATGATATAGCAATATTTAGATAGATAGGTAGGTAGATAGATAGATAGATAGATAGATGATAGATAGAGATAGATGATTGATTGATTGATATAGTTAGATATATAGATAGATATACCTAGATAGAGATAGATAGAAATAAAGTAAATATGACAAGATGTTAACAATTGTGGAATCTAGTGGAGGCTCTACAGATGTTTGTTGTCATTGTTTTTCATCTTCTTACAATGTTTGGAAATTTTTATAATTAAAATTTGGAAAGTAGAGGGGCAAAAAAGGTGAGGAGGATGAAAGTGAAATAAAGACATTTTTCAAAACACAAATAATCAAACAAACAAACAAAAAGACCTCTATCAAATAGACAAATTCCCAGACCGGTGGGCACTACATCAGGACATCTCTTGCCCCAATCTGAACAAATGCCAAAAGTATAGAATGTCCTCAAAATATAAGAGTCATGCTTAAAGCAAGATGACTCAGACAGTTTGAAAGATAAAGGATGGGCAAAAGTATGTCAGGTAAATGAAAGAGACAGACAGACACAAAAAAAAGGGAGAGAGGGAGGAAAGAAGAAAGAAACGAAGTCATGACCTAGAGTAAGTCGTGATCTTTCCCTCTGGTTTCAGGGCAAAATTATAGGCACTTTATAACAATAGGCGTTTACTTTACAATGAAGATCTAACAATATCTATGCAACCAAATAACATAACAACAAACATATAAAACAAAATTTACCAGAAATATTAAGAATTGACACACATATTATTTGTGAGAAGAGTTTATTTTACCTCTCTCAGTCTGTGACAGAGCAACACAAAAAATAAAGATATACACTTGAGTAATATAACTGATATGATTGACCTAATTGATATATATTAAACTATATATTTTGAAAACAAAGAATATATCTTTTCAAGGACTTATGGAATATTCACCAAAATTGATTATTAGACCAAAAGAAAATGGAATAAATTCTATAGAGTAAAAGACATTCTATTACCGTAATGTAATAAAACTTAAAATCAGTAACAAAAAAATATTTAACTCTACTAAATGGAATTTTTAAAACTCTTAATTCATTTATAAGAAAATTAAAACTGAAAGCAGAAGACTGGAACCAAAAATATTTTATAGTTTTAAATAATTACACACATAAATATGAAAATGAAAATAAATGAATTAAGCATCCAACTCAAGAAGTTAGAGAGTCGCAGAAAATTATTAAATGAGAAAATGGGAAAACATCATAATTAATAAATATATTCGAGAACATTTAAGACTATATTACGAAGCTATAGTGATCAAAATAGAATGGTACTGGCATAAAAACAGACACATGACCAATGCAACACAATTGAGAGCCCAGAAATAAACCCAATCATATTCAGTCAACTAATATTTGATAAAGAAGCCAAGGATACTCAGTAGGGAAAGAACAATCTCTTCAATAAATGTGGTTGGGAAAATTGGATATTCACATGCAAAAGAATAAACTGGAACCCTATCTTACACCTCTCACAAAAATTAGCTCAAAATGGGTTAAAGACTTAAATGTAAGACCTGAAACCATAACACTCCTAGAAGAAAACAGAGGAGAAAAGCTCCTTGACGTTAGTCTTGGCAATGATTTTGGGGGTATCACACCGAAAGCACAAGATACAAAAGCAAAAACAGACAAATGGGACTACACCAAACTAAAAAGCTCCCGCATAGCAAAAGAAACAATCAACAAAAAAAGGCAACCCTTGGGAGAAATTTTTCCTCAAAAATTATAAATAGAACCTATAGGAATAGGAGAAAGTATCTTCAAACCACATATCTGTTAAGAGGTTAGTATCCAAAGTGTATAAGGAACTCGTACAATTCAATGGCAAAAATTAATAATAATAAAATAAAAATAATGAAATTTAAAAAATGGGCAAAGGACATGAATAGATATTTTTCCAAAGAAGACATCGAATGGCCAATGGGTACATGAAAAGATGCTCAACATCACTGATTATCAGGGAAATGCAAAGCAAAACCACAATGAGATATCACCTCATACCTGTTAGGATGACAATGATCAAAAATATAAGAGATAACGAGTGTTGGAAAAAAAGTGGAAAAAAAGGAACCTTTGTGCACTATTGGTAGGAATGGGTAAATTGGTACATTCACCATTGAAAAAGGTATAGCGATTCCTCAAAAAATTAAAAATAGAACTATCATATGATCCAGCAATCTCATTTTTGGAAATTTATCCAAAAGAAATGAAATCACTATCTCAAAGAAATATCTGCATTCCCATGTTTATTGCAGTATTATTTACAATAGTCAAGACATGGAAACAACCTAAGTGTCCATCAGCCAATGAATGTATAAAGATTGTATACACACACACACACAGATATTATTTAGCCATAAAAAATAGAAAGAAAACCTGCCATTTGAGACAGTATGGATGGAACTTGAGGGTGTCATGGTAGGTGAAATGTCAGAGAAAGACAAAATACTGTGTAGTATCAGTTATAAGTAGAATCTAAAAAAACAAAATTCATAGAAATAGAGTGTAGAATGGTTGTTGCTAAGGGCTGAGGGGTGGGGAAAATGTGGAGAGATTGGTCAAAGGGTACAAACTTCCAGTCATAAGATAAATAAGTTCTGGGGATCTAATGTACAGCATGGTAACTATAGTTAACAATACTGTAATACATACTTCAAAATTATGTGAGGTAATGGATGCGTTAACTAACCTTACTACGGCAATCATTTTGCAATATATACATATCAAATTATCAGGTTGTACACCTTAAACTTTTACAATGTTATGTGTCAATTATATCTCAATAAATCTGGGAGGAAGTACGTTCAAAATTAATTCTTTTGAGTAAAAAAGCAAGCCATCAGCTAACCAAATCATAGTATGGGTAAGGGCCAGGCAAGAGGAAATGTATAAATGCAAAAAATAAAAAAATGAGGATAAATAACCTCATTAATACAAAGAAAATTTGCTCAACTCTATGTAACTGAAAAACTCAACTAAATAGCAAATGCTCTATGAAAAGAAAAATTGTTAGAAGAGATAGAAAATCCAAATCACGAATGGGGGTAGAAGGGACAAGAAAGTTTCATAGGGATACCCTCCACTAAAAAGATGAATATATTCAAGGCCAGATACATTCACGAGTGACTCTAACCAGAACAATCAAATCCAAGATCATTCTTAATAGGAAAACACTACAAGTATTCCCAGTAAAGCCAGAAACTAGTTAAGAATAATCATCACAATTACTTAATGCCCGGGGAGGGGGTTACCCAATGGAATGTAGTGCACTTGACAACAGAAAAAAATAAAATATATGAAAAATAAGAATGGAAGAGACTAAAGTATAACATGGTAAACCTGGAAAACAAGAGAATCAACTGAAAACTATTGTGAACAATAAGACAATTCAGAAAAGTGGCTGGCAAAATATTATTATGCAAAAATAAGTCACTTTCCTGTAACACAAAGCACAACTGATTAGATAATAGAATGAGAGAAAAGATTCCTATTACAGTAATAAGCAAAGGAGTAACAAACCAAACAAGCAAGCAATGACCAAGAACTACATGGAAAAAAATCAACTACTACTGAGTGTCACAAAAGAAATCTTGAGTAAATCAAAAGGCACACTCTATTTCTGGTAGGAAAAACTCAGTTTATTAAAGCTGTTAATTCTCCTTTTACCTACCTATAAATTTCAGGACATCACAATAAAATTACTAACAGGATTTATTTTTTCAATGAGCAAGTAAAAATATCCAGGAAAACTCCAAAAAGACAAAAAACAAAATATGCATAGTTAGATCCCTTCCTCACACCTCACCTGTTCTGGAAAGAAAATGCTCCAGACTGAGCATTACACTAGAGTCTCTTTCTCTAAAGAACGGCTGTGAACAGGCTTCAGAATGGCTACCCTGACAGGGATTCATTTCTGCCCTCTTCCTCCACACCCAACACCACTATGGTGTGTCAGAGCCCCAGCTCTCTGTAGCCCACACTTTCTTGCAGCCGCAATCCTGAGCAGCCTTGGGTCTTCAAGCAGAGAGACGTAAACACCATGTTCCTGAGCTATCACCCCTGAGCAGTGCTTCAGAGAACTGGGAGTTCTGGTCCTTGCCATCTGAAAGCTCTGCCACATGTCTGAGAGACGCTGTTGTGGGTTGAATTGTGTCCCCCTACCTCCTCCAAAAAAGATATGTTGAAGTCTTAACCCCCAGTACCTCAGAATGTGACTTCATTTGGAAATAGGGTCACCGCAGGTTTAATTAATTAAGATAAGGTCATACTCAAGCAGAGTAGGCCCCTAATCTGATTAGTGTCCTTATAAAGAGATGGTCATGTGAAGACACAGAGAGACATGGAGAGAACACCATGTGAAGACAGAGGATTGGAGTGACAGGTCTACAGTCCAAGGAATGACAAATTTGTTTAATGAGGCTTAACCTGGGCGGGAGGCAAGGAAGAGTTCCTCTATAGGTTTTAGATGGAGCATGGCCCTGCAGATTTCTCCAGAATTGAGACAACAAATTTCTGTTTTAAGCCACCCGTTTTGTCGTACTTTGTCAGACATCTACAGTCAGAATCTTTGCATTCTACACCACTAGGACAGGAAGCTGAGCACCTGGTAGAAGCTTCCTGGTTTAAAAACCAAAAGAGTTTTAAACAGGAAGTTCTGACTGGTCCAGCTAGGAGCACAAGGATTTCATGCTTGGGAGATACCCACTCAGGGCAAGACATCATTTTCACATGCCTCCTGACTTTGCTCAGCTTCCACCCTGAGGACTGACTGGCCTGGGTTGGCTCCTCATTAACTGTGACCCTCTGCTGCAACAAGCCCACCTAGCCAGGATCAAACTGGGCTCTGTTGTCACACAATACTAGTAACCAGTTCCAGAGATCCTGGGGAGAGAGTGGAGACTCAAAGGCCCTCAGATTGGATCTCTGAATCTAAAATCACTGCATGTGGGGCCTGGGGCACTAAATCCTGGGAACTAGTTAAAACATGTTATTTGCATTCCAAATTGTGGAGACCACCCAGGTCACATGTATGCCCCTCACTCTACCTGCATCTCTCCCACTTACTCACCTGACAAACTTCTACTCATTCTTCACAAACCATGTCACCTCTTCTTCCAGCAGGTAAATTAATCCCTCTCTCCTTTATGTCATCCCTGGGCCCCTTACATGTTCCTCTGTTCCTGTTCTTATCACATTCCAGAGGAATGGTTCAGTAGACTGGGAGTTCCTTACAGATAGAAAATATGTCTTTCATCTCTGACTCCCTAGTACCTAGCACTGTGCTCCACACCGATAATGCTTTATGGCTCCCTGTATAGTGTTTTCATATGGATTAAATTTTCCAACCCGTGGATAGAATGTTAGAATGTTCTTGCTTATACCAGGCCGAAATCTCTCTCTTGGGATGATTATATTTGTAGCTGGTGATCTCCCTCATGAAACAAAGAGTTCCCTGAGAGAGAAACGCTAGTTCTTCGCCCTCCTCTGGTCCTAACCCCTTTTTCACAGAAGTTGTCCTCTGTAAATGCAATTTCAGCTGCTGCCACTACCACACTTCCTACTTTCAGGAAGCATCTGATAACCCCATTATGTCTTTCTGGTGCTTTCTGTCCCATCTATCTCCAGGGAATCAGGCAGTCCAATTTATTTAATACCATGTGATCTGCTGAACCCACACCACACTGTATCATCCTAATTTAATTTATTACAGACATTGTGACATGTCTGTTTTTCAGAAAAACAGCCTACCTCTTACATTAGCTATTTGGCCATCAGTCCTCTCCTAGATGACAAGAGCAGGAGCTTTTTACATCTCTTTTCTAGTAACGGATAATATTTCCTCCTGGAAGAAGAACCAAAAACCTTAATAATGTTTATAGCCTTTGACCCAGCAAATTCCACTCCAAGACGTTTGCCTTAGGAAAGTGAGGTCAGGAGGAGAGGGGGTTACAGTAGCATTATTTATATGTAACAGGGGAGAGCGCACTGGGAAATTTGGTGCAAACTCTCCAAAGCAGAGACAAAGGGCATAGTTGGCCACAGAACATCAATACGTCTGAGTCTAAAGTTGTAATAAAGTGGAGAAAATGGTCATCTCCTAGGCTCACCCAGCACTAGCAGGGGTTGAGGTACAGCATGCCCCCCCAAGTTGGGGGACTGGTGCTGTAGATAAACCAGACACTGGACCAGCCTCTTGCCTCTCTAGTCTAGGGGTCACCTCCTCTCCCAAGGGGAGGTCCTCCATTTCCCTTGGTCTCCCATGTATCTCCCAGTTCTACCTGGGAAATTGCCTGTTTCAAAGGCATCTTATAGGATAAAGTCTAGAAAAGTGGGCAGTCCATCCTACCCAATCCAATATGTTCCCACCTCCCTACTGCTCTTTGGAGAGTCAGAAGCATCATTTCTTAAGTTTTTCTTGGGAATCTCTCTCTGCTTCCTCCCTGCCAGGCCTGGGTTTAAAGGAACAAGGACAGCTCTTTCTTCAACCACCTTATAAAATAAGTTAATTTAGTGCATCATATTATTTATTGGTCAGATTTTTTTTGAGGGGGTAACAAAACCACGTTCAAACAAATTTCAACCAAAACAAGAAGGAAGAAAGGAGGAAAGGAAGGGAGAGAGGGAGGTAGGGAGGTAAGGAGGTGAGGAAACGAAAGGAAAGGGGAAGAGGAAGAAGTGTAGGAATAAATAATTTCAGGTGCAATAGGACCCAGGAGTCCAAAACATACCACTGGAGTCCTCTCGCTCTTTATTCCCTTCTTTCTCGATGTCAGCTTCATGTCAGACCGACTCTCCTCTCTCCTTTGCTAGTGGCAAAGATGGCCACTAGCTGCTCTAAACTTATATAGCCTTCCCAGCTAATGATCTCATTAGTGGTCATATAGGAGGTGTGAAGAAGGGGAAGGGTTATCTTTTTTGCTAGGTCCAGGAAATACCTCAAAGAAGGCTCTGAGTAGCCTGACTTAGATAATGTGACCAACTCTAAACCAATCATGGTGGCCAAAGGATGTGTGCACATAGATATCATATATCCACCCGTGGTGGTGGGGCGTGAGGTGGGGCCTCATCTGAACTTCATGGACTAAGAATCAACAAGGGAGGTGGTTCCCTGAAGATATGCTAGACAAAGAAGAAAGCAGATCCATTCCAATTCACTAGACCTGTCCCAATCTCTGTCTGTCCTTGTACATAGCCAAGCTCCCCAGTCTCTCCTGCATTTGGTCAGGAGTCAACTTCCACAGACTGACAATTTTATGTTGAGCAGACAGCCCTGGGTTTCAAAGCAGTTGTTGGCCTCCTTCATGCAGCTCCTGGAATTAGATTTGGGTCTACTCTTATGGCAAACAGCAACAGTGGCTAAGTGGTACAATCTCTAGAGTATGCCCAGAATTCTGGCCTCACCTGAGTGAAGCCCACTTCCCTTGGCTACCCTAAGACAGAGATAACTGAGGCAGGCCCTGGACAAATATGGGAACTCCAAGGCCCTGCAGCATGGCTGCCGCAGGTGTTTGTGCACCTTGTGTCCTGACCAGGTCTGTATCTGCCCAGAGGAAGGGAGGCCTTCTAACAATTCAAAAGGCTCCTTACCAGCTGACAACTACATTTCTGCAGCACAGGTACAGATAAGGTGATTTCCCCAAGGGTGATACAGGAAGGATTTCGAGGCTTGGACTTTAGACACGTGTCACATGGCTTGAGTAACAGAATTGTTGTCTTTGTATGCAGTGTTTTGTTGTTTCTGGCTGTGCTGTGGCTGGGGTATAAAGGCAGCAAACCTGCAGTTCTGCATTCCTCCAGTCGGATGGACATCTTCCTCCTCACTGGCTGCTAACACCATCACACTCTGGGGGATGCGTCTCTGTGAATTGACACAAGAGGCCACAGGGAGCAGTAACCACCCACTAGATGTACCCTTGCCTCATTTCTATTCTTTGCACTGCTTTCAGTTGCTTTGGGAGTAAATCAAAATGAAAGAACTTTGAACAGGATCCAAGGGGTTGTTCTTGCCCACCTTCAAACCCAGACCAAACTGTATGGGTCAGCCGAGCTCCCCAACAGGCTGTTAGGCTCCTGCCCAAGCTCTGAAAACAAGTAGATAAAGCTTTTGGGTAGAGTTATAGGCACATACTAAGAAATCCAAATGTTGGTTCCACCGACCCTTGTCTTCAGGCTTAAATGGCCCTCACACATTTATTAGAGTTCCACGGCTCTCCTTGGTGGCGGAGAGGAGTGGCCCTAGGTGTCTGTGTTATTGTTGCTGTTACTGTTGTTGTTGAACACAGAACATCATGTTCTAAGCACATTACGAGTGATTTACATACATTATCTCATCTAAATTTCACAACAGACTCATACCAATATCCTCTTTTTAAAAAGAGAAAACTGAGGTTAAACAACTTGCCACCAATTGTAGAACTGCTAGCTATCTATGGGCCTTCATGCCATCACACTGTGAGTCTCTTCTTGATTGGGGGGTGTTCTATCAGGGCCTCCCAGCCCCAGACACTGAGATGTGCCTCTCCCATAGCATCTGGCCGTAAGATAACCCTGTGAAGAATGGGCAAAGTCACCCAGAACGTTCCCTGGGCTTCAATTTTCTGGTTCCAAAGGCAAGAAGTACACGAGTCCCAGCTCCAGGACTTGACTCCTCTGCAAGGTGTCAGAGAAACTGCTCAGATAGGCAGCAGGCTAAAGTTCCCATTTGGACATGGCTTTCTCAGCTTTTGGGGTTAAAAGATTAGATTCATATGGGCATTAAGGTTCTCTGGCTCCCCAGGGACGATTGTTTCCACTGTCACATTCTAGGTTCTGGAGAAAATTTTAGTTTAGGTAGACTCAAAGCAAAATCTTAATGTCCTTTGGAGGAAGCCCAAGTCCCTTTGGGTTAGTGTCCCCTGTTTTACCCTTTAGTCCCTCCCTTGGCTCCAGAACAGCCTACTGAGTTATCTCACATAACAGACAGCAGGGTGGCGTAGACCCCAAGAGTAGCATAAGCTCCCGCTCAGTAGTATCAACAGGGGCCCAGGTTATAACATTCCTTTGTTTTGCCCTGTCACTGCATGGGCTTTGTTCTCAGGCTTCAGAGAGACTGTGTTATTCTTGTTATATGTTTTGTTTTGTTTTGTTTTGTTTTGTTTTGTTTTGTTTTTCCCAAAGGAATTAGAGCTTTCCTGGGGGCCCCCAGCAGACACCCTTCTTTGCCCATCACTGGCAAGGAGAATGGGATCACCATGTTGAGCTTAGAATAATGGCCACGGGACAAATAAATGCCAGAAGGTCAAATACCCTGACCACTATAACCTTCCAATTTAGTACCTGTGGATTTAATGTAGGGAAGAGGCAAGAGAACTAAAAGTTGAATCAAGCTATATTCAGAGACTACAATATGTTGATCAGCCCTATGGCCAGACCAGGAGGAAACCTGTGGAACAAAGGAAGATTTCTGCTGGGATTGCTAACAACTATTTCCCTACATTGTGAAGGGAAAACAGAAAAACAGAGTCTTTAAGTGGCACCCTATTCAAAATAAAATCATTTATTCCCTATGGCTAAAACCATGGGGAACCTATGGATCAAAGGCTGAGAATTGCCAGCAGGCTTTTTTACACTTCATACTCTTATTCTGTCTCACTGTATGCCCCTACCGTCAAAGGAAAATGAGTAAACGAAGTCTTTAAACTGGAATTCACAGAAACTAAGAATGATATATAAACTGAATTTCCTGAACACGAGGAGCTTTTTCTTGTCTTGGCTTCTTGTCTTGACTTTCTCTTGTCTTTGCTTTTTCTGTCTATGGAGTGTTAACCCTTCTCTAATAAACTTTCTTTTTGACTCTAACTCTGGCATGCATTTGAATTCTTTCTTGCGCTCAGCCAAGAACCCTTCTCTCTTGGTGCAGGGCTTGAGCTCCCTGTAGGTAGGAAATCTGCCCTGTCACGCATCAGGTTTATCAGGGTATTGAATGCCAGGGAAGGATAATACATTACAGAGCCCATCAGGGTCTGAAAGTCCATCTCAGCTCCCCAGTCTTCTATTCTTCTATTCTTCTATTCTTGAGGCATCCTTGTTTTGTACCTGTTAAGTCACTTGTGATTTGGCAAGTCTGGAACAGTTTCATATAAACTTCTTATAACAGTTGAACTCTTAGGATATTTTAAGTCTTGATAATTAATAAGCAGAGTCAATATCTTTTCAAAGTTTGAGCCCATCTCTTGTTGTGACAATATATGCCTGTCACATCTTACTGTAGTCTGGCAGAATGTGCATAGAATAAGGCACCACTTGATCTGTTTTCCCCTAGAAGTATGAGATATAAAGGAGTTCATTCACGCTCCTTTAAGGTCCTGCTGAAATAAATTATGTCATGTAAACAAACTAGATAATCCACATCTCCATCTACCTTTTACATGGAGTGGTTAAAGGGATCAAATGTTCTGAGGCATCCTTTCAAATTGATAAAATTCCATGGATAAGTAAGAATTTGGGGGTTTTTCCCCCCTCACTAACCATAGGTTTTTCTAAGTACCACTCTTTACCACCAACTAGTTCTCTGGCAGTGGGTCCCAACTCTGAGAAAATCTACATACATCCCCATTGTGCCTAGCTATTTGGTTACTACCATAGTCGGGGGAGGTTTACAGGACCTCACTGATAATCAGTAGCTCTTCAAAGAGTTTCTATAAATCCCTGATTTCAAACAATAAAATCTATTTTGACTTGATGTCAGTGAACATAACCCATATTCCCTTCATTAAGGAAGAAAAAGTTTTTCTAATTTAGGGCTTCCTTTCTAGTCTTTCCTCCTGATCTCTAGGTCAAGGCACTCTGGATTTATTCACAGATCCAGGTGAAACAAACCCAGGAGAGGGCAGAGGGACAGTGCTTGGCTCTGTGTGGCCTCTGCCCACTCTATCCACCACAACCAGGGAAAAGGATCACTTTGTGTCTACATGCTGCCTTTAGAAAATGCCAACATTTTATAAAGATTGGATTCAAAATCAGACAGCAGGTAACTGGAAGAGCCAGCATTCCACGCAGGTCTTACTCTAAAACTGTTTTCACTTTGCCCAAATCACATGCTGTTGATATGTCTGTCTACTTAGAAAACCCAAGAGAATCAACTGGAAATCTATCAGAGCTATAAGGAGGACTCGGTAATTTAACTGCTTTTATAATAACTTTAATCATTTCAGACAATATCATGAAGAAAGTTACAACTTAAGGTACTTATTAAAATCAGCATGATTCCTTCTCTACCAATGGCTGACTCTGGGGAGGAAAACGAGGTGACCAGGGATGGGAGTAGGAAGGAGACTTACATATCACTAGACTTGTGAACTTTTAGTTCTTGTACCATGTGTACATCTTACCTATTGAAAATAAATAAATTAAAAAGATTCCATGGGAATTAACAAGCAGCAAGGCAAAAATTTCAAGACATAAAGAGGACGTGAGTCTTCAGGACATTAGAACAGCCACCGAATTCTTCTATGTCTCTACTTTCAATGCAAAACAATAATAAACAACATTCTGATGCTATCAAAGGGATTTCAGCTTTTTCTAATGAAATTCATTGTTTTTTCAAATGTCTAAGAAGACAGGAATTTCCTCTCTTATTTTTTAGGGATAGATAACAGAAGTTTTGCTGTTAGCTGGGTAGTAGTTTGCTCTGGGGGGTAGTTTATTACTCTTTTTATCACTTCCCTTTAAGCAAAATAATTTTTAGGTTGAAATCCAATTACCTCTGTTTCAGAAAGTTCAATGTGCATCTCCTCCCCGCCCCCTTTTTTAAGAGACCTATAAAGCAATAAGCTACCATAATTTGGGGCAGAAAGAGTTCTCACAACAAAACCTTGCAAGCATTTAGATGTTTTATTCTTCGCAATCATTAAATTTCTCATTTACAAAAGGTACACACAGATTCCGGGCATCGTGAGTGCTTTTAAGGCGATCTTGTGTAAAGGTTTAAGCAGAAGAATCCATAGTTAACAATTTGCCAATCCCATGTGTTTCCCAAGGGAGGAAAAATTATTCATTGTCTGATATGAGGATTGAGTTATATTTTAAAAAATGGATCAAGAGTCTTCTGGAATAGATAATATTTATAGTAGCAACCAAAATATAAAATACCAAGGAATAATTTTAACAAGAACCTTACAGACCAGGCAGGAGCTACTTTAAGGACTCAAAGATGACTTATCCTACAAATGCTAACCAAAGTGACTTCCTGGCTCCTCTCTCACTTGAGGTGGGGCAGAGAGGAAAAGAAAACGTGTACATGGACTTAACTGCTAGTGGGATAGCCAGCTACATATAATAGAAAAACAAAAAGGCAAACAACCTAAAAGTCCTGCATTAGGAGGTTGGTTTAAAAAATATATATGGTTTATCTACATAACAGACCACTAGGCGGTGATTCATAATCTTATGTGAGAAGATTATTTTCTCACCTTGAGAAATACATAATATAGTAAGTAAAAAAAAAATCAGGTCATAAAATAGTATATTCAATATGATTCCAGTTTTGTAATAAACACATAGTAATTACATACATATGTAATTTCATATACATGTATACATATAATTTCACAACTATATATATAGTCATCTAACATAGATTGTAAGACAAAACATTGTTTTATATAGCAGTAAAGGAAACAACACCGCTAATTAAATTATGGCATCATCAATTTAAGATACATCCTAACTTCAGAAATGTTAAAAAGTGAAAAAATATGCATCTTAGAATTGATGAAATACATATATACATAGAAAAAAATAGAACATAATATATCAAAATAGTTATAGTGATTATCTCTAAGTACCATATTTATGGGTAGCTTATCTTCTCTGTGATTTTTTGTGCTTTCTAAACATATGATATTTGGGTAATTAATAAAAACAATAAATACTATATTACCCACCCCTCCAATTCTTTTAACCCTTCTCCCTTTCTCTTATTTTCCCCTCCATTCTCTCCAGGTTCTTTGTCCAGACTGCAATCCAGTGCCATGCTGAGCCATATTGGAGCCTGAGGAAAAAGGAAATTGGCTTTAATGCAAGCAAAGTCATCAACAATACTTTCAAAATCTAATTCTTTGCTTATTTCATTGTCAGTTGAGAAATTGCCATATTCAAAAATTTCTCTTGACCAAGTGGTGATCTTAAATAAATTTTAATTAACTTAAACTGAAGTAAAATCATAGTAAATTCTGTTTGGGTCTAAATAAAGTAAACTTAAATTAATGTTATGAGTTTTAATACAGTTACTTTTCAATTTGTCAATATTTTTTCAACTACTGTAATAGAAAACCATTTTAAAAATATAGAAAAACATGAATATGGGATACCCATTTTTCCTTTTGCCTTTTGCCCCAATATGGCTCAGCAGGACACTATTCTTTATTTTAAATTGTTGATATTTTGTTTGTCACAAATTTTTTGCATCAATTTTGATTTCTTAAAATGTTACATTAAATATGATTTGATTATTGAGTTTTTTGTTGTCCCCTTCAATTCTGCACCCAAGTCATATGCCTCACTCACCTTACTTTATCCTGGCTTTGCCCAGTTACAATCCTTTTTACACTTGTCAACTTTCTTTCCTACACTATAGGTGTCCTGAGGAGAAATATGTGGCTTATTTACCTTTGTATCTCTGCGTCCTACCCAATAACTTGCACAGAGACTACCCACGGTGGGCTTCAACATTGTTTTGTTGAAGGGAAGGGAAGAAGGAAAACAGGATAATGTTAATGATAATGGCTAATATTCTAACATCTACTGAGTGCTTCTTGTGTACTAGGCAGCGGGTTAAACATTTCACTTAATCTAAAAACTGAAAAATAAAAATAGTATACCCATCTTACAGATGAGAAAATTGAGGCACACAAAGGTGGGTGAATAGTAATGCGTGAATAATTATGGAAGAACTTGAAACAGGTCTGCTTAGGTTCCTAAAACATTTTTTACTTTGACTGTTTCTCTTCTGGGCCTGGGAATGAGATGAGGAGGAAAGGGAAACATAGGGAGAAAAGAGATGAAGAAACAACTGTAGTAGAAGAACCCAGCTGTCACACTTTCACCTCAGATATCTGCTTGAGCTTCACAACAACCCTAGGTATCATTAATCCCGCTTTACAGATAAGAAACTGAGATGCAAGAAAGTTAAAGAGACATATTTGGTTCCTTCTGTGATTAGCCACCCTGGGGGGTGGAGAGGTAGAGTGCTAAGTAGGATGGGCAGATTGTTGGCAGGCCAGCTGCCCTCCCTCCTAACCTTCCGGGCAAACTCGAGGCAGCTTCCTCTGCAAACTTTGCTTACTAAGTGTAGCCAGCACTGATTTCTGATAGGATGGGCAAATCTCCCTCATTCTACCCCACCCGGAGGTGGGTGTTCCCTCACCTGGGACTGCTTGTTGAAGAGTCTTGATAAGGGCCAAAGCTGATGTCAACAGACTCACAGAGCTGCTCTTGTCTCCTTGCCTCTACTGATCCGCCCTCACCACATTTCCTGCCTTGTGATGGGGAGAACCCACTGACGCACACTGATGTAAAAAGTTAAATTCAGAACACCCCAAAGCAAAAGCTAAAATTGCCAAGAAATAAAAACAAGAAAAAAAAAAGTGAAATTCGCAGGACTTCCTGAGGAACAGAAAATTCAGGCGTGTCTTGCAGAAATGCTTAATGATGGTAAGAGTTTCGGTCACGAATATGTGGAGATGATTTCTGGAGAGAAGGACCGAAGGTCTGGGGAGGGAGGAAATATATTTTTCAATGTATGCCTTTTGATAGTGCTCGATTTTTTTTAAACCATGTGCCTAAATAACTTTTTCAATTAAAGAAAACTTTTTAAAAATGGCCTGCCACCAGTGGCAAGCTGGGGGAACAGCCAACATTCTGTAGTGGCTCAACTCCAGACCTTCCTAGAGCAGAGGGCAGGGAGACTGAACCGTCCTTCCTGCAAGTAGAGAACAGCTCAGTCCATGACACATTAGGGGTGGGTCCCACATCCTGTAGACTACGTATGCCTCCAAATTAGGAAGTTAATGATTCTGAGAACTCAAAGTCACGTTTAAAATCAGAGTCAGGTGAACTAAAATTGGATGAGTAATTTGCTTCTGGAAAGTGGAGCACACAACGCAGACTGATGCTGCTTCCTTGGGAAACTGGGCACCACCCTCTCAGGACCCGCAGGATGAGGTTAGTGGTTGTGACTCTGTCCTAGGGAAGAACTGAGGCTGTGAGTCCAGCCTAGTCTATTACCCTCAGGTCAGGCTGGGCCCAATCTAAGTCTCCAGGGCTAGGTCAGGATCACACAACCCCTGGGGTCACAGAGCAGAGTTAGAGGAAGGGTAGAGCAAAGCCTGTAGGGTCAGACTTGTACAGGAATGTCCAGCCCCTAGAAAGAGAGATATGAGGGGCAGCACTCCACAGTCTTCAACAGAGAATGTCCTTATTCTAAGATAGCCGTCAAATAAGACAAATGACAAGAATACTGGCAGCTTGAGTAACAGGATTTAAAATGAGCCCTGAGTGTCTGCAAAGGGGCTAAAATGGATGATCGAAGTAAACTCTGTAGAAAGTCTCTCTTTAGGAATTTGAACCCCAGAAAGCATCTAGTGTGAAAGAAAGATTGCTGGGGGATGGGGGTTTACTCAGCTACTTGGAGTGAGGGGAGATGGGAGACCATGCCAAGAGTGAGTGGAAGCTTCCTTTTCTACTCCTTTGGGAATGTCCATCTTTCACCATCCCTCTGGTCAAGTATAGCAGGACAAGATTTTATTCTCGATGCTCCATTGGCCTTGTCTCTCCAGACTCCATCACTGGAAAACCTCTGGAAAACTTCCTGCTCAATCCTACCATAGGGTCCCAGATTAGAAAACAAGATTACTTCTCTTCATCCAACTATTAATCTCCAAGTGGCTTCCCCTGCCTGTCCCAGTTCATGTCAGAACTGTCTACCCACCCACTCCTGCTGCCAGGTCTTATGGACTTAGAAATATAAACTCGTTTAAATATTAAACAAACAAACAAACAAACAAACTAGAATTTGTGGTCCAGGTTTCTGTCATAGAAAATTTCCAGATTATCAGTTATTTAAAGTCAATTGTGCTACTTCTCTATTACTGAGTAAGGACCCAAAGATTATATCACAGAATCTTAGAGCTGAAGAGGACCAGTGAGCAGCCTGCGGCCCTGGAGGGTTGATTTAGAGCATGGGTTTAGGGACTGAATTTACCTGTATTCTAATTCCAGCCCTGTCACTATTTGTTCAATTGTTCTCAAAATCGAGAGTACACACCAATCAGAACCACCTGGAGGGCTTTTAAAAACCCAAATATCTAGGTCCTATCCCCAGAGAATCGGATTATTAGTTCTGGGGTGGGATCCAAGAATCTACATTTCTAACAAATTATCAGCTGCTGCTGAAGCTGCAGGTCCGGAAACCACACTTTGAGCATCACTCTAGCTGTGCGATTAGCCGCCTCTCATATATATTCCGGGTATTACTCGTCAGTATTTGCTGGGGCTGGGCTTTACCTAAGACCTGTTATATGAAGCCCTTAACATTGTTTGTGGCACACAGTTAATAACTGCTCTTGCTGTTGGATGGAGCGGAGGAGCCTTTTGCTCCTCCAAGCAAACCCACTCTGACAAGACCACTCTGTCAATAAGAAGCAAACCTGGGACAGAGCCCCGGGCTCCTCACTGCCTGGCCGCGGTTTTCCCTCCAGCGCCGCTGCCTCCTCTGAGCGCGCCAGCCGCGCCGCCACGGGGCGTGCGGTTCCCTGCACATGCTGCTCCGCGCCACTGGCGGCTCGGCTAATGCCTGTCGTCTTTGGGGTGCCTGAGACCCTCCAATCTTTTCCGGCGCTGAGAGCCTGCCGGCAGAGACTATACCCCTGGGTGAGCTGAGATCTGGAAAAACTGGAGAAGCTGGCACCTAGCAGCGGCCGCAGGCTGCGAGAGTGGGTGATGGTGCATGGGGCTGGGGGCCAGCCTCGGGGCGGCCCTGGGAGCTCCGGGGCGTGGCGCGGCCCAGAGCGGCGCTCGGGGGCCCAGTGGGTGGCCCCCTTCACCTGGCCCCGGGAGAAGCCTGTATGACTCGCCCTTCTGGCAGTGCCAGGCCCCGCCCCGGCTCCGCCCTCCAGGACGTCCCGTCGGGAAACCCGCGAGCTGCTTCGCAGCGTGGCTGCGGCTCTGCTTTGGGGCGACAGGTAAGCGCAGAAGCAGCCCGCGACTCCCCTCCCCTGCTCCCTGACTCCCCCTGCCACGACTTTGGAACTCAGAACCCTCCCCGGTTTCTGGGACTCTTCCAGCCGAACAGAGCTCACTTCTGCCAGGCCCCATCCCTCATGGACCTTTTCCCTCCCCATCTTCCTCCCCTTCCCCGCCCCAGTAAAATGAAGAGGGTGGACCAGACTGGTCCTAATATGTCGTGGTGGCCTCTAGCGCCTTCTCCAAAGGACCCCTGCCCACCTTTGCGCCTTCCTTAAAGGATGAATGAAAAAAAAGCTCAGACCTCTGAGACTTGGAGGGGTGGGGTGAGAGAGGGACAAGCGTTAGCACTCCCTCCAGGACTCTATCCTTCTTCCTTCCCTTCACCCACCAATGCCGCTGCATTCCTTAGGTGCCCCATATGCCAGTTTGGGCCACCCCATGTGCCCTGCTTCAGAAAATCTTTCAGAGAGGTTCCCTCCTGCCACTGCCACGTTGCTCCTGAGCAGAAGGAGAAAGCCAAGAGAAGCCTCCTGGTGGGGGCCAGTCTCCAAAAAAACTTGGGCCTTTTGCAGGTGGGAGCTGTGTGGTATTGTGGGGAGGGAATCTGTTGGGTGTTCATGACTGTGACTGTCACCAACTTCCCAATTTCCTCGTCATTTGTTCCAAGCCGCAGACTAACCAAAAGGAGAAATAGTTTTCTTGCCCCAGAGCCAGTCATCCCAGATCCTGACCTCTGCAGAGGGTAGGACAGGGCTCTCCCCATGTGTATATATATATATATATGGGGTGGGGGGAGTGTCAGTTTGTCAGCAAAACTTAGAACAGACCCCCTCTATTAGCCAGCAACCCAATGCAACAGTCCCAGGGAGGGTTTCGATGCTGTGCTCTCAGTGTACCTCAGACCCACAAGCCCACAAGGTTCTTTGATATGTCCAGGGTTGTTATGTTAACCTCTGGGCACACCAAAGAACATAGGGCTTGTGCTCATTTACCAAAGATGTGTGTGCACTACCCAGGGCCTATTCTCCTCACTGACAGATGAGCTGTGTTCCTACCCATCACAGGAAGGGTATAAAAGAATGAGGCAGGCAAATTCACGTGATGAATTGTACATGCTAAAGTGAGGGGTTTGAAATATACTTTGGCTCAAGTTATCCATCAGAAGCCAGTATCATTGCACGTACTTCCCTAGCTCCTGTTCCTCAACAATGCCATTCACTTTAGGCATCCAAAGTTAACCAGAGAAAACCACTTTCAGGGGCACCAGGGTAAAAAAACAGAACAGGACTGTCAAAGAGAAGAGATAGTCTGGAGCTGGTGGAACCACGAAGGATACTGGGCTGCCCAAGGTGGCCTCACTCTTGGTGATCACTGCCCACATTTGGCAGGACAACTGACTCCCACCTACAGCAGCATGGAACAACTCAGGCGTGAAAGGGGAGGCCCTGATGCCTGTCAGATGCCCTCTGAGGTCAGAAACATCTTAGCCCAAGTTCAAGTGGGAGACCCCTGGACAGGAGCTATGAGCATGGGCTTAGTCCATGTAGTCATTGCCTAGAACAGAAGTCAGGAATAGGAGGGGCAGCTAATCCTAGGGCCAAGGGCCTCTGAATGCCGGGAGGCACTGGATATAATGGAGGCAGGCAGCTGACTCAGCCCTGTCACTAATTTAGCTGTCTTACCTTGGCCAAATCACATAAACACTCCCTGTGTGGGAAGCTAATGAGAAGGTGTATATGAAAGTGCTTTGGCAAAGCTCCAAGCACCAGCCAAATGCAAGGCAGTGTGCGGCATGGTTAAGGCAACGAGTGGGCTTTGGAGAGACCTGGGTCTGCATGCAAATCCTGCTTCTGCTACTTCCTAGCTATGTGACCTTGGCCAAGTTACCTATCCTCCCTGTGCTTCAGTTTCCATCTGTGTAAAATGGAGATTACTGTTGCTTGACTTGATATGGTAAGTTGTGATTTTTAAAATGGTGGTATTGTCCAAACCTCCTCTGTCTCCCACGGGCCTGTTCTGACATCTCCAGCCCTGGAAGTAAAGCTGAGGACCAGAGTGAAGAGGACCAGAGGGACCCAGTGAGTGGCTATGCCAAAGATGGGTGAACTCAGCTCTTCATACAGCCCTCTGCCCCTCTCTGGGAAAGCCTAAAAGGTCCATTCTCATTTGATGGAAATGAGAGTAAGGATTTGAATAAAGGAGAGGTCAAGTGCAGGGCAGTGACTGTCTCTGAGTTGAGCTCAATGCTGTAATTGTGTTGTGTAAAAGACTTACGTAGTGAACAAGGATGGGTTCAGTCTGGAGAGACAAAGAAATGTTAGAAAACTTTTGTGGCACCTGAGAACCTATGGGGTCAGTTTATTCTCCTGTACCCTCTGCAACCTGGTCCTAGGTAGAGATTTGAAGTAAAGAAGAAACCCAATCCTCACCCTCAGCTCTTCATATAACAGAGAACAAAGGACAGACAGATGAGGGCAGTGGAATAGCATAACCAAATACCTCAGGGCTGAGGGATATTACAGGGATTGGAAGGTTAGGTGATTGGTAGGAAAAAGCATTCCAGAGGCAGAAGATTGGGGACCAGGATTTAAGGATTGGAAAGAAGAAAGAAAACAGGATCTAGGTGGCCTAGTGACTAGGCCTGTTAGTTTTCCCTCCCCCAGAAAATCTGGTGGGGAAGTCACATGAGGAAACATGGGTAGTGAAACTTGGAAACAAATACACTTGGATACTGCGGCTGAGGAGTTTGAAGTAGAAATTTTAAAGAGAAAAGAAACATGGCTTGCTTAGCAAAAATATAAGTGAAAGGCTTTGCGGAGAAGATAGCCTGTGAGGGTGAGCAGCAAACAGGAAGCAGACTACCCTGACCATCAAATGGTGCTGGTGCTGTGAATATGGCTGTTATGATTATGAAAGGGGGAGAGAGAGGCCTGAGGCTAAGGAGGCTGGCAGGCAGTTTCTGCGTATCCTCCAGATGTTGGGCGATAAGGGCACAGTCTCAGATGACAGTTTTGAGCAGAGAGAAAGAGGGAGATCCAGGAGGCAGAGAATGAGTCAGCAGGACTTGGGTGTACAGTGAAGTGAACCTGACATTGAAAAGGGATTCAAAACTACACCCAGGAGTGGGGCAGGGGTTGTTTCTAGGATTTTAATGCTGTTGGCAGCAATAGGGAAATTGGGAAGGCTGACTGGCTTAGAGGATGGCACAGACCCTAAGTTCGGGGTGTGATATGTTGAGTATCTGGTGGCTCTGAGTAGAAGGCCTATAGCCAGGAGCAGACTGTGGGGTGAAAAGAGAAGGAAAAACTTCAGTTCTGCCCTCTCCCATCTCCCTGACCCCAATCTGGAGGCCAGCCCGAGCCTTCAGGAATAACCCTCCTCTTAACACCCCTCTTGTACTTTCCGGCCTCCCCCAACAGACAGATGATAAGACTCCATTCAAGTTGGGTTTTTTTTTTTTTTGGCCTTCTCTCAACCCAGTTGGATTTTCACTAGGGTTTAGGGAATCCCTCCTCATGCCCGCCTGGGTTCCTCCTTCATCCCTGGATTCCTAGGAGCCAGCAATTTCAAGGCTGGATTTGAGAACAGTTACACATCCCTACCCATCTGGCAGGACCTAGAAGTAACTCCAGTGAAAAACCTGTGAGCTGTTGAACTTCTTGTTTGGGTACATATTATTTTGATTTTCAGAGACTTTTACAAATTTGGAATAAATCAACAAGTGTTTACTGCTCTATGCCAAGCACTGTTCTAGATATATAGGGTGAGAGCAAAGTTGGGTTTTTTTTTTTTTTTTAATTGAAAATTTGGGTAACTTAAGCTTAAAATATTATGCAAATGAACCTAGATATGCTGGGGAAAGAACTTGATAGACTAGCTACAGAAATAACTTTCAGTGCATCTTTCTGGGAAAATAAGCCACAGTACTGCAGCTTTAGTCTTGGGGGAAAGCTGAAGTGTCTTAAAGGTGTAATTATGAGGAAAAGTGAAAACCTCCCAGCATTCTGTAATCAGAAGGGTCAGGTTGAGAGGAGGGTTGTGAAGGGGATCATTTGCTACTTTGTTCACAGAATGAGAACAGAGGAAGTAAAATAAATGAGAGCTGTGTTTGATTGGGAGGAAGAGAGAATCTTTTAGCCAAAACAGCCTCTTGGTCCCCTCACCACACCAGTAGCTTAAAATTGACCTGTCCCCTCCCCATCATGATGTTCAGCTCCACACACCTGCACCGTGGGTGAGAGCAGTGACAGTTATCTCTTTTCGAAGAAACTTGTAATTGAGCCTTAGTCTGACTAACTTGAGCAAATATCCCTGTAGCTGTGTCTTACTTCCTGGCTGCCACGTCTCCCGGAGGTGAGCAGCCCAGTTGATAAACAGAAAGTAACTTTGTTACAAAGAGGCCACCTGGCCAGCAAGGGTGTGTTCTAGGTGGCTGACCAAGGCTATCACAAAAGGTGAAACTGTGGGAACTTCCAGTTTCGGCATCTTCAAAGCGTTCGTAGTCCTGAATGGGACTTGAGTAGTGGGGAGGGGGTCCTAAGAATAGAGTGGACACACAGGATAACAGCCCTACCCCAGGATAACAGTTCTGTCCCCACACTTCCTGGGGGGTAGGTAATGGTGGGGGAACAGAGTAGTGGCCTGGGAATTAAGAGACTGGCATCTTTCCCTGAAGCCATAAGCTGTGTGACAGCAAGGAAGTAACCTAACCATTCTGGCCTCACCTGTAAAATGAGGGTTCTGGACTCACAGACAGACCTAGTCAAAGTGGCATGGTAATGTGTAACAACAGAATATCATGTACCTCAAATGACGTTGGAGTTAAGTGCATTCAAAACATCACTTAGTGAAGCCAGTGCTTACCCCTGTCCTTTAACACCTCTGGCCTCATCTCCTTTAACAAGAGTTTATGGAATACTTCCTACTTTGCAAGCCGTAAAAAGGTGAAAATAACCTGGCCTCCCTGGTCCAGGAATTCACAGCTGTGAGAGAGAACGGACTTCTCCCACACAGGCAAGGCTGTGATGGGGCCAGGATCGAAGTATAAACTGTCTGCTAAGCGGGGCAAGACAGAGCAGAGATGAATTCTGCCAGAGATCTAAGAAAGCTGCTTGGGGAAGGCTAGACTGTAAAATGGAGGGATTGGACTATGTCATTGGCTTTCAGCTTTCTATGACTGGACCAAAGTAAGAAAGACAATTTTACAACAAAATTTCATACCCATTTAACATGCGACAGGGCATTCCAAAAGTCTTAGGGCAGTTTTACACTTTAATTACATCAGAGGCATGAATTCTACAAACTAACCAAAAAAATCATTTGAAAATGTGATACTTTAAATTTCTTATAACTTTACAAATTTTGAATAACATTTTTCATTTTCAGTTTTTATCAGGAAGTGTTTTTTACCTTTAATGGACTGAGATAAACATTTAAAATAAAATTTTATTATTCAAAATTCATTAAGCTCAATAAGGTAAAAGAAATTTAAATAAACCTTTGAAAGGATGTTCTCTGTAAGTCTGTAGCATTTATACTTAGGAAGTTATTCAAGCTTAAAATTGCACTAAGACTTTTGGTACACTATGTATGTACAATAACTGAAATAAAATTTTAACAAAATAATACCTATATTATATGTGACATGCTTTGGTATTTTCATTTTTGTTATATTCTATTCTGATATTTTAAAGAATTTTTAAGAATTTTTTATTATGGCGACATTAGTTAAAGAAACCCAGTAAGTTTCAGGTGTACAATTCAGCAGTAAAGCATATCATATACATTGTATTGTGTGTTCACCGCCCATAGTTAGATTTCTTTCTGTCACCACATATCTGACCCTTTTTACCCCATCTACCTCCCCCTTACCCCCTCCCCACCCTCCCCTCTGGTAACCACTAGTCTATTGTCGATGTCTGTGAGTCTCTGCTTGTTTGTCCTGTTCGTTTGTTGTTTAGGTTTATATCACGTAAGTGATGGTTTTCAACTTTTTTCTGCCTGATTTTTTTTCATGCTGATTCGTAACACTTTAAATTTATTTCACAATCTTATAGTAGGTTGCAATCAGCAGTTTGTTAGACACTGAGCTGGGAGAAGCCTCAGTTCCCTTAGACCAGTGAGAGAAGGTAAGGCAAAGTTGTGTTCTGGCATCATCTCAGTCCTGAAACTAGGATGATCTGATGTGTTGCAATCCCAAGGGTGGCTGGAGGAAAAAGAGTTGAGCATAAATACTGAGCAGCAGCAGGGGGAGGATGAGTGGATGAGGGCTGTGGGCACACTTGCCAATGTACCTGAAGGCCATACTGTGGGAACCTAAAGGTGAGGGAGCTATACAAGATGCTGTGGGGAGAATCCTGTGAAGCCCTACACTTAACAAAGTACTACATACAAGAGGGACTATTCTTACACCAAGGCAGGTGGAGGAGTGATCTCCTTGACCTTGCTAGCCACACTTCGGGGAATCATCTCCTACACAGAGAGCAGGAATCCTTAATCCCAGTCTTTTTTCTTCCATCAGATTATGTGTCTCTTCTAGGTGACTCTTTCTTATCGCTTGTATGCTGAGCAAACAAACTAGAGACTGAGTCCCTTACGGCCAAGGCTAATCACAGGTGTCTCCTTTCATTTCAGGATGTGGTTAATACCTTGAGGAATTGAGGCTCCAGAGACAAAGCCTTAGGCTGCCATGTTGGATTAAGAGAGCAGATGCTGGGGAAGGGCTCATTTTAACCCCAGATCTCTTTCTCCAGGGGAAATAAAAGGAATAAAGGCAAACCCCACTTTGAGGAACCACAACGCAATGCAAGGACAAAGGAGTTGAAGTGACCTGGTGATTCTGAGTGAGTTGATCAAGGAGGCCTTCCTGGAGGAGGTGAGTCTTGAGCGCTTGGCAGCAGCTAGTAACTAAGTTATTACCATGCCTTCATTTCTCTTGCTGGAGTGAGAAGGTAGACAGAAAATGTCAGGGAAGATACCGCCTGCAAGACAGTTCAACACTGTCATGGCAAACAGGGCTCTGTTTGAGCTTAGCCAGGGGCAGTTCCAGGATTTATGAGATGTCCTGTCTAAGCAGAACTCCTTGTGCTGGCCTAGCATAGCTCAGCCCCTGGTGCAGGAAACTGCCTCTACACTAAACCCCATTTCCTCCTTGAAGCCTTCTTCAAGCCCACGGAGAACTACATCTTTCGCAACTTGGCACTTACAGTCTGTGCTATCAAGTTTTAATGTTATTAATTTTGGAATAGGTAATATAGTCAGGTTCAAAGTAAAAAAGGGTATTCAGTGAAAGGTCTTTTCCTGCTCCTGTGTCCTCCCTAGACATGTGCTACCAGTTCTTCTCCAACTAGATTTTAAAATCCTATGGGGAAAGGAATTGTCTTATATCTCTGCGTCCCAGCTGGAGTGAACTGCCCCACCCCATCACCTAAGGGAGTTTTTTTAGCACCCCATTCTCCCTCCTCCATCAGCACTGCTGCTATCTTGGGTCAGACCCTCAGGCCCCTCTTAATTGGCCATCCAACTGCCAGTCAGGTCTGTCTCCTAGATATCCTCTGCCAGCTATCATCTTGTACTTCCCGTAATGCTGGGCTCCCCAGTAATCCTTTATTGCTCCCTATACCTCGGATCAACAGCAAACTCCTTGGTACGATGACTTGGTTGCAGCTCCCTCTCCAGGCCCATCCTCTGCTACACCCATCAGACTTCATACTCCCATGATCCTAATCTACTTGCTATTCTCTCATTGGCTGTGCTGTCTCCTGCCTCTAGGCCTTCGTATGTGTTCACCTTGCCTGGCCAATTCCTATTTGTGGGTTAGTGCTTAGCCCAAGCTGCACCCCCTATAGGACTTCTTCACAAATGACACCCTCCGCTTGCTGAGTTTCCTGCATCCTCTTTCTATTAGTACCCAAGGGTGCCTCTCTCACCCCATCCTCTCACTTGGTGATCTCCATTTAAAATCTGACTCCCCCAGTTGATTATGCTCCTTGAAGGCTGGTCTTGCTCATCTCTGTATCTCCCCCATCTGTCAGAGTACCTGGCATATAGCAGTTACTCAATTAATACCAGCAGAATGAACAAATCTCCTCTCCTATCTGCTATACAACATCTAATACAAAATAGATGCTCAAAGAGACTTAGTTTTATTTGATTTTTGATGCTGCTGCTGAGTGTGATGTAATAAAAGAAAACTCGTCTCCCCGAGCTCAGAGTGACTCCTGCTTCCCCTTGAGATCATGAAGGCCACATATTCCCCGGATCTAAGTGACTACAGATACCAGGCTCTCCACAGGCAGGAGCTCGCGTGTTTAAGTAACAGCATTAAATAGCTCAACTGAAGTTACTTTTAAGCAAGACGTGCCACAGGGCAATTGGCCAGGGACCAGGTGCTTGAGGATAATTGCTGGAAAGCTGAGCAAAGGTTTATTAATTATAATAATAGAAATAATTGATACCATTTATTGAGGGCTTAGTATGTACAGGCACTCTGCTGAGGATTTTACATACATTATCTCTAATTTAATCTTTACCCAACCCTGTAAGTTAGGTATCGGTTACCCCCACTTTGTAGATGAGGAAATTGAAGCTTAGAGACATTAAGTAATTTGTTCAAGGGTCACATGGCCACTAATGATAAAAATTAACACTTTTTCGGAACTTACTGCATGCAGAGACTATAAGCATTTTCCATGAATTATTTCATTGAATTTATTAATCCCTAGAACAAGAGGTAGATGCTATTATTACTAGAAGGGGCAGAGCTGGGAATTGTGCCCAGGTCTATTGCCACCAACATATTGTGCTTAACAAGGGACTCTTACGCTTCCAGAGCTCTCCACAGAAAGTCACCTTCTGAGCCATGGGACCATGTGCTTAAGGGTATAAAGCCAATGAACACCCAAGCTCGGTCCTGCCTAGAAGGTGTTGCCATAGAATCTTAGACATTTTTAAATTAAATATGAGTATATACAGAAGAATATTTATAAAATAAATTTAGGGTATAAGGAATAACAGTACCAGCAGAGGCCACCACCCACTTTAAGAAAAACATTTTACTTTGAAGTCCCCTGTGCCTCTATTCCTTTCGTTTATTTTCTTCCTTTCTTTCTTTCTTTTTAATGGAAGAAATGACTTAAATTTTTCCCCCGTCTACATCCCCTTCCCCCATCATTTTCTTTATAGATTTGCCACATGTTCATTTCTGTATGCACGAATAATATTTTGTATTCATTTTTGTTTTCATAAACAATATATCGTTTAGTTTTACATTTTACAGTTTTCTATAAATGGAATCATACTGTATGTATCCTTTGGCAACTTACTTTTTTCACTCGACATTACATCTGTGTTGTTGCATGTAGAAGTGGTTCATTCTTAGTCACTGCTGTAGAGTATTCCATGGTATGACTATATTTCACGCTCCATTCTACTGCTGAATGACATTTAGATTGCTGCTATTTTTGCCATTTTAGTCAGCACTACCAGAAACATCTGGTACATGCCTCCTGGCTCATGTACACCGGGGTTTATCTGGAATATAAAATGAGGAGGGGAATTGGGGCACCATAGGGTGTGTACATCTTATCAAATTTTACTTGATAAAGCCAAACTGGTTTTCCAGAGTGGTTAAGTTGATTTTACCTCTTCATTTAGAGTTTCAATATTCTGGATACTCTAGATACATTAATGCCAGAATCTTAGGGCAGGAAAGAAAAACTGAGTCCAGTCTCTTCATTTTATGGATGGAGGAAATTTTAGACACAGGGAAGTTAAGGGACTGGGCTAAGGCAATGTCGCCATTCAGCAACAGAGCCTGGACTAACCCCAAATCCCCTGACTCCCTCCTCATCCCTACCTTGGCTCATTTCTCTCCCTTGTCTCCTCCCTTCTCAGGCTGAGGCCCCAAAGTGTGGCCGCCACGACATATTGAGCTATTTCGAAGCTCAGGCCCAGCACTCAGGCTGACCTAGCCAAGGTCCCCACTGGTTACTGAGGATGAGGTTCCTCCGCAGACGCCACATGCCCCTGCGCCTGGCCATAGTGGGCAGTGCCTTTGTGCTCTGTCTCTTCATCCTGCAGAGGGATGTAAGCAGCAGGGAACAAGCCACAGAGAAACCATGGCTGAAGTCTTTAGTGAGCCAGAAGGATCATGTTTTGGATCTCATGCTGGGAGCTGTGAACAACCTTAAAGATTCGATACCCAAGCTCCAGATCAGGGCTCCGGAGCCCCAGGAGACACTTGTTTCCACAAAGAAGTCCTGTCTCCCCGGATTCTATGCCCCATCTGAGTTGAAGCCCTTCTGGGAACGGCCACCACAGAACCCCAGCAGCCCTGGGGCAGATGGGAAAGCATTTCAGAAGGACCAGTGGACGGCCCTGGAGACCCAGGAAAAGGAAGAGGGCTATAAGAAGCACTGCTTCAATGCCTTTGCCAGTGACCGGATCTCCCTGCAGAGAGCCCTGGGGCCAGACACCCGACCCCCGGAGTAAGTAGCACCCAAAGTCCTGGGGTGAGGCCAGGGCTCTGCCAAAGGTGTGGCTAATAAGGCCATGGGCATGGACCAAGTGCGAGGTAAAGAACTGATGGGGATTTTAAGATATAGGCAAAGATTTCCTCTAAACCCTCACTCCCTTTCTTGACTGATTGGGGTTCAAGAGTATTATGGTCTGGCTAGAGGCCCAAGGAGACCTGTGAGGGTGAAACACAATGATGAAGGCGACAGGATAAATAAAAAGGAACTCAGGGCCTGGGACCTAGCATGAGGGAGACTGAAGGGGACTGATTCCAGGCCAAAGATTCAGTGGCCTTGGCCTCCGCCAGAAACTGTGGGACTCTGCTGCTGAGGTCCTAGAAAAGGGACATTTCCTGACAGTAGCTCTGGTGGTCAGGACTCTCCCCACACCTCCTGATTTCCTTCTTCCAGTGAAGGCCTACAGGACCATGAATTCATTCCAACCTTTATTTGAAGATGTTTATACTTTCAATTCTGGGCAATGACCCAACACTTAGATCTTTGAGCTGTAACCTACCTTTCTCTAATGTGGCCGTAGCTATGTTCACACTGTCCTCAAGTCAAAAATTTTGTGTCTTTTTTATTTAGACTTGTTTTTCCTAACTCGAGAGTTATACCCTTTTTGGCCTTTTGTCACTTGGCATCCCCATCCCCAAACTCATGATTCTTTAAGGTTGTGAACCTGGGTTTCCTCAGATATAGACCAAGCATTACAGTTCTAGAAGGTGGAGCCACTTGTTGTCAGGAGCTCCTCAGCAGCGAAGGGCATTGGGCCATGAGGGCAGCCAGTGGAGGTAGTTCGGGAGTCTCCTCTGGAGCGTCCATGGGAAATCATTCAGATCGATAAGAAAGGGTGTTAGGCCACATGATCCCTTGAGATCCAGGATTCACATATCCCCATCCAAACAAAATGGCCTGTCAAGAGGGTGGCAGTATGGCCAAGTGCCACAGAGTGACTAGATTAGATGAAGGTATAGAATAGGTCACAGGCAATTGATCGTGATAGTAGTATAAGATTATAGGGAATTAATGAGGAAATGGATTGGGGAAGAACTGTAAGGTGTAACGAGAAGTGTATGGAAATTGTAGTCACTTTTCTCTGATGTCAAATTTGCCCTTTATTTCTTCCCCTCTGGGACCTCTGGATTGGGTTACACTTTATGCAGTACACATATTACTGAAGAAAACCAAGTCAGCCCTGGGAACTCCTAGAGCAGATGAGAAGTGAGAGGGGACAGCAGAAGGGAGCTCTCGGCATCACAGCTGGGGCACTAAGCCAGCTCTGGGGGAGATGGGTTTTGGAATGGGTTAGCTACAACCTCAGAGTAGGTGGCAAATACAGGGTAAGCCTGGAACAGGGAGCAGCCATTCTCGACCACAACAGAGAATGTAGGCTGGTGGTTCTAAGGAGCAGAGGGCAGTTATGGGAATCTGTGCGCAGAGTTGTCACTACCCCCAACTCCAAGGAAACTAGAGAGCTGCATCTATTCTTTCATCCTTCTAGATGTGTTGACCAGAAATTTCGGCGCTGCCCCCCACTGCCCACCACCAGCGTCATCATTGTGTTTCACAACGAGGCCTGGTCCACGCTGCTGCGGACGGTGTACAGTGTCCTACACACCTCCCCTGCCATCCTGCTGAAGGAGATCATACTGGTGGATGATGCCAGCACTGAGGGTGAGGCTGGAGGGGGCACTGAAGAGGGGGCCAGCATCTCCCTTGGTACTCTGGGAACGAGGGCAGGTTCTCTTGAGGGAGCAGGTACCCTGCGATGCCTGCTGCCTGGCATCGCAGCCCATCATAAAGGCCAGGAGCAGGGAGAAGGCAGGTGAGGGACAGGAAGATGGGAGACAGGAAGTAGAAAGATTACATTCCTAGAGCCTGGACTTCACTCCGCAAAAGCTCCAGGAGCTTAGAAGTTCTAAGCTTTAAGTTCTGAGACTCCTTTAGAGCCACCCAGCCCAGCCCAAATCAGAAATGCCGGGAGAGGTCAGAGGTCAGAGCATTGCCTACCTGCTACACCCCTCTTCTGCTCTGGAAAGATTCCACTTCAGAAGCCCTCTCTGCTATAGTTCTCAATAGGCAAGTGAGGTTCCTCACCAAAATTCTACCTCACTCTTTAAAGCAATCCCACAAATATCTACAGAGTATTCTGTGCCTGGCACTGACCTAGGCATAGGAGATACCATAACAAATAATAAATGAGATATATTTTGCCCTGAAAAGGCTAACGACCCTCATGTGTCAGATGGCCCCCTACAACACCAACCACAGCGGTATGTCCCATAACACACCCCTAATGGATGTGAAAGGGCATGGACTAGAGAGACCAATACCCGGGAATTCAGATCCCAGTTCTACCTCTTCCTTACTCTGTGATCTTGGGCAAGATACTTAGCCCCTCTGAGCTTCAGTTCTCTCTACTAAAAATGAAGACAATTGACTCCCTCACATGGTGGACGAAGGATCAGAGGGTAGGTGGTAAATGAGATAATTCATGTGACACAGTGGTTAGCATGGAGTAAGAACCCCGTACCATTAGGTTCAGTTTATTTTTTGTATGGGAACAATGCGCTCTGGGAATATGCAATCAAGAGGTGTTATTTCTGCATGGTATGGTTGGGGTGGTCCACAGTGAAAGCCAGATTGGAGCTGGACCTGAAAGCATGAGTGTCTAGGGAGAGAAGAGGCGTTGGAACACATCCCCAGAAGAGAGAATGGCACAGACAGAGTCCTAGAGACAAAGATGTGTTTGTGAAAAATTGAGAGGTTTGATGTGGCTGATGCTTAGCTTTGTTGTAGGAAATGACTCTAAAAAGATATTGAATTGAAATTCATGCCATGTTAAAGAATTTATCTGAAAAAAAAAAAGAGTTATTGAAGATGTTTAAGCTGGAGAGTGAACTTCTCTCAAAAGGATGGCAGTTTGAGGTGGGGGCCATTCATTGTCAGGAAGGACAGAGGACCCTGAGTCCAGAGAGGAAGTTCTTATAATCCCTTAAGAGTGAGATGATAGGGTGAGAACTAGGAAAGGGGCTATGGGACTGATGCATCATCATTAGGCTGGGAGTCTCCAGGAGTGTCTGGGGCTCTCCCAGGTTGGCCTCTTCTGCCCGTGCACCCATATTGAGCACAGGAACTGACACCACACTTCCCAGTATATGCCCTGGGGCTACTCCAGTAGAGCTGCTACCTCTCCTGACCTTCCCCCATCCTCCTTTCTGCTTTCTAGATTAGAGGTGATGCTAAAAAGTGAACTAGGGCTGGAGAAGGCAGTAGAAGGAGGAGCTGAGTGTGAGCACTGTTGAGTCCATTTCTTTAGGGAGTTCATATTTCCCCAGGGAGGACAGACATCTAGCAGCACTTACAAAGTAAAGGCAAACAAGTATCAAGGAGAAAATGCAAGAGTCTGGCAGACAGGAACATATGATTAGGCTTCTGGAAAAGGAGAGCCAAAGAATTTGGCAGAGATGGGAGAAGCTTGAGAATGGCCTCTTAGCAATAAAATGGAATGGGAGCAGGTACATCAGCTGCCTTTCCTCTCAAACTGGCTCTCTGGTCACCCTTCTCCAATACCTATGCTACCCACCCCTCAGAAGCTTCTTCCCTTGAATCGCATAGAGTGGGCATTCTAAACTGTTTCTACTTGTGATCCAGAATTTTGTGAGTCCATAAAGTACAAATACCCAGTTGGGCAACTCCTCTGACCAGGCTAGAAAAGTGGCATAATACCAGACTAGCACAGGCAGCATCTGAAGGGCACAGCAGCCTATGCCTAGTAGAGTGGACTTTGCAGTAGCTCCTTAGCAGCCCCTCCAAAAGACCTGCCCCTAGCAGGCATGTCTCTGGTCATCTCTCCCTTGTTGCTTTGGACTCTGTCTTAGGATCAATTCCAGCATCTTCAGAATCACCTGCCTGAAAAGTCTAAACCAGCCATTCTTATTTTTCTGAGTCTCGGCTTCTTTTGAGAATCTGTTAAAAAGCTTTGCCCCGCTCCCTAGAAGAGTGAAGAATTGCCATAATAATGTGCGCACACTGATATTTTTGCATGTAATTAATTCCAGGGAACTTGTGGACCCTTGGATAAACAACCCCACCTCTTCAGGGCTTTTGGACTCTCAAGATACTTTCAGTTCAGTGGAGGAAAGGACAAAACTCAGATCTATGGTCAGAAATCTCTGCAGTCCACAGTGAGATAAAATTTCCCACATGCTTGACTGTTTGATCAGATTAACTGGCTCTCATTACAGACACACAGACAAGGGCTGTGTCTCTGCTGAAATACAATGTCCATGCTTTCTGTGCTCCTATCCAGGCACTTGGCAGTGCTCTATGACCACGAGTATACAGACATTTGATGCTAGGGTGGGGGAAAGAGGCTCAGTCACCCACTAGGGAACTCTTTCTTACCTACCTCAGAGTCTGAACACTGGGCACAGATTTCACTCCTGTGTAGCCAGGGCAGCTGCTACTCTTAGTCTGGCACATTCCACAAGATTCTGAAAACTGTCCATCCCAGTCCTGTCAGTCTTCTATGCTCCAAATGGAGCATCCCCATGTCAAAAGCCCTGCCCCTGGGGGAGACTAAGGAGGTAAGAAGCTAGGCCTCCCTCCTGTGAGAATTTGCTAGGTGGATAGGAGGAAGTCAGACACATGCACGAGTCCCAGAGTCAAGAAGTGAACAGGACCCTCAATGAGTAAGTTCCTCACAGAGAGAAGAGGAGTGAGGAGGTGGGGTTGGACAGGAAGGGGGTGCTATAGGAAGGGAAGGGAAAGGGACCAGCAGGCAAAGGGAGGAGAGAAGGGGTAGCCCTGAAGTCAGGAAAGACACTGTGTGAAATCCAAGGGAGGAAACACTTGGGGAACACTTTGTTATTAGCTGAATATTTCGTTGTCTTATATACCACGTTTATTCATCCATTCATCTGTCTGTGGACCCTGGGGTTGTTTCCACATTTTGCCTATTATGAAATAATGCTGCTATCAACAAGTATTGGTGTACAAATACTTGTTTGAAACCCTGCTTTCAATTCTTTTGGGTACATACCCGGAAGTGGAATTGCTGGACCATGTGGTAATTCTATGTTTAATTTTTTTTTTTTTTTTTTGAGGAACCACCGTACTGTTTGGATTTGTTTTTAAGTGCCATTTTAAGTCACTGTAGTGACACGATCTGGATTATAGTTTTACAAGATAACTCTGCTGCCCACTGTGGCTGCTATATCAAGATTGGGAAGAGTGGTATAAAGTAGCGGCCAGGAGACCAGTTAAGACATTGTTGCCTGTGGTGACAATGGAGATGGAGAGAGAACCGGCAGTACTTGCTGACGAACTAATTGTAAAGGATGAAAAAGGGGAGAATCCAGCACGACTCTTAGGTTAGAGCAGCTGGAGGGATGCAGGTACCATGTACTGTCATGGGAGAGCCTGGGGATGAAGCGTGGGAGGAAATCTGGAGTTCTGTTTAAGGCATGTTTGGTTTGTGGTTGTGTTAGACATCCAAGTAAAAATGGCGAGGCTTGGAAAAGAGACCGAAGAACTGTCTGCATAGTGATGAGACTGAGTAAGACGTATGTTAAAGGTCACAGGAGTCTTATAGACTTGTTGTGAGGAATGAAGCTACTTTAGGGTGGAGGGGTGTTAAACCTAAATTAGGAGGGGACATAAGAGAGTATGGATGGGCTCGTCTGTATCTCCATGCTCAGCCCTGCTGTACTCAGCTCTGGGGCATATGTCCATTGGGTCGAGGGGTGTGACAGGACAACTGTCAGGAGGGACATCTTAGGGGAGTTGTCTTACTCCCTGAGAAGCACCTGCACTCATGCTCAGAATCCCCAGGTCCAGCTTAGCCACCTGAAGCCTGGAAGGAAGTTGTGGGAGAGGGCCTCATACAGCTTAGGTCCCCCTGAAGCTCACAGCTTAGTGCTTCACAGTCTCTTACCACAAAACCCACTTCCTATGATGTTTTGTCCCTGAGTTATCTCCAGCACGTGAACTTCCTGTGAGCACAGTTAAGTAAGTTCTCAGAGGATACATCAACCATGCTGAGAAGGAGAGGCTCATGGTTGGGGTTCCTCCTTCCTTCCTGTTAGAGCCAGCACCTAGGGCTAGATTATAGTTGGATTATGGGTACTTGAAGGCAGGACCCAGACCAGGACCCACCCTGCCCAGGATAATGTCTGGTACCTGGGCAATGAGTTAGTGGGTGTTTGCTAAGTAAGTGCTGGGCTGAAGAGGCCAAATGAGGCTAATTTTGACTTACAAACTTTGGGGACAATACTCCCTATTTTATAGTGTGTTAATCCTCATAGAGAAGATTAAATACAAAAGTCAACATGAAAACACATAGACTAGCACATAGTAGATGCTAAGTATTTGGGCACAGTGTATATGTGTGTGTGTGTGTGTGTGTGTGTGTCTGTGAGAGAGAGATCACACACACACAATTGATTTCAGGCCCCATAGTTTGTATAGCACTGTGTTCAGAGCAAGGTCTAAGCACTGGGCTGATCCCACAGCCTGAAAGAGAAAGAACACACCCATCCGTCACATCTGCCCTCCACCTCCACTTCTGAAACTATAGGCAACTCCACTCTGCATAGTCAGAAACAGAACAGTGGCATAGATAAACTAAAATAGCAGTTAATAAAACATAAGTAAGATTTGGAATATGTTTCAAGATGGATTGCTTCAGAATAGAGCTATGTTTAATCTTCTGAGGATTTCAGACTGAATAAGAGCCTTGAAGTAAGACCCCCACTCAGAAGGAACTGAAGATCTCAGCAGAGATACCCCTCCCTCCAAAAAGCTTTCCCCACCCCCATCCCCAAATTCAGAATATTGTTACCCATGCAGGCTCTCCCCATGCTGCACTAACTCTGGCAGGTCACCGATCACCTGTTCCCTGGGTGGCCAGGCTTACCACTGTACCTGGCCCATGGTAGGCACTTGGTACATATTTTTTAATTAAAAAGCTGCTTGGCATCTTTTCATCTTCCTAAAGAATTCCACATGCAGAGGAGGTAATAAAGAGGATTAGAGTAAGATTACTTGCTGTCGATCCAGCAAGCAAGAAATCAGCATTTGTGTGTGTTCTACCCGGCAAACTTATTCTGAAGAGCCTGGGAGACAGGGAATCAGACAGCAAGAAACAACTGCCACAACCACTAGATATGGAAAAAAGAAGGGACTGGAATCGCAGCTCTGAAAGATGGCGGCTGAGGGTGCAGAGACCAACAGAGGCATCTTGGGAGCCTTTGTCGGAAGTTTACAATTGATTTGAGACCAAAAAACACAACTCTGAGGTCCTGTCTCAGACATTAGAGAAGGCGCCTAGGTAAACAGGCACAGGATGAACACTGCAGAGCCAGTGCCCTGACAAGGTGGGCTTGGGATGGCAGAGTATACCTGGCCACCCATTTGACTTCTTCCTCTCACTCCCTTCCCACTTTCAGCTTCTATGGAATTGCTTAGTGCCTTAGGTGTGAAAGGGTTAAAAATTCAGGCTTGCTGGGGGCCTGAGAGTGCCAGGGCTGCCAGGGCTTCTTGCCCACAGGGGTTAGATTTGCAACAAAGTGGCGAACTGACAACAATGACACTGTCCCTTCCAGAGTACTTAAAGGAGCAGCTGGAGCAGTACGTGAAGCAGCTGCAGATTGTGAGGGTGGTGCGGCAGGAGGAACGGAAGGGGTTGATCACTGCCCGACTGCTGGGAGCCAGCGTGGCACAGGCAGAGGTGCTCACCTTCCTGGATGCCCACTGTGAGTAAAAGAGTGCTGGCCTGGCACCCAGGAAGCCTGGGTGTAGGCAGGTCCAACCCATCCCTGGCAGAATGAAGAGCTGTGACCACAGCATCACCAAGGGCCTTTCCTGCTCTGCTGTTCCAGGAGTGAAGGACACTTGGAACTTGCTCCAGCTTCTTCTAGCCCTTTCTCACCCAATCCTAAGGATGTTTTATCAGGAGGCACACACCACCCTAAAACAATTGGTGACCCCACAATTGCTGGGAGTGTGCTCTGGAGTATCATTCCTCTCTCTCCTCTCCCCTAATCTTGTACCTTGTTCTGAACTCAGCCTCCCAGAGGCCTCCTATTACTGGGAACTGGTTTGTGTGGAGCTTTCCTGTAACCAGGAAGGCATCCCTCTTGCTGCAAACCAAAACACTTCCTACCATTGTCATGGAGGGAAAAAAAAAACACAAAACTGTTTCCTAAAAGCAGTGATATGTATAGGCAAAAGCCCTAGACTTGGGAGTCAGAAGACAGGTTTGCATTCTGGCTCTTCCACTAGCCGAACCTCAGTTTCCTTATTTGTAAGATCGGAATGAAAATACCAGACTTACTTACCAACAGAATTATTACTCTGAGGGCCAAATAAAATAATACATACAATTCAGTTAAAATCTCAAAGGGCTAGACAAATGAAAGGGATTATTATTCTACAACTGGAGCTGAAGCTTGGGATGCAGATACACCTGAGAGAAGGGACACCCGCTCCTGAAATCCACACTTGGTTGGGGAAGGCTGATTCACTGGATAGGCTGGGAACCTTAAGACACCCATTCAGGCCCTTCCCTGTGCTTTTGGCTCATTCGATTTGACCATGTTACAACCCCGAGACCTCAATTCTCCTCTCCAAAGCTGCTTCCATCTTTAGGCGGGGAGAAGGGGAGGTAGAAAGTTCTCAGATCTCTCTATGCTCTCAACAGCTGTAGAGCCTGCCTCTGTTGCTCTTCCTATAACTAGGAAGTGGATGGAGGGTTCTCTCATCCTCCTGGGTCTCCTTGCTGGCATGGGGCATAGGTTCAGCTGTGAGCAGGACCCTGACAGCTGTCTCCTGGTCTGGGCCTACAGGTGAGTGCTTCCATGGCTGGCTGGAACCCCTCCTGGCTCGCATCACAGAAGACAAGACGGCGGTGGTGAGCCCGGACATCGTCACCATTGACCTTAACACTTTTGAGTTTTCCAAGCCCATACAGAGAGGCAGAGTCCATAGCCGTGGCAACTTTGACTGGAGCCTGACCTTCGGCTGGGAAACTCTGCCTGAACATGAAAAGCAGAGACGTAAGGATGAGACCTACCCTATCAAGTAAGGACCACAGCCGGGTGATCCCCCAGCCCAAGCTCCGTGGCCCTAGACCCACCCAGTTCTAGGGACCCGTGCCATCTCAGGTCAACATTTATTAGGTGCTCTATTAAGCACTCGACGTATTTTATTTAATCCTCCTCTCTATGATTAGCCTGTTTTACAGGTAAGAACACTGAGGTTCCTAGTGATAAACAATTGGCCTCAGATCATGCAATTAACAAATGGTGGAACAGGATACCCATCCTGGCCTGTCTGACCCAAAGCCCGTGCTCCTAACCATGGCACTATATTGGCATTCTTATCCACCACTTATTGTGTGCCAGGCGCTGGACTAAGGGCTTTACAATCTTTATTTCATTTATTCCTCCCTGCACATAAGAAGACATGACTGGTGCTTGAAGAGGTTCTGAGAGATGGCGGGTAGAGGCCATTTTTGAATAGCCATTGTAATAAGAGGAGATGACATGTGCTCCCTGGTCACTATCTTTGAAAAGACAGAACATGTTACAAGAACACAGACAAGTGAGTGTGCTGCAGTTTGCAGTTTGTTGCAGTTGCCCTGAACTTTTTCTATAAAGGGCCAAATGGTAAATATTTCAGGTTTGCCAGCTACATACAGTCTGTTGCATATTATTCCTTAGTTGTGTAACTTTTAAACAATCCTTTAAAAATGTAAAAACATTCTTTGCCCCAGAGCCTTATAAAGCCAAGCCAGATTTGGCCCTCAGGCCATAGTTTGCCAACCCCTGAGCTGTGGGGTGGATGTGTGAAAGTTTACCCGTTGTTTAACTCACACCTGAGTTTACCTTCCCCTCATACACCCACCCTGTCCTTCCCTCTCCAACTGCCTATTGGTGTTGTTAGAAAACACGAGTTTATTTTCACAGATGTCTAAGTCAGACTGAATTGGGGAGTGACTTTTAGAGTATCCTGTGATTCTGGATTATCTGCCATTGTTTTTTCTATACTGGCCAGGAAACTTCAGGGTCAACTGAATATATTTCAGAGATGGAGGGAAGCAGAGGTTGGGGATACAGTGAGCAAAGATAAGAGGGAAGGCTTGAAAGGAAGAGAGGGTTGGAGTTACTCGCCCTCTGCATGCCCAAATCCTAAGAGATGTGGCCTAGAGTCTCAGTAGAAAGGCCCGGGTGGATGCCACAGAAGGGAATCCCATGGATCCCAAACAGCCAGATGCTCTGTATCTATTAGAAGGAGGAGAAGAAACAACAGAAGGAGGAGACAGGAAAAGAAACGGCAAGAAAAGAAATTGGAACACCCTATTGACCATCTGCTTGTTTCATAGATGTCTTTTGTTTGGTGTCTACAGCAGCAAAGCCCCACTCCCCCAAGCTGGAGGCCAGGCGCACAGTGGCACAGTCAGAGACAGGGCACCTGGCTACCACCCATCACTGACATCCCTGGCTCTGATGTCCAAGGACCATACAACTGGAAGATAAAGATCCAGTGTTTGAGGACTGAATTTGCTCACTGGTCCAGTGTTTGAGGAATGAAGCTGGTCCCTGGTGGCATGCATGGCCTGCCCTGGGCACTATGCATAGTACCCCAGTAGGAGGCCTGCTGGCAGTACCCTCCCATTCTCCACTGTGAAAGCTAACAGGAGGCTGAAAGGAGAGATGAAGGATCCAGAGAGTCCGAAGAACTAGGCCAGGAAATATAGGGTGTTGCCTCTTGGTTCTGCAGCGAAGATCCCTGTGTAGGGTTTCTCCTCGGAAGTTATTTCTTAGTAGCTTCTCGGTCAGAGAGACCTCACAAAGCCAAGAGACAGGCCCAAGTGAGGGAGACCCTCAGAAGGAACAGGTTAGCTCCCAAGTGCTAATCCAGAGTCCCAGGACCCTCTAAGCCTTTCTGGGCATTACTGGGGCTGGCTTAGAACCCCAGGGAGAGGCCAGAACCCATTACAGAAAGCCTGCATGAGCATGAGGGTTTCCTAACTGAAATTCCTCTCAGAAATCAGCTGCAGGAGTCAACTTTGGGGGCGACAGGAGCAGCCACAAGGTAACACCAAGGTCAAGCTCCCGTGTAGTCATCTTGACAGATCCGTCCAATTAACACTGATTGTGCCCCTGTTGTGCGTAAAGCACATTGATTGGTTCTGGGCTTACAGAAAATATGTCTCTTTCTGCCTGTTTGTACTGCATGAAGAAGCAACGGAAGGGGGCAGCAAAGCCCCATCCACCGAGCCTGGCTCTCACACAACTGCCAGCAGCTACTGATGATGTATCTGATAGTCTGCCCCTGTCTCCCCTAGCCCCTACCCCCACCTTCAACCCTGAGTCCGCCCCTCTTATGAGCAACGTGGTATCTAAATTCTAATAATGAGGTGTTTTTGTCAATTTATCTTCATATGGGTCTATGTCTCCCTGCTTTTGTCTGAAATCCAGGATCTTTTTGGAACCTCCAAATGCTCCCTTTCATGCAAGTCGAACTTGATGTCATCTCACTTCCTACTCTGTTTCAGGGAGCACCTCTTATCAGTTTCTTTTCAAAGCAGCTGGCGAATTTTCCCCAAAGCTAAAGTTTCTCATGCAGTATTAAGCACCAGGGCTAGGCCTCTACTAAAACTGTGCCTTTCTAGTCCCTGAAAGGCCGAGGACCCTGAAAGAGAATGGAGTCAATCCAGCCCATAATATTCATTCATTCATGGTTTGAATCCTATTTCCAAAAGCAATTGCACACAGCTTCTAATAACCTATCTACTATGCTCCAGGAACTTTGCTGCCAAAAAGCAAACGATGGCAGTAGCTTACCCTCTGCTACTAGACTGAGCTCTCAGAAGATGGGATCTGTCTTAGCTCTGAATGCCTAACCTGTAACACAGGCCCTGGTGGCTGATGTTCATACATCCTTGGTTGAATGGATAAGTGGGTGCTTTTTAGAATAGAGTAATGATCATTACACCTATCCTTAGCCTGGTTCCCAGAGGTGAAGAGGACATAATAATAGCTCAATAAACATTTGCTAAATGAATGGGTTAGTAGAAGAGGGGCTGCACATCCCGGGAAAGCGGTTGGGGTCAGTTGTGGGTGTTAGCAGTGAGTCCACAGCTTTCCACACCAGGTTCCCACTCCTCTTTCCCCCAGAAGATACACATATTCTCCCTCTGTCTCTCCAGATCCCCGACGTTTGCTGGTGGCCTCTTCTCCATCTCCAAGTCCTACTTTGAACACATCGGTACCTATGATAATCAGATGGAGATCTGGGGAGGGGAGAACGTGGAAATGTCCTTTCGGGTGAGAGTGAAGAGGGCTTCAAGGGGGGAACCACAGCATCCCAGGGGACAGCCCGAGAACCTGTGTCTTAGGTAGCAGAGCTTCAGGGATATGGCGTATGCAACTGAACTTAAAAGGTGGCTGTTTCCTATCATGCTCTGCTTTTCCTCTGCTCCCCTCCTTGTCTCTGGCAGTAAGGCTCTGGGAATCAGACTGGACAACTTGAAACAAATAATGGACAGAACTCAGAAAGAAGGGATAATGGTGGTAATAGGAACTGGACATCTGGGGACTGGTAACATCTTTCATGATGTCTGTGGGGAAAGGGTTAGATCCTGGTCAAGGGCTTAATGGTAGAGGACCCTGGAATAGGTCAGTAAGCAGTCATTATCTTTTTTCCAGAAAAATTAGGCTCCCTTTTCCGGGTCAGAGGACACATGTCCTGCCAGTCTTTGGAGTTCCCCTACCCTATACTCAGTAGGCTCTTTATACTGTGGAAGATGGGGTCCCAGTTCTGGTGGACTCCCAAACTCGGAGGGATTCCAGGAATAAGGCAAATCAGGATTAGGTTAGGAAGAAAGGATCGCCTCTCCGTGAAATCTACACAAATCCCCATGCCAGTGGAGAGGTAATTAGTAAATAAATGAGCTTGTTTATGAAGTCACCTCTCATCATGCCTGTCACATCTTAAGCACGTCTTCAAGACCTGCTGTTACTATGATTATGTATTTCTGTTGCTGCTATGCTAAAATGAATGATATGCTTCCTAATTTAAAACGTAAAAAAGAGAAGACACAGGTGGGAAGGTTTAAACCCGTGGGCTTACACTAGCCTACTGGCATACATAAGGGTCACCAGCTCAGTCACCGTAACTCCCAGTGTTCTGATGCCTGGCCCATTCAAGAGACTCTGATCTCTGTTCAGTCCCTCTCCTAGGAAGCTAGTGTGCTAAAGGTCCTGGTGACTCTCACAGGCCACTTGGCAGTTGACTATGCTTGCTATAATTATAATGCACTGGTGCTCTGATTGGGTCACAAGTCTATCTTGATTTGAGGGAGCTTGAGTTTCCAGTAACACTAGATGAGCTGATAAAATCACACTTCCAGGTTAAAAAGCCGAAAGACCAGAGTTTGAAGTATATATACAGACACAAAGTTAGCCAAACTGTCTTTTCTCTAAAGTGGGCCCTGGTAATCCTCAGGTAACCCTGCAAATTTCTGTTTGCTTAAATTAGAGTGAACCAACATCAGACAGCTAGGGATTGTGTATTCATGATCTAGAAGAAGCCTGGTCAATGTTCTTAATTTCCAGGAAAGAGAGCAGCATTTCCTTGAGTTCTTAGATCTGGGGTCTGGTGCTCTGGGAATAGAACAGAGCTGCTTGGGAGGAGATTGTCACACCCAGCCTCCTGAAGGTCCCATCTCGTATCTTTCTATGGCAGGTGTGGCAGTGTGGGGGCCAACTGGAGATCATCCCCTGCTCTGTGGTAGGCCACGTGTTCCGCACCAGGAGCCCCCACACCTTTCCCAAAGGCACCAATGTCATTGCTCGCAACCAAGTGCGCCTGGCTGAGGTCTGGATGGATAACTACAAAGAGATTTTCTACCGGAGAAATATGCAGGCAGCAAAGATGGCCCAAGAGGTGAGAAGAAATGGTGCTCCACAGGTGTTTGGATGAAGAGAAGTGTAGAATCCCAGACCCCAGTCATGGGCTTAATGGTAGCAGCCCAGCCATCTCTACCAACTGGTACCTCTCTTTACCCCTCAGACCTTGTAAGCTAGAGCCCAGGGAGGCTAGGGAATGAGAGAAGCCTTTGTTGTCTCTGCCTAGAGAGCCCCGGCATCTTTTTGGAGAGTGGGGTAAAGAGATTTGGAGGAAGAACCTCTTATAGGAGGAATGGCTTTGCTCTGAGAGGCTCAGAATGGAGGGCTGTGAGAAAACTGAGAAGTGACAGGAGATGAGAGAATAAGGAAGATGTGGATGAGCGGGGGTGGGGGGGGTCCCGAAGCCAAGACAGGTGTTGGGATTGGTTCTGAGGCTGAGTCGGTAGCTCTAACAAGGCCTGAGCAGGAATGAGCCTGCAACCCATTCTGGGAGAAAGCACCCCCAGGAACGCTGGGCTACTTCAACCCTGACGAGATGGTCAAGACTGGTGGGACTGACCTTTAGGATGCTGGTTTGGTTGACAGAAATCCTTCGGTGACATTTCGGAACGCCTGCAGCTGAGGGAAAAACTACATTGTCGTAACTTTTCCTGGTTCCTGCACAACATCTACCCAGAGATGTTTGTTCCTGACCTGAAACCCACATTCTATGGAGCTGTGAGTATTGAGAACCGGCTTGCTCGCCCATTACAGAACCCCCGCCCTAGAGAACTTCAGGGCCACTTACCCCACAGAAGGATGACAAATGAGAACTAATTTTTACTCTCCACATTCCTTTATCCAGAAAGAGGACTTTGGGGCCTTTAGAGATAGCTAAAATCCTTATAAGAGGAAGACAACCCATAAGCAGTAGTTCTTGAACACTCATCACCTACATCAGAATCATCAGGAAGGAATGTTAAAATGCAGGTTGCTGATTCAGCAGCACTGGGATAGAGCCTGAAAATGTGCATTTCTGACAAGTTCCTAGGTGATGCTGATGTTCTGGGGATCGCATTTTGAGAGCCATTGCTCATAAGGAAATTCACATGTGCTGAGGGCTTCTCCCGGGGACCTGGCATTTCCCAGCCTGCCCTGGCCCGGCCTTTGGGCTCTCTCTGTACCTCACTTTGCTATTAACTCCAGGCATCTGGGTTAATAAGCAAAGAAGATGAACAGAGGAGAAAAATCACAGAGGGGAAATCCAGTCCTACAAATTTATTCCAAGTGGTCCTCATACCACAAACTAAAATACTCCTGACTGTGCCATCCCGGTTCCCTTCTCTGCTCACCATACTGCAGATAAAGAACCTCGGCATCAACCAATGCCTGGATGTGGGTGAGAAGAACCATGGAGGGAAGCCCCTCATCATGTACACCTGCCATCACCTTGGCGGCAACCAGGTATACAGCCCAACTCTACCAGGGCAGGTCCAAGAGAAGCCTGTCTCTGGGGCATCTCCTTTCTTCACAGACCCCCTTTCTCCACTCAAAATAGTCCTTTCTGTAACCTGGGTGAAGGAGATCCAGAGAAAGAAGGCGATACTATCTCTGCCCTCAGAAAGCTCCCAGTCTGAGGGGGAATGCATGACACAGACAAGGTCTGAAGTCTGAATTAGGGACATCCAGAGAGCACTGGGCATCAGAGCTGGGTGCTGGAGAGGGATGGAGGGGAGGATTGCTCATCAGAGAAGTCTTGCTGGAGGATGCCAGCTGCTAAGTTATGTTTTAGGGTAAGGTGAGAAATTTCTGAGTACTTTCCTCCACCTGCATACTTCTATCTTCAATGCCTCCCCTACCCAGAAAATACCACTCTGATCCTACCACCCAAAAATGATCCCAAAACAACCACCGACCGACATCTCACAGTTACCTGGCATCCTGAGAATTTACTCCATGCTCTTCCTTGAGGAGTAACTAGTAACCTCCCTGACTCCAGCCCCTCAATCTACCCTGAATGCCCAGCGTTTGGTAAGGAAGAAGCACTTGAACTGTAACTGAAGCAAGAAAAGGAGTGGCTTGGGACACTGAACAGGCTGCCAATATCTACATATGAAGACAAAGTCACTCTAAAGCAATTCCCTATACCACTAGCCTGCACAATGATTTTATGTGGTACATTAGTGAACATTTTTTATTTTAATGGTAGTCTATTAGCAAAAAAAGAACTAGCATATCAAACACATGACTTCACAGATAATGCTTAAAATTAAGCTAAGTTAAAATTTTAATTAAGGAAAAAATATTAAGTAACTATTATTCCAATATAATCCAGATATGGTTTAAAAAAAAAAATCCTAATGGTGACACATGAAGTCTTGGCACCCACTCAGTTTCCTCCCCAGAAGGCTATCTGTGGTTGGCATCTTAGGGCAAATGGCTTTGGAAAGTGGTGGGCAAACTCTCTGCCTGTCACTCAGAACTTCCTCTTGTCTTGACTTCTAGTACTTTGAGTACACAACCCAGAGAGACCTTCGCCACAATATCGCAAAGCAGCTGTGTCTGTATGCCAGCGCTGGCACTCTGGGCCTTAGGAGCTGTCATTTCAATGGCAAAAATAGCCAAGTCCCCAAGGACGAAGAATGGGAATTGACCCAGGTGAGTAAACTGCCCAGAAAGCTCAGTGTCAAGAACCTGAGGCCACCCTGACCCCTCCTTATTTTCTGCATCTTATGCCTGAGGTACCATTGGGTGGATCAGGACAATGTAGAAAGTATGAAGAATGGGCTTCGTCAGAAGCAGGGTTCCAGGAGCTTAGGTAATATTTGATGATGGCTGGTTTGGGCCAACGTAAAGATGGGGTCGGGGGTTATGGTCCGTGGCCAGCTCTGTCATAGTCAAGTATTTTTAGTCTGAACCTAAATAGATGAAAGTGAAGGGGCACTCGTGATTCCTGCCTGCCCTCTGTGTGCCAGGCGCAAAGCCATGCATTCACATACGTTGGTGGCCTCCTCCGGCTTCTTGTCTTCACGGATGTGAATGAACTGAGGGAAGCACAGGCACACAACGTATCTTTCAGAGGCTCTTCCCAAGCAAGTGGTGTCCCCATTTCTACAGATGAGCTAACCGAAGCTCAGCAAGTTTGTGACTGGCTCGAGACCCATCACTAGTAAATGGCAGACCTGGGATTCAGACCTAGATAAGTCTGACTTGAATTTGAACACATAGGTTCTCTCCATTATACCACATTGCCTCAGGATTTATAATGTAACTTCTACAGTACTGGGCCCTAAATAGCACCTCTAATGAGTCTCTACAGCCTACTCTACCCCAAACCCCAGTCCCTGGCTTAGGAAAAGAGTAGCCTAATCTTGGGGCTACAGGGAAGAGAGAAGTCTAACTAAATATGATACTAGTCAGAAAGTGGGGGTGAGCAGCAGTGGCCCAGGTCTTTAAGAATGGCCATCTGAAGGAGAGGGCCCTGAATGCATTTTTTCAGTTATCCCATAGTTCTTTCTCTATTCCAGCAATCCAGGCTAAAGCTAGGAGTGGGAAATTGGTATCAGAGTGTCTAGTATCCAAGGAAAGGAATTTGGAAATGTCCTCTATGTACCTTGTTGGATTTCCTTTGCTTTATTCTATTGTCCTCTATTTTATTGCCCCCCAGTAGCACTGTTAGAGGTCTGAGGCCCAGGTTGACCCTTTGCTGTGTCATCTTTTAGGACCAGCTTATCAGGAACTCAGGATCTGGTACCTGCCTGACATCTGAAGACCAAAAGCCAGCCATGGCCTCCTGTAATCCCCGTGACACCCACCAGCACTGGATCTTCATCTAGGCCCCAGATCATCCCCCGTGGGAGTTCCCACAAGCCTCTCAGGAAACAGCATTTTTGGGAACCTGAGCATCAGCTTCTCTGTAAGCCTTCAAAATGGATTTCTAAAACCAATTTTGGATGTCAAGGCAGAACCTTCCTACTCCTTGCAACAACATTGGGCTCATTTTCTTTCCTCCACATTTATGGAAGAGACTTTAAGAACACATATTTGGCCTAGAGCTTTCCTTCTGTCCTAGAAACAGAGACTTCTGAAGCAGAGAAGACATCTGGTATATGGCCCAGGGCAGTGATGCTGAATTCAAGAAAAGTATCTCTGCAGCCACATCCTGAATCCCTGGTCAACTAGAGCACTCACAGAAGCTAGTGAAATAGTATATTCACTTGCTAATAGTATTCCAAGTTTGTAGAGCCATTTTCAGTTTACAGAAAGCACCCTGACAGGAATCCTTTATCTTACTTCATCTGCACAATAATGCTGTGAGAAACACAAGACAGGAACCACCACAGCTAGTGGATGGCTGGAGCTGAGACTGAGACTTGATCTTGAACATGGAGCCAGGGTGCCTTCCACCACACTACAAGAACACTAGATGACTGGCCATTGGCCTTCCCTCCATTTCTCTCTTCCCTCCATTCTAATCATTTCTGGCTGGCTGATCTCCATAAAGCCTAGAACCATGGAGCCAGGTAGCCATGAGGGAGACTACATTTGGAAATCCTGGGGTATTCACGTTGAAAGCTCATGGAGCCAGTGATTCTCAGGTTTAAGTCCCAGAACCCTTTTGTCAGTGCTCCATATATAATGTAAATAAAAGGCAAAGTAGCCATGGGTGAAACTGAGTGTGGCTGAGGGCAATGCCTTCCAACCCCTGAACTTCTAAAGTTCTGTAAGCATAATTTGAAAACTATTCTTTTAGTCCAACCTTATCATTTTCACACTATGAAACCAAGGGCAAATAAAGTAAATTTGCCCAGGGCCGCACGACAAAGTATTGGGAGCCCTGAGGCTAGGAGCGAGATAAAGCAAACAAGCCTGGGAAGTCTGAGGAAGCAGGGACAGTGTCTAGCAAAGCATGACTGCGTGATTGGCCTTGTCTGCTGTATTCGCATGAAGTCTCCACATGGAGCAGACCTGACATGCACATCAGCACTTTTCTAAGCATGTTGGTCCCCACACACATGGCTGCTTTGCCTGAATTAGAGAGTCCAGCTGCCTACAGGAGGATTCACGTTCCTTCCAGGACTTCTGACTTTCATTAGCAGGCTGTCATCTTGGACATCACCACATGAGAGTGCCATGGGACGACAGCTGCCTCTCCTTCCCAGCAACTCTACTGCTGGAGGTCTCCCAGGTCCCTGAGAACCTTCAGGACCCTGTAGAAGAGACATTCTGGGGTAGCCCAGCGAAAGGGAGAAGAGAGAGTAGCCAAGATGTGACCTGGAGTAGGGAAAGGAAGAAGTTCTTTCCCAGAAAGAGAAGAGAATTGGACATGAAATCCCACTGGAAATAAAGGTTTTATGGCATTGGTAAAGGAAGTTTACATTGGGTTCCTCCTCCCCCGCATTGTCCTTCGGCCGATCCATTTGGAGAAACAGTTGACTCAGGCTAAAGAACTACACACATCTGAGAAGTTCTGTCACAGCCACGGTCTCTTATCCCCAAACATCCTCAGGCCCCCAATGTAGCTTACATAGTATGTGTCAAGCACGTGTAGACATGAGGAGTTATACGATGAGGCTCTTCCTTCGTAGAACTTACACTCTAGCTGGGAAAACAGATGTAAGCAAGTCATGACAAGCCTGGAGTTGTTCAGAGATGTGCTAGGTGAGTTAGAACAATTCCTTCCATTTAGAGGAATCAGAAGGCCTCACAAAGATGCTGACATTTGACCTTAGACCTCAAAGGATGAGTCTTCAGGTGGCAAGGACTCAATAAGCAAAGGCCTCACATAAGGAACAATCTAGCATGAGAAAAGTCACAGAGGGACAAATGTACAAATGGATATAGGAAACCAAGAGGACATCAGAGTGAGGGAGCAGTGGATATAAAAGCTAGAAGGTCAGGGCCACATTATGACTTTCATGGATACTTTTGCCTTCATGGAAAAATATTTAAAATTATATTTTATAACCGCATTGGTATAAAGATGAATATAATCCAGGCTGATGACATTAATTTTATTTCTTCTGATTTTCAAAGAAACAAAAACATTTTTATGAGCCCCTAAAAGTATTGTGGGCCCTAGGCTCTGTGCTTGATATACCTACTGGGTAAGTCAGTCCTATAGAACAATTGGTTGGGGTCCAATTGAGAAGGCTTTGAATGCCATGCTAGTAAGTCAGGTAAGCCATAGGGAGCTATAGTCCCTAACTCTAATCTTATTCTTGGTTGCTTTAAACATCTAATCATTTTTCAGGCATTGATTATTTGTCTTTTATCCCAATATCCCTCATATGGTTTATAGCATCACCCAATAGCTCTCCAGCCCAATCTTATATGCCTAACCAAGGTGCCCTGATACGGTTCCTTACCCCCACCTAAAAACAGCATACCTTCTCCCAGGGGCAGTCAGCTAAGAGTAACTTGTAGGAAGTGACAGAGCAAAAGGGAGAAAAGGCCACATGCTATGCCTACAGAATAGGCCCAGGTTTGGAGATGAGGAAACTAGGGAAGGGAGGTAGTTAGGAAGGAGTGAGCACTGACAAGAGTGTTGGAAAAGCTCAAGAAACCACCTTCCTGTCCTGGCCTCTCTTTAGCTGAGGCTGGACTTGCCCTAATCTGATATCTGCACTCTTCCTTACAATCCACCCTCTGACTATTCTCAGAGCTAACCTAAAACCTTAAAATCTTGATGCTAGTCTGTGATACTATCTCCTGGTTCTAGAAGCCTCTTACCTTAGCATTGAATGGCTGGTCCCCTTCGGGGATCTACTTCCCATTTGACAAGTATTGGTGCCATTGCCAAAAATAGCTAAATGTCCCAGACTGTATTCTTTACTTATTTTTAATTATAAAAGTAATGATGTAGTGAAATCAAATAATACAGAAAAATATGAATTTAAAAGTGAAATTCATCCTCACAATGTTCCCATACCTATTGATTCATTCTCTATATGTAATGTCTTTACAGCTCGGTATACTCTTCCATACTGTTTTTCTGTGAATCTACAAATATATACACACACTTAGTTATTTCTGACTTATTTCACGTAGTAGAAATGCAGTACCGTATTGTTAGCAATTTGATTTCTTCATTTGGTATGTCAAGGACATCTTTTCATGTCAGTTCATTTAAGTCTAACTCATTCTTTATGAAAGCTTCATAGGATTCCATAATATGAGTAAACCCAATTTCTTTAACCTTCCCTTACTGCTGATATACTTAGATTTTCCCCAATTTTGTAACAATTTGTAACAAACTATACAAAGGTTTTTTCCCATATTTTTTCAATTACAGTTGATATTCAATATTATATTAGTTTCAGGTGTACAGCATAGTGGTTAGATATATGTCTTACAAAGTGATCCCCCGCAAATAAGTCTAGTACCAACCTGGCACAATACATAGTTATCGTAATATTATTGACTGTATTTCTTATGCCGTATTTTACATCTCATGACTGTTTTGTAACTGCCGATTTGTACTTCTTAATCCTTTCACTTTTTTCACCCAGCCCCTCAAACCCCCTCCCATCTGGCAACCATCAGTTTGTTCTCTGAATCCATGAGTCTGTTTCTGTTTTATTTATGTTGTTCTTTAGATTCCACATATAAGTGAAATCATATGGCATTTGTTTTTCTCTGACTTATTTCACTTAGCATGATATCTCTGGGTCCATCCATATTGTCACAAATGGTAAGATAGCATTCTTTTTATGGTCTAGTAATAGTTTATTATACATATGTACCACATCTTTACTCAATCTACTGATAGCTAGGTTGCTTGCATATCTCGGCTATTTAAATAATGCTGCAATTAATATACGGATACATATATCTTTTTGAATTAGTGGTTTAAATTTCTTCAGATAAATACCCGGAAGTGGAATTGCTGGGTCATGAGGTAGTTCTAGTTTTAATTGAGGCACTTCCATACTGTTTTCCATAGTGGCTGCACTGATTTACAATCCCACCAACAGCGTATGAGGGTTCCCTTTGTCCACATCCTCATCAGCACTTGTTATTTGTTGATTTTTGTTTGTTTGTTTCTGTTTATTTGTTTATTTTGTTTTTCAGATTCCATATATACATGCAATCATATGGCATTTATCTTCCTTTATCTGACTTACTCCACTCAGCACACTTCCCTCTAGGTCCACCATGCAATATCTTTTTCCATCCTCCTACTTTTAGTCTGTGAGTGTCTTTTAATTTGAAGTCAATCTCTTGTAGGCAGCATATATAAGGGTCTTGTTTTCTTATCCATTCAGCCACCCTTTCTATTGATTGGAGCACTTAATTCTTTTTCATTTGAAGTACTTGTTACTAGATATGTAGTTATTGTCATTCTTTATTCATATTTTTGCTACATATTTTTTCTTCTTCTTAAAGAAGTCTCTCCAACATCTCCTGTAATGCTGGCTTGGTGATGACGAACTCCTTTAGCTTTTTCTTGTCTGGGAAGCTCTTTATCTGTCCTTCGACTCTAAATTATAGCTTTGCTGGATAGAGTAATCTTGGTTGTAGATCCTGGGTTTTCACCACTTTGAATATTTTGTGCCAAGCCCTTCTGTCCTGCAAAGTTTCTTTTGAGAAATCAGCTTACAGTCTTATGACAACTCTTTGTAGGTAAGTAACTACTTTTGCTGCTTTTAAGATTCTCTCTTTGTATTTAATCTTTGGCATTTTAATTATGATGTGTCTTGGTGTGGGCCTCTTTGGGTGCATCTTGTTTGGGACTCTCTGAGCTTTCTGGGATTGTATGTCTATTTCCTTCACCAGATTAGGGAAGTTTTCCATCATTATTTCTTCAAAAAGTTTTTCATTTTCTTGTTCTTCTCCTTCTGGCACCCCTGTGAGGCGAATGTTATTATGTTTGATCTTATCCCATAGGATCCTTATATTATCTTCATTATTTTGGAGTTTTTGTTATTGCTGCCATTCTGATTGGGCCTCCTCTGCTATATTTGGTGATTTGATCTTCCGTTTCTTCCACTCTGTTGATTCCCTATAATATACTCTTCATCTCAAATTTTTGTATTCTTCATTTCTTACTGGTTCACTTTTATAATTTTCACCTCCATTTTTATGTTTTTTTAATCTCTTTGTTAAAGTTCTCACTGAGTTCACCTACTTTTCCCTTAAGTTCCTTGAGCATCCATATAACCAGTGTTTTGAACTCTGCATTGGGTATATTTCTTATCTCCATTTTGGTGAATTCTTTTTCTGAAGCTTTGTTCTCTTCTTTCAAGTGGGACATGTTTCTTTGTCTCCCCACTTTGGCTGCCTCCTTGTGTCTGTTTCTATGTATTAGGTAGGGCTCCTAAGTCCCCCAGTCTTAGTAGAGTGACTTATGCAGTAGGTGTGCCATGGGGCCCCTTGGAACAGACCTGAGAGGGGGTCCAGCTGCAAGCCAAGTTCAGCCACAGCCTGTGCACTTCTGGGACCACCTGGTATGATTCACTAAGCAATCCACAGATGGCTATGGCTGCCACTCATGCTGGGCTTATAAGTGCCTCAAGGGTTCAAGTCCAAAACTGAGTCTGGCTGCCACTAGTGCAGGGTTTGGGGCTGCTCAGCAAGAGGTACTGGGCACATTGAGGCCCGGGCACTGCTGCTTTGGGTTTTGTGAGCCTTTGAGAGATTTTATGAAAGTTTGCCGCAGGAGCCAAAACAGCCCTTTTGTATGGAATAAAATAACTGGAAGCAGCTTGGGTGGGCCCACAAGTTGGGAGAGGCAGAGTCTCAGGGAATCCCCTGGGCAGAGCAACGTGTGTTATCCAGGTTGATGGCGCCCACGTTTGTAGGCTGGGATTGAGAAGGGCTCAATAAAGGAATAATGGCTTCTGACTTCACCTCTGTCCAGGAGCCAGCCACCCCTTCAGCTCTCTCCCTGAAGCCCAATAGCTCAGTGCCTCCTCACACATCCCTGGCACCCCTCGAGCAGCTGCCCCAGCGCTGGAGCTCAGAGCAAGTGAGTCCATCAGTGAGTAAGGCCAGATGTGGGCCCTTTAAGAGGAAGGTCTCTGCTTCCTGCAGCTCTCCATCTCACTCAGCCGCAACCTACGCTGGTTTTCACAGCCAGACGTTGTGGGAACTTATCATCCCAGCACTGGAACCCAGAGCTGGGGAGCCCAGTGTGCAGCCGAGACCCCTCAAACCTCAGGTGGGGGAGGGGGTTCTACAGGCAAGATAGCCCTGCCCATTTAATCACCACTGGCAGTTGCGGGACCTGGCCGTTTTGTGTCTCCACCCTACCTACCGTTTTGAGGTAACCTGTTATTTGAGGTGACCTAGTTGTAGAGCTTCTCTTCAGCCAGACCTCTGACGACTGCCTACTGGTTGCTCTGTAGTTTCGTTATAATTTTAGCGTGATTGCTAGAGGAGATGTGTACAGCCTTTATTTTCTACACCATCTTGAATCTCTATTTGTTGATTTTTTGGTGATAGCCATTCTGACAGGTATGAGGTGATATCTCATTGTGATTTTGATTTGCCTTTCCCTGATGATTAGTAGTATCGAGCTTATTTTCATATGTCTGTTGGCCCTCTGTATGTCCTCTTTGGAGAAATATCTATTCAGGTCCTCTGCCCATTTTTTAACCAGATTGTTTCCTTTTTTGGTGTTAAGTTGTATGAGTTCCTTATAAATTTTGGATATTAACCCCTTATCAGATGTGTCGTTGGCGAATATCTTCTCTCAATTGGTAGTTGTCTTTTTGTTTTGTTGATGGTTTCCTTTGCTGTACAAAAAACTTTTTAGTTTGATGTAGTCCCATTTGTTTATTTCTTATTTTGTTTCTCTTGCCTGAGGAGATATGTCAGAAAAACTATTACTAAGAGTGATGTCATAGAGTTTACTGCCTATGTTTTTTTATAACAGTTTTATGGTTTTGAGTCTTAGATTTAAGTCTTTAATCCATTTTGAGCTTTCTCTTGTGTATAGTATAAGAAAGTAGTTTATCTTCATTATTTTGCATATAGCTATCCAGCTTTCCCAACACCATTTATTGAAGAGACTGTCTTTACCCCATTGTATATTCTTGCCTCCTTGATCATAGATTAAATGACCGTATAGGCTTGGGTTTATTTCTGAGCTCTCTATTCTGTTCTATTGATCTATATGTCTGTTTTTATGCCAGTATCATGCTGTTTTGAATATTATAGCCTTATAGTATAGTTTGATATCAGGTAGTGTGACATCTCCAACTTTGTTCTTCTTTCTCAAGATTGCTGTGGCTATTTGGGCTCTCTTGTAGTTCCATATAAATTTTAGGATTATTTGTTCTAGATCTGTGAAAAATGCCATTGGTATTTTGCAGAATCGCATTGAAATTATAGATCGCTTTGGGTTATACTATACAAAGTTTTGTGGGGGAAAAAAACACTGCACTATAACCCACATCTCTGTACATGTATTTCCATGTTTGTGTTTATTTCAAAAAATGCAGTCATAATTAGAACTGCTTAGTCAGAAGAAACGCAGTGCTTTGAAAGTTAAGTCAGACTTCCGGTCAAGATGGTGAAGTACGTAAATGCTGTGCTTACATCTTCCCATGACCACATCAAAATTATAACTAAATTATAGAACAACTACCCTTAAGAACTACCTGAAGATTAGCTGAAAGGAACTCCTATAACTAAGAATATAAAGAAGAAGCCATGGTAAGACTGGTAGGAGGGGTGGAGACATGGAAGGTGCTGATCCCACACCCACATGTGGTGGTTAAGAATCAGGAGAGATATCTCAGCTGTGGAGGTCTGCTCTGAGCAGCAAGGGGTCCCAGCCTCACACTGAGCTCCCCAGCCCGGAGCATCAGTGCCATAAAGAGGAGTCCCTAAAACAGGTGGCTGTAAAAATCAGCAGGGACTAAGCCCGGGTGAGATGGAGGGCTGCTGTAGATGCAACCATCCTCTTAAAGGGCCCAAGCACAGACTCGCTCACTCACTTACATTGCCCTAAGCTCTAGGGGAGGGACAGCAGCTCAAAAAGCACCAGAGACATAGGGGAAAGAACTGAATTGACTAGCTTCAGAGTGAGAGCTGAGAGGGCAGCTCTCTCTGGAACTAAAGTGCCAAAGGCACCATTTTCCTTTGTTGAGCCCTCTCTACATGCAGCTGTAAGTTCTGGGCATTGCTAAATCTGAGTCTCCACTAAACTAGCTAACACCATTCACTCTGCCCTGGGGATTTCCTGAGACCTGGCCCCACCCAGTTCACTTGCCTGCCTGAACCTCTTTCAGAAGTTAATCCACATAAGCCACTGGCCTGGGACTGCACTGTGGACTTTTCTGAAATCTCTCAAAGGTCCATAACCCCCAAACAAGCAGTGGCTGGCTTCTATATTCCCTGTACACACTTGCAAAGTGGCCCCAAGCCCAGCACTAGTGGCAACAGGCCTCAGTTCACAGCGTAACCACTCCCAGGTGCCTCCACGCCCAACACAGGCAGCTTTCAACTGCAGATCACTTTGTAGCTCCTACTAGGTGGCCCCAGGCTGGACACAAGCAGTGGCTGATCTAGGCCTGTACTGGATCCCCTCCCAAGAGGTTCCAGAACCAATATACCTAGTGACCAGCTTCAGACTACATCAGAGCACCAACCAACTAGCGCCACACTCAAAAAGTGGACCCAGCAGGCACCAGAGCCCTGCTAAAGTGAATCCCTCTCCATGGAGTCAGCCCCTACTCAATAGCTTGTCCACTGTACTCATGGTCAGTTCTCACAACCAATCAGCCTGAGGATCAGTTCCACTCAATGACATACCAACAGCACCAAAGCTCAACTACAACAGGAGAGCACACACAACCCACACAAGGGATACCCTAAGAGCACCCAGCTCAGATGAACAGGGAGACTGTGCCACTGGGCCCCACAGAACATATACTACATAAGGCCACCCTGCCAAGACTAGTAGACATAGCAGAACTACCTAATACATAGAAACAAACACAGGAAGGCAGCCAAAATGACAAGACAAAGAAATATGTCCCAATGAAAGAACAAGACAAAACTCCAGAAAAAGAAACTAAACAAAATGAAAGCAAGCAATCAACCAGCTGCAGAGTTTGAAACACTGGTTATAAAGATGTTCAATGAACCTGGGGGAAGAGTAGATGATTTCAGTGAGAACTTCAACAAAGAAGAACCAGTCAAAATGAGAACCAGTTAAAAATAAAGAATACAATAACTGGAATGAATACATTAGATGGAATCAACAGCAGATTAAATGAAACAGAAGATCAAATCAGCAATTTAGAAGACAAGGTAGCAGAAAATACCCAACTGGAACAACAAAAAGAAAAGAAAATTTTAATGAGGGTAGTTTAAGGAACCTCTAGAACAATATCAAGTGTAACAACATTCACCCCATATGGGTACCAGAAGGAGAAGAGAGGGAGAAAGGGATTGAAAACCTATTTGAAGAAATAATGACTAAAAACTTGCCTAACATGGTAAAAGAAATAAACATACAAGTCTAGGAAGTGCAGAGTCCCAAACAAGATGCTTCCAAAGAGGCCCACACCAAGACACATCATAATTAAAATGCCAAAGGTTAAAGACAAAGAATCTTAAAAGCAGCGAGAGAAAGGCAGTTAGTTACTCCTTTAGTCAGACTGTCAGCTGATTAAAAAAAAAAAAAAACCTTTGCAGGCCAGAAGGGATTGGCATAAAATATTCAAAGTGATGAAAAGCAAGGACCTACAATGACGATTACCCAGCAAGACTATCATTTAGAATCAAAGGAGCAATAAAGAGCTTCCCAGACAAGAAAAAGTTGAAGGAGTTCATCACCACCAAGCCAGTATTACAAGAAATGTTAAAGGAACTTCTTTTAAAAGAAGAAATGAAAATATAAATATGAAAATATTGCAGAGAAAAAAATTCTCACAAAGGCAAACACATAATAAAAGCAGTGGATTAGCCAACACTAAAGCTAGTACAAAGGTTAAAAGGCAAAAGTAGGAAGATTATGCATAACTACAACAGCAAATTAAGGGATACACACAAACACACAAAAGAAGTAAAAAATAATGACAAAAACATACCCGTGGAGGGAGCGAGTAAAAATGGTAGTGATTTTAGAATGTGTTCAAACTTAAATGACCATCAACTTAAAATAAACTGCTATAAACATAGCTTGGTATATATGAAGCACATAGTAACCACAAATAAAAACATCTACAAGAGATATACAAGAAATAAAGGGAAAGGAATTCAAACAAAACACTACAGAAAGTCATCAACATACAAGAGAAGAGAGCTAGAAAACAGGAAGGGAACAGAGAATTACAAAAATGGCAAAACTACATACCTATAAATAATTACTTTAAATGTAAATGGATTAAATGATCCAATCAAAAGACAAATGATAAAGAAGAGGTGGTACATATGTACTATGAACTATTAGCCATAAAAAAATAAATCTTACCATTTGTGACAATATGGATGGACCTAGAAGTATTATGCTAAGTGAAATAAGTCAGACAGAGAAAAACAAATACCGTATGCTATATATCTGAAACTAATATAATATTGATGTCAACTGTAATTGAAAAACTTTAAAAGATTTTAAAAAAAGAAAGCAAAGTTAAGCCAAAGCTCCTGTCTATGTCTACTCCTAAGAGTGAGAACAAAGAAAAAGGAGTATGATCAACGTGGGAGATGATGCTGGGCATGTAGATTAGGCACTGGTTGTAAGGGGCTTAAGTGCAGTCTTAAAGAGTTTGGTTTTTAAGCAAATACAGATTAGGCTTCTTTGGGTTAGGCCATGGATACAGAGATGGATGTGATACTGGCCCTGCCCTTAAAGGTTAACTTTGGAGCATGTGATGTTGAGCGATAACCTTTAAGAGACCTGAAAGCCTCTTCTTAAGCAACTTGTCTTGGGGCTAGAGCTGTTTCCTTACTCTCCATAGGAGACAGGGAGATGGAAAAAGAATGATAAAAGAGGCCCTGGTTCCCCAGCGAAGTTCAGCTGTCCTCCCCAGGATCTGCTTTGTGTTAGAATGCTAGGGGTTGGACTGGATAGGGAGCCCTCCAGGTTACCCAAGCATCATAGTGCAACTTCCATGAGTAAGTAGTTCGAGAACCTCAAAGAGATGACCATTTGTATAGAACTCCTCCCAACAGCTTTTTCCAGGCCTATCCTGCACCTGCAGGCATGAAACTTGAATTCTGGATTGTTTAGCAAACAAAAGCCCCTAGGTGGACCAGGTGACTTTCCTGCCTCCTTCTAGGCTTCCTAGCTTCCCTCTGCTAAATCACCATCCACCCATAGTCTTCTGCTCTGGGGCCTCTCAACCCAAAGTCATCTCTCTCCCTCAAGGCACACTGCGCCTCCCTCCTTCCTCCTCTACTGACTTTAATGGGCAGAGCCCTTCATCTCCTGCAGGACATGCTGGCTCCTCACCTCCTGCTTCTCCTGCCCTGTCTACCCTCATAGCCCTCAGACTATCTCCCTATCTTGAGGGCTCCCTCTTCTAACCCACCTCACATTCTCCTCTGAGAGCTCTCTTTTTGGCTTTCCAATTGAGTCTCCCCAAACCTGTTTCCTAGTACCCTCTTCTACCAGAATTCTCTCCACTGCACCTACTTTGCTTTTGCCTCCCTGCAATTATACCTAAGCCTGCATCCTGAGGTCATGTCCCATCTCCCTCTTTGCACAGGGAGATGTTGCCATTTCTTCTGGCTAACCACTCTTCCCTCTTCACTCCCTTTTGCCCCCACCTCCTAGTGCACAGGATAGGTCTGTGCTTGTAGTGCCACTGAGGACAGTAAGGCAATGACAGACTATGAGGGAAGCACCTTGAGGAAAATGCCAGTCTTGATTCTCTGTCTTATTTCTGAAAAAGAGTTTGTCGGATGATTTTCAACTAAAGCAGATGATTAATTCAACCCTGACCTTGTCCTGTCTTTGAACAATGGATAAATTAATTTACTTGAAAAGAAATCTTTTTATTTGTATTTCCATGTCACCTGCAATTTTTCCTGCCTTCCACCGGCAGCCCTGCCAGCTGGCAGGAAGAAGGTCAGCAAAGCTGCTGATAAGAGGAGCATAAAGAGGGCTCGCTTCATGGTTAGGGGGCAATGGTCTACTCCGCTGGGAACATGCTGCGCTTCCTCGTCTTAGCCACCCTGGTCCTTTATGGTAAGTAGGTCATGTGGCCTGAGTTCTAGAGAGGGGCGTTTGAGCAGAAGGTTTCAGAAAACTATCCCTAAGTCTAGGCCTGCGCTCTACCCCAGTGTAGGTGGGACATTCTGCCTGTGAGTCTAGCAAAAATTTTACTCTCCTGGGACAAATGAGAGGAAAGCTCAGGGCCTCTTTCCATGCAAGTTCCTCATGAAGCAGAGAAAAGCCTCTTCCAGGAGCCTGGGCTTTCCTAACACCCCCATTAATAGGAAGATGTCCTCAGCAGGTGCCCGGCTGTGCATTGTCATCCTTGCCTCCTGAAGAATCCTACCAAAGCAGTGCGTGCGTGCGTGCGTGCGTGCGTGTGTGTGTGTGTGTGTGTGTGTGTGTGGTGTGTGTGTGGTCGGGGAGGAGGGGCATCCTCAGCGACCAAGGGGTGAACCTGAACAAGGCTGAGACCACAAGAATCCTCTGAGGCCTTACTTACTTAGCCTGGTGATTTGAGATAGGTCCTTCATAGCATGTGAGTTCTGAGGACACCTAGGGAAAGCAGAAGGCACTCAGACTTTCCTGCTTTCAAAAGGGGCTCAGAGAACTCACAGCTGGGCCCCTCGTTAATTAGGGAGGAACTGTGAATTTGCAGACAAAGCACGACTGCTTCTCCCCACCTCCACCCTAAGCTGACCCCATGCTTAGTCATCACTCACTTTTCTTCTGCCCCACAAAGGACACAGCACCGAGGACTTTCCAGAAACCAATGCCCGGGTAGTTGGAGGGGCCGAGGCCAAGAAGAATTCCTGGCCCTCTCAGGTGGGTGTTTCTTCACAGCTCCAGACTTCCAATAAAATAAAGGTTGCCTGGGCGCCGATGTATAGTATTACATGTGTTTGCATATGTCCTTATCAACAAGAAGCTCTCCAAATGCCCGAAATCTAGATTTTAAAGATGAATAGGACCAGGCTTAGGTGGTTTTTCTAGATGCAAAAGGCTTGGAAGAGGGAATTTAAACACTAACTACACTCACTCTCCCAGGCGCACACCCAGACACATACCACAGTTACACTCCCACTTGTGCCACACTAACAGACTGTGTGCCAGACCCACACCTCAGATTCTACATACCTTCATGGGCACACATACACACACACATACACACACAATTCCACACAGTGTGTATCATGCATTTAAGCGCACTTCTACCCCTAAGTAGAGCATGTTGCTTTTTTTGGCTATTTAAAGAGTTTCCACTTTCATAACAGGACAGCTAGGCTCTGATTTAAGTGATTTTAAATGTGTAAAAGGGGCGAATTAACTGATGAGTAGCACACTTTGGAGAAGAATCACTGCAATTAGAATTAAATTCAATTTATAAAAGTTTAAGCCCCAGTTTTCAGGAGTAGAGCTATTGTGTAATGTGAGGTACTGAAGAAGACATGAAATGGTAAAAACGACCATTCTAATGGTATTTCTAAATACTCCCTGAAGCGAGGAGATGGGGTATATCTTGAAAACATTGGAGGAGAAGCTCTGAGACCTAAGCTTGTGGGGCTTGGGCGATAAAGCTATTCCATGGCTACATTTCCTTCCCAAGAGGAAACAAGGTAGAAGAACCTGGGTTTTCAGCCCTTTGAAGCAGCCTAGAGTAGGAGGACACCAGATACACTCTGTGTATATGCCTTTACCCACTGACCCCCATCCATATACACAGCAAACATCACCAAACAGGCAAACACTCTTCCTTGCTGATCCCAGAGGCATCTACACACCCCTTCTCATCACCATTCCGGGTAGCCACCACCAACCAATCAATAGCAATTAATAGGTCAAATCAAACCTATTTGCCACTTCTAGCCCAGAAAGTTGGAGAATGCTCTGGGAGATGGCAGGGATTTAAGGGGGTGACATGTAGTTTGGGGCAGAGCCTTTTAAGACACACCACCTTTCCCTCCTTTCTTCCCTCATCTAGATTTCCCTTCAGTACCTGTCCAATAATAACTGGTATCACACCTGTGGAGGGACCCTTGTCAAAAAGAACTGGGTGATGACAGCTGCTCACTGCGTGGACAGGTGAGAAAAACAGACTAGCTTTTCTGAGCCCCTAGAAGGGGAAGAGTCTGGTTCTTCTAAAGGAATATGTATCTTTAACCACTCACTGCAAGACTTTAAGAGGATATTTGGGGGCCTTGTGAGAGTGTAATAGAATATAATAAAAAGTACAAATTTTGGCATCAGGAAAGCTCAGGTTCAAATCCCATTCCACCTTCTTCTAGCTATGTGACCTTAGACAACTTACTTAATTTCTCTAAGTCCTCACTCTCTTATCTGTAGAGTGGAGTAATAATACCTACTTTGTAGAGTTATCGTGAGGGTTAAGTAGGTAAATATTTAAGTGCTCAGTCAATGCTAGTAAATTTTTTCACATTTGTCTTGATCAATAATTCTCATTTGAGCATGTATCAGAATCACCTAGAAGGCACAGATTGCTGGGTCCCAACCAGCAGTTTCTGATTTGGTAGGTTCAGGATGAGGCCTGATAATCTGCATTTCTAACAAATTTCCCGATTATACTGATGCTGCTGGTCCAGGGACCATGCTTTAAGAACTACTGGTCTAGAAATTTGTATTTCCCTCAAATTCCTTCTGTGGGCTGAGAGCCATTATTTCATTTATGCTCACCACACCTCTCCCAGGTTATGAGATATTCAGCCTATTATATTTAGCTTAATAAATTGGTAAAATGAAGATGATGGTAGTTTTGTCACTCCTACAAGTTAATGAATTAGGAAATGAGAGAGCTTGTTACTTCCTCATCATCCAGGGTCTTTCATCCTACCTCCGCTTGGGCTAGATACGATGGGTGTCTGTCCTAAAGATATGATATAAGATGGCTTCCCAACTTTTCTCTAAGGGGAAAGAGAAGGTTTGAGCCCTCCGGATCACTCAGGGTTTCCTTCTCTCATTCCAGCAAACTGACTTTCCGTGTGGTGGTTGGAGACCACAACCTGAGCCAGAACGATGGCACCGAGCAGTACGTGAAGGTGCAGAAAATTGTGGTGCACCCATCCTGGAACAGCAACAATGTGGCTGCCGGGTAAGGGCAAGGCTGCACTGGGAAGTGGAGAACTAACTAACTAGCAACAGGGTCTTGGCTTCCTTCACATTTATCCAGTAGGACTTTGAGAATTTAGATTTTGGAGAGCTTGAGAATTTTTGAAGGTTTTTGGTATTTATTTGATCTAGGTTGGTTTGCACGATTGGATCACCTGAAGCTCCTCTTCTGCAGAGTTTCATGTTTCTTTTTGTATTGTTATTTATTATTTATTTTATGGAATAGACTCCATCAGCAAAAGTAAATTTCTTAAAATGAATCTTTCATGAGAAAAATCCTGCAGGCCTGAGCTGGGCACTTTTGGAAAGGAAGTAGTTAAAATGGCGGTCAGTTCTATAGAATGTGGGGGTTGGGATGGTTTCAAGTCATTGGGATATTTCTACAGAGCTCTCAGAATTTTATATCTTTCTTTTCTGAGAACTCTTCTCTGCTACCATGATCACACCACTCTGCTCCTTCTTGATTCCTCGCTCCTAACTGAAAGATGTAAGCTCCACTCCCCTGGGCTGCAGGAATCAGAGATAGACTACAACACCAAGACTTCACCAGCAGGTGCTGTTAAATATATAATGTCCTAAATTCAGATCTATGATGTTTCAAGTTTAAGACTTAGAAATCAGCCCCTTCCTTCTTCAAAATCATTGGTTTCCAATTCTATGGGGATACAAAGACTCAGTGAGGGCCTACCTGAAGAAGGGCCTTATCCCGCAAGTGAGCAGTGTCCTTACCTCCTGCAGCTATGACATCGCGCTGCTGCGCCTGGCCCAGAGTGTTACCCTCAACAGCTATGTCGCGCTGGGTGTTCTGCCAAAGGAGGGAACCATCCTGGCTAACAACAGTCCTTGCTACATCACAGGCTGGGGCAGGACCAGAAGTAAGTCACCTACATAGGCACCCTCCACCACATGGACCTTGATTAGCTGAGTGTCTGGGGCACATTTTTCTATGGTCCTAGGTATACAGAGACCAGAAACCAAAGGAACTAGAGATAAAATAACAGACAAGAAATCAAGCTAAGAACAGGCTATGGAATCAAGTCAGAGATTCATAGACTCTTATAACCAAAAACAAAAAAAATAAAACAAAAAACTTACCTCAGAGAGTATTATATACCAGCCTCTCATTTTATACTGAGGAAACTGAGACCCAAAGAAATTAAAGACCTTATACAAGATCACATGACTAAGTAGTAACGACTTAGCTGAAACCAGAAACTAGGTATTCTGATTCCCACTTGGTGGTCATTATACCATTGTACTATCTCCATGGACAGTCACTGGGCTGTGGGTTGGAATGAATGAACCAGGGGTAGCTGTAGGTCCAGAGAAGTCAAGGCAGAGGAGGCCTCAGCTCTCTTCTGCTCTTCATAGGAAGATTTCTGGTAGGGAATGTCCTTCAGATAACATAGAAAGGTGGGAGAGGCTATGAGCAGAGATAGTTAAGAAGGATGGAGATGTTAGGCCTGATGTGGAAGTGTGTCAGCCACCAGGCAGTATTTGAGCTCTGGAGGAGAGGCAAGGCCTTGCTCTGAGCAGCCAGTCTATTGGGAAAACCTGGAGCTGAGAGACATAATTCTAATCCAGCTCTGCTCTCAGTTCACTTCATGTCATTGTGGTTCGATTTCCTGATCTATAACATGACAGGGTTGTTGTAAGGATCCAAGGAAATAATGCACGTGCAAAGGCTTTGAAAAGTCAAAGAGCCAGGTAAAGAAAACCTGGATCAAGCTCTTAAGAAATGGAAACGACTGTGCACAGTCCCAGTTCTGCTTCATGGAGTTTTAAAGTGTAAGGAGGAAGCAAGACAGACAGATAAGTTATCAACAAATAAGACCATTCTAGTTACTTAAGTTATCCATGAGTTTAAAGAAGAAAAAAAAAGCAAGAGTAGAATTAGTGGTTTGGAGCCTGGGAATGGTAATCAAGGGTGACTCCCTAAAAGAAGGGGCCTATAGATTCCATATAAAGAAAGAAAAGATGAGTATCTATGACATGCAATGGGTAGAGAGAAGAAGCTTGCCTTGAGTTCAGCTTTTACCAGAGCTTGAGAAGGTTTGGGAGGGTGTGAAGGTTTTCCCCCTGGCGAGCATCTAGGCCTGATCTCTAATGCTGTGTGTCCTATTCAGCCAATGGGCAGCTGGCCCAGACCCTGCAGCAGGCTTACCTGCCCTCTGTGAGCTATGCCATCTGCTCCAGCACCTCTTACTGGGGCTCCACTGTGAAGAACACCATGGTGTGCGCTGGAGGAGATGGAGTTCGCTCTGGATGCCAGGTGAACACATGTAGGAAGTGTCAAAAGTCCCACTCCAGGTTCCTCCCCTCTCTGTCTGTCTACCACCCCCCACCTTTTCCTCACCAACTATTCCACACAGCCCCATGTATAGACTCAATTTTCTACTCTGGTGTCTGAATGAGAATGATTCTGTGCTAGTAACTCTATTCTCACGGGATCTCAAAGTTGATTGGAACCTTAAAATTCATCTTGCCTAATGCCCTCACCTCAAAAGCTTGTATGTGGCCCAACATTTGTATGTTGTTATATGTGTGTATTCTTTAGAATTTGTTCACGACCTAGATATTTATGGATCAGTGGAGCTGGGCCTAAAGTGGTGGTTGTAATTTTGTATAAGGTAGCTCCCATCCCACCAATCCAAATTTTTTGTAGCTCCTCCGCCACCATCCTTTTACCCCAGTAGTATTTACAGCAGCACATACAGGTGAATACAGTAGGGGAAAAGTACATAAAATAGTTTTATAATAGCTTACATATAATAAACAGAATGTTCTGTTTATACAGGATCAATCAGCAATATACCATCTTACAGATTTCTTGATGCATAGTTTAATAAATGTTCTTAATTATCTACTGTCAAGCACTGTGCTAAATGCTAGGGATATAAGTGTGAGTAAAACAGTGTCTAGTAGAGAAATGGGGAGAACAGAGATATGATAGAACATTGTAATACAATGTAGTTAAGTGTTATAATAAAGCTATGCATAGGGTGATATGGAAGTCCAAAAAATAGGCACTTACCTCTACCTGTTTGGGTCAGAAAAGACTTGCTTTCCCAGAGAAAGTGAAGTTTGTAGTGAGTCCTGAAGGTTAAACAGGAGAAAGGGGAAACCATATTCAGGGAGAGAGAACAGCATAAAGAAAGGCATGGGCCAAGAACCTAGGTGGGACGCGTAGAGAATTACAGAGTGTTCCCTACAGCTAGCTAACTGGAACAGAGATCAGAACTCACGAGCCTTTGAATCCAGCCAGCTGCCTGTTATTATTTGGCCTGTAAGCTAAGAATGGTTTTTACATTTTTAAATGTTTGAGGAAAAATAAAAGAATAATATGTCATGATGTGACAAATATAAATTTTTTTTAGTGTAATACTCATTAAATTATTTTATTTTATTATTATTATTTTTTTAGGCGAGGCAAAAGGTGAGGCAATCTGTGAGGCAAACCTTGGTTGACCTCACAGATTGCGAGGACTTTGTCAGCTTACAACCCCCTAATTTTTTTATTTTTTTCACCTGCAGCACCTGGTCTCCCCAGGTGGTCTCCCATCCAAGTACTAACCAGGCCTGACCCTGCTTAGCTTCCGAGATCAGATGGGACCTTGTTCAGGGTAGCATGGCCGTACACAAATGTAAAATTTTAATGTGCATTAAAAAAACATTTTCTTGGAACACAGCCATAGTTGTTCATTAAATATTGTTTATGGCTACTTTCACAGAGTGTAGCTGCAACAGAGACTATATGACTGCAAAGCATCAGGTAGTTATTATTTGACCCTTTATAGAAATAGTTTGTTGACCCCTTGGGCTAGAACATAAACTGTCACCATACTAGACAATGTCAGGAGATGACACTGGGGCAAGTAGGAGCCACATGACGTAGGGCCTCAAATGCCATGCTTGCTGACGTGAACTTTACCACATAGACCCTGGGAAACCATTGAAGAGTTTTAAACTGGAGAATGGCATGATCATATTTGCTGTTTAGAAGTGCTCTCTGATGAAGGGTAAACATGTTTTTCAAGAAGGCAAGATTGGCAAGAAGATTGCTTAGGAGACTATTGTAATTATCCAGGCAAGAAATTTGAGGGCCTGAGTTAGGGCAGTGGAGAGGAAGGAAGAAAGGGACTATGAAATAAATTCCAGGCATCCTGTTTAAGTGATTTAGAAGAGGGGTTTGCTCCCTCAAATGAGACAAGATTTATAGTATTTGAGAGGAAAGGTGATGAGTTTGATTCTGGATAAGTTGCGTCTGAGATTCCTGTGGGACACTCAGGTATAGTTAAATGGGTAAGAAATTAGGTATAAAGAAAGTAGAATTTGGGGGAGAGACCTGGGCTAGAGATACTCTTAATAGGAAATGAGACCTCCCTACAAGGGAAAACTGGTAGAAAGAGGAAAAAACAATGAGTTGGAAAAAGAACTATAATAACATAAATACTTGAGTGCTTCAGGGATAGATGGAGAACAAAGAATCCATAAAGATCTAAGAGGGATTAGAGGCAAGAGAAAAATGTAGTAACAGGGTTTTACAAAATCTCAGAAAATACTGATAGGTCACCACATAGTAAACAGAGCTGCCAGGGGCCAATAGAAGATAAAGCAGATAACTAAAAGAGACTACTTTGTCAGTGGGTGAGTCACTGGGAACTATGGCAAGAACAGTTTCAGTGGAATGATAAGGGCAGAATCTTGACAAAGGGTAAGGAATGAAGAGGTAATAAAAAACATAGCAAGAAATGTAGAATATTCTTCCAAGAATCTTGGATAAAACAACAATAAAAAAATAGTCTGGTAACTTTAAGAGTCAAGGAGCGGGGTAGATCTTTTAAGACAATTGAAAGTGTGAAATAGGCAGAGGAAAGAATCTTATAGTGTTTGGAGGGGAAATGAATAGATGGCACGAGATCGCAGAGGAGATGGAAAAGATGGAATCAAAAGCACAGATGGAGCTGGCTTTGAGCAGGAAGAGGGACACCAAAATGTGCATGAACATGAAAGAGTGTGCATGCTGGGTAGCTGGAAGTTGGCAGGTGTTCTGCATTATTGTTTCTATTTACTCAAGAACTAGGAGTCAGATTGGATGCTGAAAACGAAGAGGCAAGGATCATAAGGGCTTGGATTAACTAAAGTGAATGGGAGAAGGATTGGTCTCCAAAATGTTACTGATAGGCTGAGATTACTGATATGTTACCGACAGACCACGCAGTAAACATGCGGGTATATGATTCATTCCATTTTACTCAAAGACCCAGTTGTAGGGAATGGATTAATCCAGGACTGGGTTTCCTGCATTGCTGGGGCAAAATGATAGGATTGCCCATTAAAGGCAAGGTCCAGGATTACTGGAAGAAGAAGAGAAGCCCGCAGGAGGCTGGTAAGCTAGCTGAAATAATAGAATCAAAAGATTTTGTATGTGTGAGCATTTAGAATTAAGGAAGTAAGGACCAACTCATCTTAGTTTTCTCAAGACTTTCCCAGTGTTAAAACATAAAGAGTCCTGTATCCTAAGAATCCTACATGCAAGTAGGGGCAAAAAAAAAAAAAAAGAGAGAGAGAGAGAGAGAGAGAGAGAGACTAATGCATAAGGCAACTTCTTCCAGGTTTTCACCAGCCAGTTTCACCTATAACTACTTAAGATTTAACCATTTAGAGTTAATTCACTTTCCTCTGCTCAGTCTCTCAGGGTCTTGAATTCTGAAAAACTGGAATACTTTTCTTCTGGCTGGCACTCCACATTGACAGTTCTCTGAGACAATTGTGTCTTCGAGTCCCTTCCCACTGGAATTTACCAAATAGTGCCTTGTGGATTTTCAGACTTTTGGCTTCCCAACCCTTTGCCTCAGAGTGGATTCACTGAGCTACTCTGACCTCAATCCACCTACTCCCATTGAGTCCTTTTCCAGCTTTTCCTTCTGCCCTAAAATCCTCAGCCACTCCCTTCAGCTCTCCAGAGCCTTTGCTTCTTTTCAGGTCAATTAGCATAAGAGAAAAGTATTACAAACAATTCAATTACCTTCCTGTCCTCTAGCCCAGAAATACTCTTAATCCCCTGTTAGAATTTGAGTGGAAGAGATTTAGGTTGTTTTATTTGTTTTGAGTATAATAATCTAAAGAAAACATCTTCTTTTCCTAAACAGTAGTTGACTAGAGTACAGCTAGTTCCTTTTTTAAAGAATTATCCCCAGTTTGAACTTTTGGTCCTTTTCCCTGTTTTTTGTTTTTTGGGGTTTTTTTGAGTTTTTATTGAAGCTATATGCATTAAAGTGTGTAAAGTAACAAATAAAACTATGTGGCTTAATAACGGAAAAGAATAGTCATTATCTTCCTTCTATCTCTTGAGTTCCCACTCCCCAGAAGGGACCACTTTCAACTTTTTTCAGCTTATTTTTTTGGTGGCTACATCTATACCTCTCTAAAAATATATAGTTAAATCACTACTTAATTTTTCAGTTCAGGCATCATGAGAGATATGCATCGCTCTTCCTTTTACAGATATACACTTGCCCCCTAAGCATGAACTTTTCCTATCAACACCTCAACCTCCCAAAATAAGTTTTGATTAGATTAACATTTACTGTTTATCATAACTATGTAAAAGACTATTCATAACCAAACTATGTGTTCTAGGATTACTTTTTATTTCCTGCATAACTTTGTTTTCCCTGAAAATAATAATTGTCTTTTTTATTTGTGTAATATATACTCAACTTATTGCTAATTCAACTCACTCTCCACTAATTTTTAAGTGACCTATTTTATCTTCTCTTGTTCCTAGTGTTCAGTGTCTTGGTATGGGTCTATTTGCTTTCATCATTAGGGACATTTACTAGGTTTTTTTCATTGTGGAAACTCCAGAGTTTTGTTTCTGAAAATGTTTATTTGTTGATGATTTCCTCCCCTCCATTTTTATTTATCCGTCTAGAATTTGTTATTCACATATTTACCTCCTAAATTGGTCCTCTCGTTTTATTATTTTCTCTATATTTTGTTTGTTCTACTTTATCTTCCAGCCTTTCCAGTCTTTCATTTCTACTATTATATTTATAATTTCCAAAGGCTCCTTTTGTTTTCTGACTGTTGTTTAATAGCATGCTGTTCTTATATCATGGATGCAATATTAATCATAGCTTTATTGCTTGTTTCTTCTCCCTGAATAATCTTGGTTGCCTTCATTTTTTGTCGTTATTTATTTGTCCGTTTTGATCTTTATTTTTATATTAGAGGCTTTCTTCAAATGTTTGTAATCCTTGACCATCTGCTCTAATTTCAGAGTGGGGCAGCAAAAAGCTGATAGGTAGCTCTAAGTCTTAGGTGGGATTCATCTATAGTGTACCGCTTTGTCAGATGATGTGGCTAGGCTTTTTCACTGGGGAACTTCCAATGTCAGTATCTTTAGGTCTTCACTCTTGTGCTGGTCAGAGTCTCCAGAGAAATATCTTCCAAATTTATGTCTGGAATTACACAGAACTGGCATTCTTGGAACTGGGTAGGAAGAAGAGTATCAAGATCATATTCTATTAACCCAGGTTCTTTTGATTCTAAGCCTAATCATGTAACCACTACTCCTCTTCACCCCAGTTTATTTTAACATGTGTTGACTACCTACGTGTGTCTAAACATTGTCTAATTAGACCTGTTGGTCTAAATGCTAGGGATAAAGAAGTCATTAGAACACCCTACTTCTCCCACCCCAGGTTCAATTTAAGTCAATAAAAGCTATTTAGCTTAAGATGTTCGAAGTTCTATGCTAGCATCATGGAAAGGAAAAATATCAGCGAGACATAGTTCCTATCTCAAGCTCATAGATAAGTGTGTGTGGGGAGGTGGAGGGTAGAAATAAATTATGGTTGTTCAGAAAGAAAAAAGATTCATCATGATTGTGGGAATATGAAGAAAGTGGTGATTCGAATTGGAACTTCAAAACTGTACAGGATTTTACAGAGAAGGGGGTGGGCAGGGTGCAAGCAAAAGCAAAGGCCCAAAGATCAAAATATCTAGAACTTTAAGAGTCTCGTTTTCCTCTCTGCAGGGTGATTCTGGAGGCCCCCTCCACTGCTTGGTGAATGGCAAATATGCTGTCCATGGAGTGACCAGCTTCGTTTCCAGCCAGGGATGTAATGTCTCCAAGAAGCCCACAGTCTTCACCAGGGTATCTGCTTACATCTCCTGGATAAACAATGTGAGTTCTCTCAAATGATGAGTTGACGCAGGGTCACCTGGAGACCCACACACTGGCTGGGTTGGGGAGCAAAAGTTGGGCAGGACAAACCATCACCTTCCTCGCTACATTTATGTTTTACTCTTTTCTCTTCCCTCCATAGTGCACTTTCCCTCAATAATGCCGCCATCCCGAGTACTCTTTCACATACCCATAAAGCAGACTTTACTATATTGTTTACTGCTTAGGGTAAGATGGCAGTAACAAGATCTGAACCAGGCATATATCAGTGCTATCCTGAGTCGAAGCCAAGGGAAAAACATCTTCATAAGGCCTGCATGCTCCTGGACAACGGGAGAGGCATTAACATTTTCTCTGTTGAGATCTTTCTAAGGGCATTATGGGAATTCCTCTACCTTTTGGAAAGAGGTTTTCCGTCTTTAAACATACTCGAGGGTTAGGAGAGTCTCTACCTATACTGACCTAGCAGGAGAGACTCACAATTACATTCTGGATTCTTGTGGCATGAACATTGATTCACAACCCTTTCAAAGTCTGTCCTTGCCACTAAGTCCTGGGTGTATGCCTTATAACATTGAATTGTCCTGACAGAGCAGAGACCTACTTTCTGCCCCACCAACCCTCTTGACTTCCCATAAACCCAGTATGGGGCCACACTCAACTAGAAGCCCTGGGGAAAAAAAGAAATGAGATGGGCAGAAGTAACTGACTGTGGATATAACTGGCTTTTCCTTCAGGTCATTGCCAAAAACTGAGCATTTTCCTGAGCACAACGGACATCCCAAGGCGATTCTTCAATCCAGAGTAGGACTTGAGGCCATCAAGAAAAAATATTCTAGGAGACTATTGAGCCAGACACGGAAAGGCAAATAAAACTGCATATACATTACCATCCTGTGTCTTTTTATTTGTAATTGAGCCCTCTAGGAGAGTGTAGTTATAGGACCCAAGTTGGATTTCACCACATTTCTGGGCTAGTTCTTCCATTTGCTGCCACTTCTACCAGTTCACAAACTAAGCCAAGTGGGAGTGGTTTTACATTATTCTTTTTGAATTATTTTAGGATTAATCTATCCATTAATCTGATCATCTGTCCTTCTTCCTATGCATATTTACTATATTCAAAGGCACAGAAAGCTTTTAAATATTCTTGAGTGACTAAATGTGACCTGACTCTCCCAGGTATATTGTGGGTGCCCCCTTCTTTTGTTTTCACCTTTAGTGCCTATAACAGGTGCTCACTCCAAGGTCTGAGTGATGGTAACTTCATACGACAATATACTAGAGATAGGAGTATAGGATTAGGTGGTAGGTCAGGTGCCAGCAGACAAAGAAAGTGAAAAATTAGAAAGGAGACTAGGAAGGAAGGAATAGAAATAAGGAGAAAAAAGACACCGAACAAAGAAAAGAAAGGATAATTGGAAAGAGGCAGAACAAAAAGAGAGAAGACATAACAATAAGGGGCTTCAAACTAAGTAAGAGCCAGCGCTTCAAGACTGGAACTAAAATAGGCAACCAGATCCGGGGTCTTATAAACCACAGAGAACTGGGAAGCTGATAATTTGCCCTGGGTAAGGCTCAGTGTGTTAGAGTGGACTGCGATAAAGAGGGAACTGAGAGGAGAAGGCTAAGAAGATGAGAAGCAGCTTTCCACAGCAATCACTGAGGACCAGACATGAGGGACAAGGGTAGTTAACATAAGAGAAATCAGCTAAGACTAGTCCTGGAATTTGTAGGCTAAGTCAGCAGAGGCCTCTAGAACAGTGTATAGACTATAAGAAACTGGCTGGAGTCAAGATGCCTGTATTCCTAATCTCAGTTCCACAATGAAGGAATGAGTAACCTTGGACAAGTCACTAGCCCCTTCTGTGACTCAGTTTCCCTATCTAGTTAACTTCTAAAGATTGTTCCTGCTCTAACACTACATGATTTAGTGACCAGCAATGTCAGTTCCCAAGAGATTGGCACTGAAAAGAGTTTCTTAGCAGGCTGCATTGCTGAGGATGCTGTGGATTCCTGAGAGTGACACAGGTATTGGCCTCCTGCTAGTGACACACCTGTTATCACCATCTCTCAGTTGTCCCCACAGTACCACCATTCTCAGAGCTTCTCTCTACTTGTTCCCAACATTAAGTCTTTCCATTTTCTTCACTCTGCCCCTTCTAGACCATTCCCACAGCTAACATTCAGGATAAACCCTATTGACCTATTACCTGAAAATGTTGTATCACTCTCTGTAAATTAATAACATATATAACATTATAATCATCTGATTACCAACCTTTCTCCACTTCCAGACATTAAACATCTGAGGTCAGGAATCACATTTATTAATTCATCCTTAGCTTCACAACATTCAGTAATGCCTGTCACACAGTTAACCCTAAGTGCAGAACATCTATCTGGGGCAATGACTTGGAAAACAAGAGCAGACAAGGGTCTCTAAATTTGTCTCAGGTCTCCAGCCTCTCTCCCCACTCCTTAGAAGTGTATTTTGACCCTCTTCCCTACTCTTACTGTAAAATCCTTGAGTAAATGGTTCCTCCAAACCTAGTGTCCTAATTTCCAGCTATCTCCTCAGACGGGCCAGGCAGTTAACTTCCATCTGGAGACCTTCTACCTAAAGAAGCAACAGTTGTAATCTCAGCAGTCTCACCCCAACTTTCACAGTGTGTCTGTCTTCACATTCTGCCTCCTTCTAGTACACTGTACCAGTTTATCTAGGTAGAAAAATGTGTTCCCCATCCCTAGCACAGGCTCTAGACTCTTCCTCGGTATTTTTTCCAGGATCTTCTTCTTTCCTAAGGACTTCCATTCCTAGCTCTACCTCAGCTGTTCCTCCCTTTGAAAATCAGGTCTGGAGTCCTGTCCCATTTCTGCACTCTGTCCCTACTAGTTCTAGGCTTACATCTAACCTCTCTGATAGAGGCTTTCCATCTTTAAAAACTACAACCTGAAGAAGTACGTTTTACTTGGCAGTATACATATCTGTATAAGTGAAACGCATTTTCCCAGACAATAAATACTCTTGCTGAATAGAAATCACAATATTTTCTACCCAATTGTGTATTATTTTCCAGCACTGATCAATTAGCTAATTGGCTTTAGAGAACAAATGAGTCTTGGCCCTCTTTTAAAAACTCTGTTCAGTGGCGCTGGTATTCCTAAACCTTAGGGCTGGAGAACTCTGAAGTTGGTCTTGAATGAGCACCGCCTGAGAGCAAGACCAGCACCTCCCCTGAGCTCCCCACTTAGCCCCTCACCCGCTGCCCTGGACCGCACCCTCTAGCTGGACTGTGTTGGGCCATGGGGAGGGCCCCAGGGGTCAATGCTGGCTGGGCTCCTGTGGGCCTCCAAGTGGACCTTGCGGCAGGTGCCGGGGTGGCCGCTATATGGGCCCAGGCTCGCTACCCTGGGTTTTGGCGGGGGCGCCTCAGGATTGTCTGAGGGCAGCCTTGGCGTGGTCCCTAGGCGGCCGCTGGGTTGGCTCCCCGGGTCTCGCTCGCAGAGCTAACAGCCCTGGGGGGAAGTAGGGGGCCCGCCCACCAGGGCCGGATGCGAGGCATGACGGGAAGCCGCACTTCCTCCTTGGGGGCCTCCAGAAAACCACAGGGCTCCCGGCCCGGGCAGGCCACCCCCGGGGAGCAGGCAGGATGGCTGAGGGCAAGGCGGGCGGCGCTGCCGGCCTCTTCGCCAAGCAGGTGCAGAAGAAGTTCAGCAGGGCCCAGGAGAAGGTAGGTGCCAGCCTCGCCGCCTGCCCGTCAGTGCCGCTGGCAAGGAGCCAAGGCCAGAGGTGGCGAGAGGGGTGCACTGGGTACGCAGGGGACCGGGAGGCCAGGGCCGAAGAGAAGGGTCTCTGGCTTCCCTGGGGAAACGGGAATGGGTGTCCATGTAAACAGGCCGACCTGAGAGACACTGAGAACATCACTCTATTTGGGGCAAGGATGAGGGAAGCCGAGGAGACAGCAGTCTCTCTCAGGAACCTTAAACAACGCTTAAGCTGACCCAGAAAAGATGAAGGAAAGGAACTAACGTTGACGACTGCTACGTAGCAGTTTTTGTCCTAACAATCCAGCAAGGATGGTATTTTACAGATGATGAAATTGACAGTTCAAAGGGAGTAATTTCCCCAATGTCGTAAGGCAGCAATGAGCCGTTGTGCTGCCGATTGAGTGGCACCAGTTGGCTTGGACTGGGAGTCCAAGGATTAGAGTCATTCAGCATGATTCTCTCTGTACCTAACCCTGCCTGGCCTCTGGCAAGGTTGTTTAAGGTGATATAAGAAGCAGTAGCCGGTACCTGCTTCCTGTACTGACCCAGGGTTATGAGGGAGCATCTCTTTTTAGATTATGTTCCTGGTTTGCTTTTGGTGGTCTTCAGCACTAGCATTTAGGTAGGCTACCTACCTAGGTAGATTGTGTAGACACTTAACTACACATTTTAATGGCATTCTTGTTTCTACCTACCCAGAATTTTTTTTTTTTTTTTTTTTTTTGCTTCTAACCTGAACCTCTGTTCTCCACCTGTCAACACTCTGGTAAATAAGATGGTGTGGGAAGATGAATAAGCCAGAAGAAAAAGGGGAGGGAGTTGTAAGAAGGACCTGACACAGCGTTGTTTTCAAAGGTTTCATGATCTTAGAAGTATTTAGATGAGCATCACATGCTTAAGAATGGAAATATTTGTGTCATCTCCTAAAAGCAGAGCACTGGCATGGGTCCTGGAGAGATTAAAAGCAACCAGCTCTCCTGAGTGGGATTATCAACAGAGAGTTGATGTAATGTATAGTCCCTATATCTTTAAGAGACTCACAATGGAAGGTAGAGGGGGATTTAAAAAAAAAAAAAAAAAAAAAAAAGGGAAGCGAAGTCATATGAAAGAACTGAGGAAAAGGGGAAAATTTCATGTGGCTAGACTTTGTTACTTCACCTCACCCCAACTTCATCTCAATCTTGGTTTCAACCTCTCCAAAGGCTGTCTTGTTACTGATCTGATAGATATCAGTCTATGGGAAGGTCTGTTTAGAAGCAATTTGGAGAAAGGAGGTTCTAGGGAAGAGGGGAAGGCTAGCTACCCTATGGGTTGGAAAAACAAAAAGAAAATCCAAAAGACAAAAAACTTATGGATTATAGTTATTTTTAAAAGATACAACAATTGATTTTACCTCACTAATTCACCTTATGTCCTCATCCAGCCTATCATCAACGTTATGTTCTTGCTCTGGGATTTCTCTCCTTTTCTAAGCATGGACTCCTAAGCCTTAGGTAGATAAGTTCCCTGCCCTGGGCTTCAGATTTCTGCATCTGTAAAATTAGAGAGTTGATGTTCAGTGATTTGGAAACTCAATGTGGTAAGGACACCAAAGTGAGAAGGGAGAGGGCTCCTTGAACCTCAGAGTCATACCTCCTAAAGGGACAACCAGCCTCCCAGATACACCTTGTTTTGCCTCATCTGAATCCTTAGAAGGCAGAGAGAGGAGTAAACTCAAATCTGCCCTGGGGAATTTCCAGGTTGTTGCAGAAAACAAGATACTCTGAACCCAGACTTAGATATAAGAGCAGGCAGAAGTTGAACTTGGAGTAGTTCAACTGACACCCTAGAGATAGACTGCTTCCTGGATTGAGTTGTAATGGCCTGGAATGTGGAGAGGAGCTCAGCTCAGCCTGCCAGAGTCCTTGAGTCTTAGGAAATTATTTTTATTTTTCTATTGTTGAATGGGAAGTTACCAAAGGCAAGGAAAAGGTGGGAAACTTATGGTCAAAAGAAAGGACTCCTTCAGACACTTTGCAATCTATAAGCAGTTGGCTATAATCTGAGTAATATGTAATAGCTAATATGTCAAATAGTCACATGTCAAATATCAAGTGCTTACTATGGACAACGCACAGGAATATAAGAAAGACATGACCTTCCCCTTTATGAAGCCAACATTCTCATGATATGATCTCACTTCATCTTTTCAACCCTTAAACATACTATTAGTATCCCAATTTTAGAAACGAAACAAGACTCAAAAGAGATTGGCACATGGCAGAACTGTCACTGGAAACCAGGTGTTTTGCCTTTGGATGCCATCCTCAGGCTGCTCAATTTACAGGGTTCCTAATAAACCACTCTGACATCTGTGCCTCCCCACTTCCTGCTGGCCTGCCCACTTCCTGCTGATCTCTCAGGAGCGGGAACACTTTTGCTCAGGCCTACTCCTCTGAAAAGCTAGGAATGAAAGTCTGGTGACTTAAACACAATGGAAATGAAGCATTCTTGTTTTATTTTCAAGTTCCACCCAGACTCAACATGAGACTGAATTCAAACTGGCTTTATTGTGTTTTTACAATATGATACATCTTCACATTTCAAGCTAATGTTTTTACTGTTTGTGATTGCACTGTGGCAAACTTCTCAGGTTTCCCCTGAGAAAGGGCATTGTTTACCAGTCCTTTGTTGGCCTTTTCCTCTGTTGACTTTTACTCAACTTGTTACCCAGAGGGTTCAATCAACAATATTTAGAGAAAAACTCCTTTGTCCAGGATTCGGGCTGGACCCAAGAGGGAATTTAGAGATGAGTAAGAGACATTCTTGTCTGCCAAAAGCTTAAAATCTAGTTTGTTTGTTTTTTAAAGTAAAATGATCTGAGAGATCTGCACATTTGTGGGAATTTAGAGGACAGAAAGATTGGGAAGAGTTGAGGGAGGTTTTGTAGTTGATGCAGAATTTAAGATAGGAATTGTGGCTAATTAGTAGTTCCTCAGGCAATTAGTAAGAGAGCATTCTAGCTGAGGAATGCCAGCATGAACAATGCATGGTGCCTGGAAATCCTTTTAGGCAGAATAGTAAGAAATGCAGCTGAGCTGGAGCACAGGGAGTGATGGAGGGAAAGGCTGGAAAGTATATTAGAGCCATATCAAGGAGAGCCTACTTTAGCATATATCCTGAAAATAAGGATCTCTTACATAACTATAATATCATTACTGTATACCTAAGAAAAAAATTATGAAATTCCATAATATCTAATATTCAGTCCCTATTCAGATTACCCCAATTGAGAGAATTAACTAAGGTATAGTAAATGATTATGAAGAAGGATCGTGGTGAGAAACTATAGCCACCAAACATGTCTGCAGTGATTTTTTTTTTTAAATCTATACCCCAATCTATACAAAAAGTAAAATAAATCAGTGAATACTGGAATATTCTTCACCTGTTTCACCAGTTGTTAACATTCTGCTACATTTACTTTCTCTCTTGTCCCTGCTCTTTCTAAGTATCTATATTCTAACTTTTCCACTGCTAATCCAGGTAAATTGAGGAGAGTTCTTAGTGCAGGACTTTAGAGATTGGTATTACATGGGCCTTCATTAGAAAATGATCCAAACGTAGAATTTATTCTTTCAACAAACATCTGTGGAGCATCTGTATATCCTCTTCCCTCCAGGAGCTCTAGTTGAGGATGAATGTCTACAACTTAGGTCCACAAGGTGAAACATGGCCCTGTTGCTTATGGCAACAAATGATTTTGGCCCAGGGCACTGAGTTATATTTCCAGGATTATAATACTCATCTTTTCAGTTTCAGAATTGAAGATGAGAGTGTTTCCTGGCACACACACTCCCACACCTTTCAAGCCTTTTTGCCTTGAACCTTTTGGGGATTCGGGATAGAGGTCTGCTTCAGGGTGTGCCATACTGACTCTGGACTCAGTTGACTCCTCTATCCTATTGGCCCCTTCCATCTAAGAAGAACCGTGCCCCAAGCAAAGGAAGGGAGGGGTAGCAGGAAGGAAATGAGAGCTGTGGTAACCACTAAACAAGGTGGTTTTGCAACTTTCTGATAGAGGACAAAGTTCTTCTGGGGGAAGAGGGTGGAGCCAGGGAAGATGGCAGATTCTGCACACCCAGGACTGGGTGTTAAGTAAGATGGAGTTAGAGACATAGACAAACACTTATGGTTAAACTGAAAAGGAAATAAAGACATAGTTACAGGAAAGGGAATGGAACTAGACATAGTGATAGTGGATTTGTATTGAGTACTCAGCTTAGGGCAACACTGTGAAATCTATTTACATGTATAATATTGTTTAATTTTACCAACAATCCCAGGAGATACTATTGTCTCAATGGGGAAAGGGAGTTCTGTAAACTAAAGCTTAAGTCAGTGGTCCCCAACCTTTTTGGCACCAAGGACCAGTGCTCCTATGAGAATCTAATGCCTGATGATCTGAAGCGGAGCTGAGGCGGTGATGCAAGAGCTGGGGATTGGCTGCAAATACAGATGAAGCTTCACTTGCTCTCCTGCTGCTCACCTCCTGCCGTGTGGCTGGTTCCTAACAGGCCACAGGCCAGTCCCAGTCCACAGCCCAGGGGTTGGGGATCCCTGGTTTAAGTGATTTGCCCAAAGGCTTATAGCTAGTAAGTAGAAGGGCAAAGAAGGGGGCATATATCTATTCATCTGACTCCAGAGCCCTTGATCTTAACCACTATAAAGAGATCTCCAGAAGTGAGGGACACTAAACCCAGGATTAAAAATGAAGACATTTGGGTCAGAATCTCTACGTAGAACCTTTCTCACTCCTAATACCTGGGCAGTCTTGCATGCGATTCAAAGCCCTTCACAATGAGACTCTTAGTCTCCCTTTCTAGTTCCCTTACCCAAATTCCCCACAATATACCCTAAACTAGCCATGCTGAGCCATCTATCTCAGGAAGCTATTGTAAATCTGCATACTCCTTTGCCGATGTTGTCTTTGCCTAGAATCCTCTTTCCACCTTCACCCTTTAAATCCTATTCCAATCTAGCAAAATCTTATTTCAAAGCCCAGCCCATTGGTCCTCTCCTGTATCAGTCTCACTCCCCTTCATTTATAAGTATTAAGTATCTATTTGCTAGATACTGAGAAATCTAGATGAGTAAGGCAAGTACCCAGTCCTCAAGGAGGTCATGGTTTAGGAGACATAGATAGATAAATATAAATAAAACAGTAACAGAAGTGCATAAAGGTACAGAAGTTGAAAGTGCTTAGGAGGGAGTGATAACTTGATTGATAAGATGAAGTAGATATGATTAAGTGTCACAACAGATATAGAGTATGAATATGAATTGCTTTTTTTTAGTGGCCTGACAGACAAGGTGGGGAAGAACATTTCAGAAAAATGAAACAGCATCTACAATAAGCAGAAGTGTATAGCTTATTCAGGAAATGAATAAAGTATTAGGGAGAAAGACTTGCAGGAAGGAGGACCAATGAGAGCTGAAGCTAAATGACAAGTTAGATCATTAAGACTTGTATGCATGCACGGAGAGCTTAACTATAATTTATAGATACATAATAGGTATTTAATAAAAAATTGTTGAGCAGATAAATGGAAAATTATTAGAAGGTTTTAAGCAGCAGCATGATAGGACCATTATAGCAGACAAGGTGAGAAACAGTCAGGGGCTGGACTGAAGAAGCTATGGCAATGAGACTGGAAAGCGTGGGATGATTTCCAGAGATGAACCTGCTGAGGGATTCAATGAAGGAGGTGAGAGAAAAGTAACCGAGGGCAAGAAGCTCCTGAGATTCCAGCTTGGGCCTGGGGCATGGTGGTGCCTCCTTCCAAAATGGGTTACAGGTAGAAGAGTCAGGACTTTCTTATTTCCTCATAATTGACTGTCTCCTATGAGAATAGGTAATATATATTTTTCATTTTCATATCCTTTGCATTAGCACTGAGACCAGTATGATGGTTGGCTCTCAGGATCCTGATGGAGAAGAGATAGACATGCATAGCATTCATCTCTGAGTTTCAAATGCATTTTATCAGGGCTTCTCAAAGTTTTCCACAAAGGCCCTCCTCATAAGGGAAGAGTCTCCTGCCTACCTCTCTATCTAACTTCATCTATCTACAAGAATCTGTGGCTATGGCTGGAAGAGGGTCTCTCAAGTGAAAAATTTCTTCCAGGCTCATGTTTTATCTTTAAAAGCCATGCACATGTTACATTCTTCTTATTAATCCTTTTTAAAATATAATACTCTCCCCATATCTTGACAACCGCCCCCCCCACCCCCGCCAAAAAAAACCTCTAAATAACAATGTCATTCCAGGTTTTATATTTATCCCCTGGCACACTGTTGCCTACCCCAGGAGTATCTGAATTTGAGAAGTACCACAGAACATGATTGTTTATTCAGCAATGTGCTATATTTCTCTTTCTATTGGGCTGATATGAGTATGGCAGTTCTTTAGTTGCATCTGAGACTCTGAAAGAAGCCAAGGTCATATGACTGTAACCTTATGGACCATTCCCACATGACTGTAACCTTATGGACCATTCCGACTTATATCCCCAGGTACTACAGAAGTTGGGGAAAACTGTGGAAACCAAAGATGAACGGTTCGAACAAAGTGCCAACAACTTCTACCATCAACAGGTAATCTGGAGGTTGGGGAAGGGAGCTTAGAGGAAGAAAGAAGACATGAGGGCTGAGTGGCAGAGAAACAGCAGATTCTTCAAACCAGCAAGCATCCCTACTAACCCATCCTCCCCCCAGGGGTAAAGACCACAGGGTGCCCTGCTACTCATCCTTTCCCTGGAACCAGAGAAACATACCTTTCCTGTTCCTGACACTGGGTTCTGGGGAGCAGATGAGTGTTGTTTTCTCTTAGTGGTTCCCCCAGGGTACAGTGGCATCACCAGGTCCTTACAGAAAATCAAAATGAGTCCCTGCCATTTTGTTCACTTCCCAGTGTACCTCTCTCCCACTCTAGGGCTCTTCTCACTTCGATAGCCCCGTGTTTTCCTTGTGGCCACTACATCTCCCTTAACCTAAGCCCTTTATTCTAAAATAATACCTCCATCTTTCACCATTCTCATCAACAAACCTCTTTTCTCACTATTCCTTCTGTCTTCACTGGATATTATGGCTAATTATATGTAGAAAATTCACATTTAAAAGTGGGTAACACTATGGCCATGCCACCCTGAATGTGCCCAATCTCATCCGATCTCGGAAGCTAAGCAGGGTCGGGCCTGGTTAGAACTTGCATGGGAGACCACTGAGGAATACCAGGTGCTGTAGGCAGTGAAAAAAAAAAAAGTGGATAATAGAGGTTTAACCTTCTGTAGAATATTCGACCTTCTATCTCCATATGCCATTCATTGTGCTCAGTGCTTTATACACATCTCATTTAATTCTTACACCAGTCTTGGAGATTGTGATTCCTTCTTAATAATAGAAGGGAGTTGTTAACTTAAATGAATATCCAGTTACATTGCAGTTCTAATACTGACTACCCAGAGTTTGGTCAAATTTCACAAGTTAGGTCAAATTTCACAGGTTAAGGGTACAGTCCCACATTAGACTGCCTCACTTCAGACACCAGCCACAAGCCCTGGAGTTCTTAGGCATCCTACATTTCTGACCAACTGGCTACCTGTTCAGCTTTCCTAATTCACTAGAATGACTCACAAAACTCAGGAAAGTGCTCTGCTTACAATTACAGTTTTATTATAAAGAATACAAATCAGGACCAGCCAACTGAAGACAAATAAGGTGAGGTCTGGGAGGGTTCCAAATGTGAAGCTTCTGGGTCCTTAAGACACGTCATCCTCCCAGCACATTGATGTAAGTATTACCAATCAGGGAAGCTCACCCAAGCTTCAAGTGTCTAGAGTTTTTATTGTGATTTCATTACATAGTGAATCATTGGCCATGTAATTGAACTTAATCTCTAGCTCCCTTAATCTCATCCTCTCCTGGAGGTTGGGCCAGTACTACCTGTCTCAGAATCCTAGCCCTCTAATCTCGTGGTTCATCTTTCCAGCCTGATCAGCCACCATCCTGAGGTAATGTCTGAGGGGCCCACCATGAATAACAAAGACAGTCTTGTCACTCAGGAAATCTCAAGGATTTGGGGGTGACTTCCCAGGAACGAGGAAGAAAGACCAGCCAAAATCTTTATTGTACAACATCAGTCAGTTAATTGAATTAGATGGAAGGTAATCTTTAGAATTGTATTGAAAGGATATTAGCTATCATCTAATTCAGTAGTTTCCTGTAGATCAGAATCATCTGGAAATATTTTTAAATGCAAGGTCTTTAGTTGGAGGGCCTAGGAATCTGTACTTTTTACTTGTTTTAATGGAAAACTTCACATATATACAAAGATAGAAAAACTTGTATAATGAATCCATATGTACCCATCACTCAGCTTTGATAATTTATCAACTCCTGAGAGTCCTGTTTCACCATTGTCTCCACCAACTTCCCTCCATCCTTGATTATAATGAAGCAGATAAATTCTTTTTATCTATAAAAATTTAGTTATCTATCTCTAAAGATAAGGACTCTTAAAATATAACCACAAAACCATTATTGTACCTAAAAATATTTTTCTATGTTCACACTCCCCTAATTGTCTTTTTTTTTACAGTTTGTTTACATCAGCAACTTGTTAACATATAAATCTCTTAGCCTTAAGATTAAATCTCTTAATCTGTAGATTTCTAATCCCTCCTTTTTGCAGTTTATTTGTTAATGATATTAGGTTTTCCTGCAGTTTCCTGCAGTCTAAATTTTGCTGATTAAATCTCTTTGGTATTTTTTGACGTGTTCCTCTGTCTCTCGTATTTTCTAAAAATTAACAGTTAAATTTAGAACCTTGATGAAATTAAGATTTTTTTGTTTTTGTTTCTTTTGGTGGCAAGAATATTTATTGTAGGTGTTCTGTTCTTCCATCTGGAAGATGGCACATAATATCTGGTTGTTGTCTGGTTTTTTGTGTGATATTAACAGCTATCGATGATCATTAACTCGGGAATCTGTGTTTTACATTAAACCTACTAGGTAATTATGATGTAGCTGCTAGTCTGAGAACAGCATTTAGCAACCACTGATCTAGTCTGACTCCTTTGATGAGAAACAGAATCTGACTCAGAGAGAAGTGATTTCATCAAGATAACATAGCATAAGAGTTACAGAGCTAGGATTCAAACTTAAACCCTGTGCTTTTCCCCCTGTACCTCAGTAGGAGGTCTCCCTGGGCCCCTTCTCAACTCCAGTTACTGTTCTGCTTCCAACTTCAGCATGAAAGGAATAGGAATCAGTAAGCTGACACCCACTTTGGAAGGTTTCCAGCTCTTGTCCCATTCTGTCTCTCAGTACTTTCCCTCTCTTCCTTATAGGATGGATCTACAATGGCAGATATGTGAGTAGAAAGGGTAAGAGATGAAGGAGGGGTCATCAAGAAGAAAAAGAAGATCAGATAGGACAGTTTCTTCAGAATTCCCCGTGCAAGCCCACCAACTAAACACTCGATAGGGGAAATATATTTGAGAAATAAAATGGAGTTAGATTAGTAATAGGGAAAAACTTTTCCCCTGAGATACATCACTATATATAAATATAGATACATCTATAGTAACTAGTGTTTGAACATGCTTGGAAAGCTCATTTAATACATTTCATCAGTGCCTGCTGCATGCAGGCACTGTGCTAGATGCTGGGACTTCAAGATGAATAAGACAACATACCAACCCTCAAGGCTCTCCCAGTTTAAGAAGAAAGACAGTGACAATACAGTCAGGTCTGAGGCTCAACCTGGGGTGGCTAAGACAAATAGGAGGAAAGAGGACAAGATAAGTTTGATTCAAAGTGAAGTATTCCAGAAATTGGACCGCTTGGTCATGTGCCCTATCCTTCACCCACAATTACTTTGTAGGTAAACTTTTTATTAATAAATAAATATCACTCCCAAACTTCCCAGCCTGATTTCAAGGACTTGCCACTTGCCTGTGTTCCTAATCAAATTTCCATGGGTAATTTTTCTTTGAGGGCTCTGCTCGCTTCCCTCTTTTCCTCTCTCCAAAACATATAGGGAAAGTTCTTTTCCTCAAGCAGTACTTTAATCTCTTATTTCTGGTAGTGACAGCTTCTTCCAATTCATTGCCTTTAAAATCACATCCAACAATCAAGCTTCATCTTTTCCTTCTGGACCTCCATTAGGCAAAACACTTTCAGCACTTGCTCAGGTTGGTCATGCTATTTACTTGTTTTGCTGAATGCTTGGGTTTCTCTGAGTCCATTTTTCTCCAGCAAGTAGGAAACCCCAGGATAGGGACCTTTTTCTCTATCCTCAGTACCCCAGTCTCTTAGGACATAGTTCTGTCTACCTATCTGAGTGCTTAGGTCAAGCTTCCAGAGTGAGTGGTTCATTAACTGAGAGCTGGGGCTCTTTGTATAAGGGATGGGAAGGACTAACTCAGACTCTTTATAGTGCTGCCAAGAATTTGAAAAAGAGTCACAGAGCAGAAGTGATAAAAAGATCTGGAGCTAGAAATGGTTTTTCTTGGCATTTATAGATGAGGAAACTAAAGCCAGAGAAGTGGAAAAACTTGCTCGTCGATAGTAGAGACAAGTTTTTAACTGTGAGACAAGTGTGAACCTAAGACTGTGACAGTTACATCTGTCAGGAAAGATGTAATGTGCTGGGATTATTCAGCCTGGAGACATTTCAGGGAGGACAGACAGGTCAGAGAAATAAAATGACACCCAATACTGTCTCCCCGCCCCCACTCCCCCACCCCACGTACTTTATCCCCTCAAAGAAAGAGCAAGAGCATAAAGGAAGAACTTTGACCAGGGAGCTTGGTTCTAAAATACAAGAATGGATGTGTGAGGTAAAATGGAGGACAGAAGGCATTCATATTTTATGGACTATGGTATAAATAGTACCCTCTAGTTTTGAACAGTGCGAACCTGCACAATCATATATGGTAGCCTTGGTTATTGATCTGATTTTTCAGGCCATATAATATCTAATAGGATAAATAATTAAGAATTTCATTTGTGGAAATTATGCAAGATAGTTTAACAGCTTTTATTCCTCAAATATGTATTTTTGAGACCAAATTTTCATGATGAAGTAAAAAGCTGAGTCCACATTGTTTTGTTTCAAAAAAAGAAATTGAAATCCTTGTTAATTTTTATAATCCTTAAAACTCTTTAAAACCTTGGTTATCATATTTTCAAAACCTCAAATTTATACCTACCTACCATTGCCATGTTTAAAAGATATCATGCATACTTAACATCTTAGATTATTTAAACTTTTTACTGTCAATGAAAAACCAAGGAGGAAGTGAAACGTTCTTAGTGAATGCTGGGTATTTCTAAAATTTTTTAACTGACTGAATTTGTCTCCATCATGTACTTTCGCATGGTCACCAGTGACCCCCAGTTACCAAGTCAGTGACTTTTACCAATTCCTTCTGCATTCTAACCCCTCTGTAGCATCTGCCCCTCCTCGGTCATTTCTCCGATGCTCTCTTGATTTACATTTGCTGCGACACACTACACGATCCCAATTCTTCCCCATCCCTGACAGTGCCTTAGACTTCTTCAAGACTGTCTTTGTCTTTATGTCCCTTGAGCCCTGGCATTCAGCCCCTTGAGAAGGACTTTTAACCTGAACTATGGTCATGAATTCGGAGTGATTTAGAGGTGAGCTCTGGAAGCAAGAAGATGAATAAAATTAGTCTAGTTTTATTTATTTGACTGAGTAGACCTAGATTTTATGTTGCTAAAATTAAATAATAATGATCTTTCCCTCAAAGATTTCCACAGATAAAAAATTTTTAATTTAAGTTGTTAAATAGAATTTACTGAATTGTCAGTTTTTCTCCTATAAGTTTTTTTTTTACTTTTGGTATGCTCAATCGCCTATATAGTAATGAACACCAGCAAATAAAATGAACAAGTTCACAAGTATTTTATGGTGTACTGTATAATGCATCTTAGCTCAAATACTCCATCACTTGAACGTGTGTGAAGATCACTGTTCCAGCTCATGGGCCTGGTTCTATACAATACACTTGAACTGGGCTGCACTTTTAGTCCAGTCCCACACTCCTGAAGTCACACTCCAAAATGTCTGTTGTCTGGCCTCAAAATTCCTTCTCACCCAACTCCTAGAAACTGGGGTTCACACAAAGAAAAGAGACCAGAATGGGAAGGGGCTTTAAACAACACCAAGAGAAACAACTGAGGAAGCCTGTGAAAAAGAAGACAGTACAGAGCATGTGAAAGAGGTCTTCATACATATGTGTAAAAGAAATTACATCTACTATGAATACAGAAGGCGAATCTAAGACCAGTGTGCAAGAGTTCTAGTAGAGCTATTTAAAAATGAAGTGCAGCCTCAGGAAGAGGTCATGCATTTCTGATTGCTGGAGATATTCAAGAAGCAAAGGCTAAATGAACTTTTGTCATATTTCTAACAAATGTGGTTCATCTCTTGGGTTGAGATTTGAACTTCCAAATCTAAATGATACCTTCCTCTCCTTCCTCTTTTCCTCTTTTTTAGAGGAAGGAGACCTAAATTAGCATAAAAAATGAATTCAGAGACAGGGACAAATATAGAATCAGGTAGGTAGATAAAACTATAGATGATGACATTGGAGTTGGAAGAGGAGGAGAGTCGATGAGGCTCCTTGGAAGAGAAGTGTAAAGCAGGTGACTGATGAAAGAGAAGGGTAAAGTGGGGCAAGGCAGAGGAAGACATCAGGAGAGGTGAGAAATGACCTGTGTGAGGGTGCAGAGAAAGAAGTGGGTCGTGTGTCTAAAGAAGATGGTAGCATTTTACCCAGAGAGGAAGGCGTAAGCCGGAGGATCATATACATGGGATCATAGGACATTTAAATTTCAACAGAGGAACTTGGGTATAGGCCTTTGTTCACTGGAAAGGAGAACAGAGGAAGAAGACATGCCAAAGCAATGGGAACAATCTCCCAACTTAAAATTTTTCTCTTAAAAAGAGAAAACCTACAACTTCTTGGTGAAGAGTGTAAAAGCTAATTTACCACAGTTGCAGATATTTGAAGACATTCTACGATTGATTTCTGCTTTTAAGCTACTTTTATACTTTGACCTCTGGAGCATCTTTCCAAATGTATCTCTTTAGTCACCAAAGGCCTTTCTCCCTTTCAGGCGGAAGGCCTCAGGCTACACAAGGACCTGAAGAACTTCCTTAGTGCAGTCAAAGGTGGGTATTGCAACGTGGGCAGATACAGAGAGTGTTCATGCAGCTAGTAAGAGGTCTGGGGGACAGAAGAAACAATGATGCTCAGGCTTTTGTCACTTGCCTGCCTCTGACTCCTGGAACTTTGTGGACCAGGAAGAGTAACTTTTCCTATCTCAGCCCCATCTAACTCAGTGATAACCCAAACCTTCTGAGTTTGTCCTTCTGAATTGGACCCACTGATTTGCCTGTCACCCATGTGATCATTCCAAAATAGTTTTTAAGAAACGTTTTGGTAGGATTGAGTTCTCTCTTTTCAGTGATGCATGAAAGTTCAAAGAAAGTGTCAGAAACCCTGCAGGAAATCTACAGCAGCGAGTGGGATGGTCACGAGGAGCTAAAGGCCATTGTAGGGGTAAGAGTGTTTCGGGCTTTACAACTCTTCACAACGCTCTCCTACCCTCATCTTAACCTCATAGGTGGAAGGGAAAAGCTGTAACTGTGAAAGTAAAAACGAACTTTCCCTAATCTGTGTGGACTGCTCTGCTTTGACTCTCTTTTCTCTCTTTAAAACCTTATAGAAGTTTTACCTACATAAAACCTGATTGGTTGTTTTTTGAAAACTAATTTCATGTAGTTATTTATTCCCAAACTTCCCCATTCTTTAAGCACTAGAGTTGAAGACTCAGACCATCTGTTCCTGTTCTTAATTCTTGAATGTACCTCCAGTCTCTTATAAGGAAGTTCCTTGGGGAAGGGTTATTTTCTCCATCTGACTCTTCCTCCCAGAATCCAACATAATATTCTAAATACAATTCTCCAGAAAGGAAGTCTGTTGCAGGAAGAATTTGGGTATTTCTCCAATAGGCAGTTGTTGTTGAGAAGTAGAGCCTTCACCATGCTCCTCTGCCTCTATCCCACAGAATAATGATCTCCTTTGGGAAGACTATGAAGAGAAACTAGCTGACCAGGCTTTGAGGACCATGGAAAACTATGTAGCCCAGTTCAGCGAGATTAAGGTACTCAATTTACAAAATCAAGGAGGGGTTATGAGTGGCCCGTATTAGTTAGAGGCCATATTGGGTTAAACATTATAAGTAGAGTTAATGCTCATAGTTAGGAATGAAGTTGGGTAGGTTCAGAGAAGGATTAAAGTTGAGGGCTAGACAAGAGGTTAGGATAAAAGGTTAGAGGTAGTGTGAAGGTTATGTTTAGACTTAGATTTCAGTGAACTAGATTTGGGCTGGTTTTAAATTAGATCTAGGACAGAGCATCATTTTAGTTATGAGAAACAATTGATGGGACCAGAAGATGTTCACTGCTGAGAAGCAGAAACTTAGAGGAGTCATAATAATTTTCTTCAAAAACTTTGAAGGTGAAAGAGAATTGAGCCAGTTTTAAACTGTTCCAGAAAGTAGAATTGAAGTTCATGTATTCATTTAACTCATATTTAGTCTAACAGACACTTATTTGAGATTAATAGGAAGAAATGAGAGGGAACCTTAAGTTTCTAATAGTTAAAGCTTTCCAAAAATGAAATAAAATGAAATATACTATGAGATAGTGGGTTGTCTATTCTGTTTAAATAAAAGTCAAACTACCTCTTATCTTGGATATTGTAGAGAAGCTTCATGTATTGCATAGGAAGTTGGACTAGATAATGGCTAAGATACTTTCAAATTCTGTGACTGAGAGAATGAGACAGATCAATAACATTGTTTTCTTCTCTCTGGTATAATTCATAGTTTAGACGAGATTGAGTAAACTTTTCTCACTGCTCATATTTTTATTGCTTTAGGATTTTCAAAATACTTTATATTCAGCGTTTGATCTTTAAAATAACACTATAGGGCAGATGAGGTTACTGAGGCTCCAAAAGAGATGGGCTTTGCCCTAGGTCACAAGGCTAATAAATGGCAGTATTGGGAAGAGGACCCAAAACTCCTGCTTTTAAATTTCATAGGATTCTCAAGATCATTTCTCCTGAAGGCTGAACCAGTTTATAGTGAATTTATAGGAAATATTAATATTTAATGCAGGCTTCCATTTGCTCTGTTAGGATTGTCCTTTACCCTAGTTGCCTCTGAGAATTCCCACTCTTTCCAGATAGTGAGGGAGAACCCTTGGGCACAAAACTCTGTTAGAACATGAAATTTGATAATAGGACCCAGGAATCTTCCCTCTCTGATACTCTGCTAACCTATGTCCTGACACGGAAGAGTACCAACGCCCTCTCTCATGACTCTGGGTTAGGAAAGAATTGCCAAGCGGGGGCGGAAACTCGTGGACTATGATAGTGCCCGACACCACCTGGAGGCGGTGCAGAATGCCAAGAAGAAAGATGAGGCCAAGACTGCCAAGGTAAAAAAAAAAAAGAAAAGTAAAGAAAGCCTAATAAAACCTTCCTGCCCTCTCTCTCCCCATAATGGTGGCAGGTGGCTGGGCCACACTGGGTTTAGGAAATGATAAATTCAACATCCAGTGTCCTGAAGGAAATTCTGTTTCCTTTGACACCCATGCTGTAAGGAGAGCCAGAGACTCGAGGCTGGGAAGGGCATGGGTCTGGGGAAGAAGAGGTGTAGTTCCAAGTAAGCCTATTCTCTGAAAAAAATACAGAGGATAAAAGAAGCATCTTCTAGCCTGGAGTTCATGGTTGAGGGAAATTGTCCTGTCTCTTTTACCACCTAGGCAGAGGAAGAGTTCAACAAAGCCCAGGCTGTGTTTGAAGATCTAAACCAGGAACTACTAGAGGAGCTGCCTGTTCTTTATAATAGGTAATGATTGAGATTCAGGAAAGTGCTGGACTTCTGGGCCAGTGGAGGCCCAAGCAACTTGGCTGCCCAAACATGTCACCTCATAAAAGAAGGAGCCCTGGCCCAAGAGTGGGATGTAGCCTCAGCCCTGCTACTAACGCTGTGTGATATTAGGCAAGCTGCCTTATCGCTCTAGGCTCTGATTTCTTCATCTGCAATACAGAGATAACTATCCTTACCCTGCCAGCTTTTCTGGGTTTAAAAATAAGGTGCTTCTTGGATAGGAGAGATCTTGACAAGTAAAGTGCTGTCATCATGCATACTAAGAAAATCTGGTTTCATGCACAAGGGTGTATTGTTTTAAGGGCGTACTGGTTTGTGGTCATCCAGATTTACATAGATTTACATAGATAAACTTGTGGGATAATTTTGTCCATTAATGAAGATGTCTTTGCTTCACAGTAGGTAAAATTGTTTTGGATATAAATTTTCTGTATTAGGAGAGGAACCTGAGCAGAAATTCTATTTGTATCCTTTTTTCTTTTCACTGTACAAGATATGCTTTAACGCTATTGTGGTAAGAGTATTTCATATTGTCACTTATTATTAGTCTACATATAATGAAGCCTTTTTCATGATTACATGTGTTCTAAACATTAATTATGTAACTCTTAATTTAAAAAGAATTGAAATTTAATAATTTTTTAAAATGTAAACTTCCCCAATTCATTTCCAGTAGAATTCCATTAATGTGCATATAGCTTCATAGAAGTCCAATATTGCATAATGAGAAAGAATAATTACTTATAATAATTATAATTATGTGGCCTTTTATTTGCGTAGTACTTTAAAAGTTCTTCAAAACACTTTCACGTCTTCTTCAATTCCTAAAGAGCCTGAATCAGATAACTTCATGGAACTAGAGATCTGTTATACTTTGGTGTCAGCCCTGGCAATAGTATAGTGTTTCTTTTGGCCTTCTCACTCCTTAGAGTCAAGTGTGCTCCTGGCCTGGCTCTGAGCAATCCAGATCCCAGAACATCCTGAGTCTTGGGATGTGAGGTGCTTTTCTCTGAGGAGCATCGATGGTGGCTGGTTTTGGCTTAAGCTCCTATCTCGTACTTCAAACAAAGACTTTACCAACCCTTACCTGTATGTGTTTGTTGTTTTGCCTCCTGATAGTCGTATTGGCTGTTACGTGACCATCTTCCAAAACATTTCCAACTTGAAGGACGTCTTCTACAGGGAGATGAGCAAGGTGAGAAACAGTTGGACAATTTAGACACCTCAGTGGGTTTTTCTAGTAAATGTGAAGGTAGTCCTAATTTACATAATCTCACCAAATATCCATAAAGGCACCACAAATTTTAACCTTTTCTCCATGGTGAAATAATAACACTTGATCGACTGTGTTGACTGTATTAAAGGACATATATACATATCAGAAGACCTCTTCCATCTCCATTAACTGAAAAATAACATCTAAACTTGAGCTTCAGATCAATAAGGGAGGTTAGGTCTAAGCTGAAATGGGAAACCAAGTTGTAACATATCTATCTTTTGTTGCTAGGGAGCAGAGAGGGCAGTGTTTAAGCACAAGTCAGTTTCTTAGGTAGTCTATCTTCTTCAGTAGGGCCAACCCTATTCTGTGACAGGCAGCCAAAGAACCTGACCTCATGGGGTCTTTTCTAGTCCTGGGATTCTAAGACTTTGCTATTACAGTATTGATTATATTCACATCCACATCCACACATGTTCCTCTCCACAGGTACTTTGGCTAAACTATGGTTCGCCTAGTTAATATTACAATGAGTTGTTATTTCCTGGATCACCTGCAAGAAGCTAAAACCTCAAATCAAACATTAAACATCAAGGACCCAGCCTTAAGAAAGCTGCCAGTCTGATGGAAGAGGCAGAACTTAAGAAGGAAGTTAAGGAAAAAGGGGTGGCAAGACAGGACCCTAAACACTAGTGCAAAAGAAATGAGGAAGAATTTTATAGTTAAGTGTTTTATTTAAAGGGAGCTTTTATTTGGAGAGCTGTCTGAAAGTGAGGAGAGAAGGGATATACCAGTCTCACGTTCTATGTAGCTAGTACCCTCTTCTCTCTTGCTGGCTCTAGCTGAACCACAATCTCTACGAGGTGATGAGCAAACTGGAGAAGCAACATTCCAATAAAGTCTTTGTGGTGAAGGGACTATCAAGGTGAGCAACTTCTGAGACTTTTCTGCTTCACTTGTCCTTTGCGTGAACATATTTGACACCCTTTCACCAGTTCCAAATCCTGGCCTTTCCTCTGTGTTCGTGTGCATGATATTATTTGTTGTTTATACTACACCCCTATATAAATTCTTTTTCTTTCCATGAAATATTCCAGCTGTAACTAAAGGCATAAAGAATAATATACAAATACGTATCACCAAATTTAAGAAATCAGCTATTATATATAAATGAAGCTCCCAATGTCCCTTCCTCACTCACTTTCTTTTCCTGCCCCCACCAAAGGTAATCACTATCTTAAATTTAGTATTTACTATCCCCATGCATGTCTTTTCACTTTTATTATACACATATATGCACACAGAGGAAGTATTGTTTTACATGTTTTTAAACTTTATATAAATAGAATTATACTGTATGTATTCTTTTGCAACTTCTTTTATTCTCTTAGAACTGTTTGTGAGATTTATTTATCGTTGTTGCTCCATGTTGCTAGCTCTGATCTGTCCTTTGCATACTTTTATGGATGCTGTTGTATGGCTAGTTGACAGTTTATTTATCTGTCCTCGTGCTGATGGACATTTGGACTGTTTTCCAGCTTTTGCTATTGCAAATAATGTTGCAGTGAACCTGTTTTACGTTTCTCATTGTGAAAGCTATCAAGAGGTTCTTTAGGGTGTGTACTGGGAATGGCATTGCTGAGTCAGAGTCTTTGCATTTGGGCTTCTTCAGCCTTACTAGATATTGCCATGGCCAAATTGCTCTTCAAAGTGATTGTTCCAATTTACGATCTGCCATCAGTGAATAAAAGCCCCCATTGCTACATGTGACAATATCAGACTTCCTAATTTTTCCAAGCTAATGGGCATGAAATAAAATTTCTTGCAATTTTCATTCATATCTCCACAATTGCCAGTGAGCTTGAACATCTTTTCTTATTAGCCATTTAAGATTCCTGTTCTATAACTCTCTTGTTTATCCTTTTTTCACATTTTTTATTTGGATTGTTTACTCTTTTTTAAAAAAATGTATTTAAATGTATTATTGTTTGGGTTTTTTTGGTATATTCTGGATATTAATCCTTTAATGATATGCATTACAAATAATCCTTCCTCTATCTTTTATGGTTTGATTTTTCCTTTCTTTTTATGTGTGGTGTCTATTGCCTTTATATATTCTTTATGATGGCGAGTGTAAGCAATTCACTGGTCCCTCAGAATGTGATCACTTTCTTATGTTGAAGCCTTTGTTTAGGAAGTTTTATTGAGTTCCTCCAATGCATAAGGTTTTGAGCCGAGAGTTAGGTATCTATCCAAAGACATAGGGAGATTTAGTCTGTCCCTGATTTATGAAAAGTTTGAAGGACAGAAAATGTGCCTAAGGAGTCAAGGAACGATATAAACTTGCATATACAAAGTACCTAATGAGACCAAAGAACCTAATGAGACCAGTAAGAATTCCAGAAAGGTAAGTAACCGTCAATGTGTAGATCTAGATCAAGGAAGGCTTTTAAGGAGGTGGCGAAACTGAGCTTAGGACTTGAAGGGAGACGAGGGCTAACATCTGCTGCTTGTACTACTCATTTAGCAATTACAGACTATTAAAAGGAATCACTACAGGGCCAACGTAGAGTTCCTATATGAATTCCCTCCAGAAACTCTTTTCCTCTTCCCAGTATTGAAAGCCAGAATTCTCTCTAATTTTCCATTCATCTGAAACTTACCATTACTTACACCAATATGTTCCAGAACCTTGTAGGGAAATCTGGTGTTTTCTCGCTGTGTCCTGGGCCTTCTAAACCTACTGACTCTAGAATACTAATACTAGAAAGAACTTTACATCACTCAGCTTTTGTCACATCAGAATCTCTCATACGGCAGGAACTAAGTTTCTCTCTTTCTCTTCCTATCCCAATCTCCCATTCTTGTGCCCAGGACACAACACATAGTTAGTACCTGTCGAGTAAGTATTTATGGGTTGCTTAATCATTTGGTGGACAGTATATAGGAGGCATTTAAGGAGGTGTGTGGGATCCAAGCTGATGTTGGCTATAGAAGCACTCAGCACAGTATCCAGTATACTCACTAAGTGTTATAGTCATTTTTGTTATTCATGGTAGTTATGTTCTATAAAGTCACTAAATTAGTGAATACTGAACCATCACTTTTAGAGGAAACAACGGTATTAAGTTTCTCTGAGCCTCTGGTCCCAACATTTTCATCAACTAATCAATACATAACCTTGTCTTCTATGTGTTTCTGTTTAAAGACACCTTACTTAATATATATTGTTGATTCATTAATATCGAACTCACAGCCAACAGCACTATAGCTCATGCCTGAACGAAGCTTATCTAACACACACACACACACTTCCTCTGTAAAGCACATCAGTCTTCTTGCTCTTAGCACTTCAGCACTACACTTGGAGGCCATTTGAAACAGCAAAATCACCAACAAAAAAGTACAGCAATGTAAAAAAGCATGGAAAAATGACTTGTTTACAGTATGAGAACCGAAGCAAAAAGGCAGAAGTGCCATCAGGCACTGATTTTTTGCAACTTGCCCATGTCCATGAATGACCATGAAAGCATCACAAGTATTAATTTTGGGTTACAAGTCATTTTTAGGGAGTAGATGAATTTGCATATACAGTCTCCATGAGGATTAATTGTATATCACCCATGAATCTTTTCCCCAGAGAAAATATTTTGTTAGTATTTTGCTGTTATTTTTCCCAATCTCTTTTTCTTTAGATATTTTTACATAATTGAGATCGTGATGTGGATAAAATTTGATAGCCTTTTTATAACATAAGCATTATTATAGCAAATTATACAGACTTCCTATAATAATTTTAAATTGCTTTATTCTGTTTTATCATTCTATGCATACATCATTATTTTGGGTTATTTAAAAATACCCAATAAAACTTGGAGTTTTTAGCTCTTCTAAATCTGAATACCCTTCCTTTTTTAGCAGTAGCAGACGCTCTTTAGTCATCTCTTCCCCGGTTCGAACATCTACAACCTCCAGCCCTGTTACCTCACCTACCAGTCCCTCTGCACTTTCCTTGAAGAGTGAGAGGGACTCCATCTCAGCAAGTGAAGAAGAGCTGGCATCTGATCCAGCCCAGGGAGAAGACAACAGTGAGATTAAAGAAGAGCCCTTAAAAGATAAGGAAATAGAGAATGAAAAGGCTGAAGCAAGCACCTCTGAGGAGGAAGAGCCTCCGCCAGCCTGCAATGGCCCCACCCAGGCCCAGCCTTCTCCTACCATTGAGGATGAGAAGTCCCAGGAGGAAGTTCCCCCTGGCTCCCCAGCTTCATCACCAGGCAGAGCCCTGATCCCTTCAGAGCAGCCTTCATCTCTCCCAGAAGTAGTCTTCCGAACCCGTACCTCAAGTGAAGGATCTGAACAACCAAAGAAGAGAGCCTCTGTCCAGAGAACTTCAGCACCCCCTAATAGGCCTCCTCCACCCAAAGCCACTTCTAGCCCCATGACCTCCTCAGGGAACATACCCTCCAGCCCTACAGCCTCTAACCAGGGTTCACCCACCAGCCCCAGGGCCTTCTTAGGGGCTGGGACTCCGAGTCCTAGGACCTCCTTGGAGGTCTCTTTTGATCCACAGCCACCAGGGAAGCCGGTAAGAACTCCTGAGGCCAGAGAAAAGGAAAACGCCACCAATCTGAACCCAGAAGAACTTTGTACTTCCCCTACCTCGATGATCCCTCAGGTGAGAATGCATGAGTATTCTCTTTTATAACCTCCATGTAGCTCATCTTTACTATAGTCAGGTTGTCCCACAGTTGATCGGATTTTATGTTATTATAGTATAGTCTCAGAGATACTCTTGGTCACCTTTTTTGGTTCTGGGAATTGTTTCATATCTTCATAGCAACTAATTTAGTGATCTATACTCAGGGTAATTGATTTCTGCAAAGGGCTTATCTCTAATATTATAAGCAGATTCCTACTAATTTTTTTTTTCTCTGAGTTATGGGAGTTCCAATATAAAGAAACCTACAACTGGCCTTTTTTAATACAGGGCAGGGAGGAGGGTCTTAATTCAGTTTGTCATACATGTGACTATGGCAAATAGACCCCAAGCAAAATGGCATTAGCAAATTTCTGAGGTATATTCTCTTTGATGAGAGAAACCTAGAAGGAACTCACAGAAGAAGGAAAGCAAAAGAAATGGTCTTTAGAAAGATGAGAATATAGATGAGGAAATTGTGTTAAAATAGAGGCACAGACCCCCTGGAGAGGATCTGGAAATCAAGTCATGTTCTATTCGAATTACATGGCTCTCAGAGAGAGATTCGACTTGTTCTATTAGACTCCTGAGGCCCTATAAGTAAAGATTTTTAAAAGTAAATTTTGAATCAATACAAGGAACTTTTCAGCAATTGGCTGTTACATAATGGTATGGAAAAGAATTTTTAAATATAGGAGAAAGGGGATACAAGGGGCTTCTAAAAACCAAAATGGAACAGACCACCTGGAGAAATAGTTCTCCTTCCTTGATGTTAAAAGCTAAAAGCGAAGAATATTAGATCACTTGTTAGGTGCATTGCGTATGGTGAGACATCTGACTAGATGGCACCAAGATTCATTGAGTCATTCCACGTTTACTTATTGGGCCCCTACTATGTACCAGGCACTTTTCTAGGAGATGGGGTATTACAGTGAACAAAACATAAAATTGCCTTCCTACTTCTTACATCCTAGTGATCAAGGGGTAAGATAGACAAGAAACAGAATAAATAAGTAAAATTACAATTAGTGGTGATAAGAGAAATGGAGAAAAATGAAGCAGGGGAAGGCACAGAGAGTAGGGGCTGAATTGTAGTTTTAAACAGTGGCCAGGGAAGGTGACATTAGGGTAATGAAGGAGCCCAGGACATAAACCATGGGGCTATCTGGGAGTATGAGATTTCTGGTACCCCCTCAGATCACACCACTCCACTACTGCCTATGCCTGACTGAAAGTTGACCATGCTACCTTGGGAGCCTCCTGCTATCTGAGAGGCATTAACATGGACAAAAGATACCAGGTGGCATCCAGGGTGTGAAGATGTGAGACTTTCTCCTACATTGTCCACTTCGATCCACAGGTTTCTTCAGAGTCTGGCAAGGCAGGGAAGATGGAAGAGAAGGAAGAGAACAATAAGCTTATCTCAGCTGACACGCCTGAGGTACTGAACTCTATAAGTCATCAATATTACTATGTCCTGAGTCTTCCCTTGATCCTTGCCAAAAGGCCGAGAAGTGATTATTATGTCCTGAGTCCTGATTCACATGAGGTACTGGAGGTCCTAACAAAGCAAGATATAAAACTTTCCCTTGGCTGGTTTCTAGTCTGAGGAAGCTATGCTGATCGAGAGAGAGATGCAGGGTATGTAGACAGTGAATAAGCATAGGGTAGCTGTTGCATTTTGAATAGGCAAAGTGTAGCACTTCTCATTTTTCTGCACTGAAAAGAGTAACTCGACGTTATGGAGAATCCAAAATTAACTTAAATTTGACTTTGTAATATATGGTTTTAGTATAGAGACAGCAATAGAGTGAACTTCTGTTTGGCTCTGGCAAATAATGAAACAAATTTACATTCTTGGAGTACTCTTATTGAAGGGGAGATTATGGGGGCAAAGATGCTGTTTGACTATTTTGAGAAACTGGCTAGTAACACTCTCCTCATTGGGAAAAAAGATACAGGACACAACCCTCCTTTCCCCTGAGACCACCTCTTTATATTTAAGATTTATAGTGTTTTCTTACTCCCAGCCTTTCCTTTGGGATTTCTTTGGTCATTAACTAAGGAGACATATTTTTCCTATGGAATTAAGCAACTAGAACATCTTAGATCCTAGCCTATCAGTCCTCTGAAGCCTATGTCCTATAAGATCTGTTTACTTTCCTTGCAGATGCATCATAAATCATATTTTCTCTTAAGCAGACTTATAGACATATCACATATAAAAATGGGTAAATAAAAAGATCACTGTGAGAAAATCTGTTCGTGCTCAGCATTTGAATTACCTGAGAGAGAATGATAACTTTCTGGGAGGTGTTATTACCTTTGACGTGATTCATGGCATGGAATCAGGGGAAAGTGTAACAAGGAAAATTTCCTTAAAGGAGAAATCACAGCATTTCAAGTGTCTGTAATGCTAATAGAAATTGGTTACACTTTAAAAGGGTAAATTTTATAGTATGTGATTTAAATTTTAATTAAAAAATAATTCATTCTAAACTGTAGAGTACCAAGGTCTTCCCTCTGGCTTAGCAATTCCTAAACAAGGCTTTCCATACCTTGGGTTCTCATCACAGAGCCTAGAACTTTTCCCAAAGAAATCATTATACACTGTCTCTCTCTCTTTTTTTAAAGCCTATAGCACCTGATATTCTTAAGTGGTCTCCCATCCAAGTGCTAACCAGGCCCACTCTGCTTAGCTTCACAAGATCAGTACACTGTCTCTCTTAACTGCTGTAGGTTAGTTAGGATCACCTAAATGTAAGAGCTGCAGTGCATTCTTGAGGAGGGTTAGTCTAAAAGTGGTAGGTAGTGGTTTTAAGACCTATACACCCTCACAGACTCCCACATACATATACATACATATCCATGTCACACAAATCACATGGTGTCTGATCGTAGAAACAACAATGGGGTCCAAAGACCTGGTTTTGTTACCGGCAATGAAGGGTCTGCATTGTGGGAGTCAGGAGCTCAGTCCTTGGGTCCCCCACGAAAGATTTATGTGGAGGTCCGACGCTCAGAGAACAAAGATGGGATGAAAAGTAGCAGACAGAAGTGATTTTATTAAGTAAAATAGGCAGAGTAAAGTACACTCAGAAGAAAGTCCAAGCAGGCGCCTCAATAGAGGATTGAGGGCCCTGAGAAGTTCAGGGTTGGGGTTTCTATGGGCCATAGGGTTTCTTTGTTCTCCCTCCATCTCTCCTACCTCAAATGGCTGAATTTTCTGCTGCTCCCTTAGACCCCCTACTCCAAGCTGGGGCCTTTGCAGTGTGTGCCCGTAGTCATACACCTGCACCATGGGAATTTTGAGGGTAGGCACATACCCAGTTAACTAATTTTGCCCATACCAGTTGAGCACCCCCAGAATAAGGTCATGTAAGGGTCATTTGCAGTTAACTGACGGGAAGTGCTGCAGGTAGGGGAGAAGGCGGTGAGGAAGGTGCCAGGCACTGTTAGGCTTTTTGGTCTGCCTATCTGGCTTGTGACCTTAGGGGACTAAGGGAGGCTCCCGAGACTGCCAGACCCCAGGTTGTATATTTTCTTCTGCTGAACTGGTCTCATAGCCTCATTAACCCTTCATTGTCCCTCTCCCTCCGGCTCATTACTGCCTATCTACCTATCCTGTCAGTTTCCTGTCCCAGCAAGTCTTATCACTCTTTGAATCTTGGTCTCTTGATCTGTGAAAGAGGATGACAGTGAAGCCTTCCCTGATGCCCTCAGGCTGTAGTGAAACAGCATTATATGTTTACCCATTGTATTGTCTCTGACCCTTGTGGACTTACAGCACAGAAGACCTTTCTAAGCTGAGAGGCTGGGAAGGGTGAGCCACCTCTCACTGGCAGAACTCTTCATTTTGTAGAGCCAAGGTCTCCAGCTTCATGACTCTGAGGTTCCCGAAGAAAGCATCATCACGGCACCTGAGCTTCAAGAAGAGGTAAGGAGGCCAGATACACAGAAAACAGGATGATGGGTGGTAAGAATGGGCCCTGGGGGTGACAGAAGTTTGGCTACAGGCTGGAAGCTGCAGATAGGCTACAAGAACCCAGCAGCGAACAATATCCTTAGGGCAAAGTCAAGCAGGTAGGAGCCAGAGGAACCAAGACTAAACAGACTTTGTGGTGTTTTTGGTGCCCATTTCCCAACACTTGGCCTTGAACCTCTTGACTGCTCACTATAGCCCTGTCTCCTAAGTATTTATTTAGTTACATATAAACTTGTTTCAAAAAGGAGTTAAAATATACAAAAGGCATGCAAAAAAGTAAATGCACAACACAAAAATATAGCAAAATAACTCAAGTATATTAGTGACAGTGACATAAAATGGTACTATGAATTAGGCAAGTACAACAATACATTTTATAAAATAAACTCACTAAGAATGTATCACAAAATTGGTTCTAGACTTTCTAAACATCCAAGAAGAGAAAAATCTGATCAGTTCACTCAAGTCATGATGACATTCCTTCAGAGAACAACTGCTGCTACTAAGATAAAAAGATGAAAATTCTCCTGTAAATCCTTATAAAGAAAGAGATGATGAAGGATATAATGAACAATAGCTGCAAAAAGTCTTTACAGTAATCTCAACAACCAATTTCACATCACCTCCTTCACATAAGCCAGTATATTACATGAAATATAAGTAGATAGAAGCAAATTGGGTTTTTACCCTCCTTGAATGGTTGGTGGGAGGGCAGGTGAGCATCTAATGCAATTATATTTACTTTCCAGTTATCTACAAGTCAAAGCGCACAACTCTGAAGAGGAACTGCCAAGACCTCCTCCCAGAGAAGCTCTTCACCTAGAGGGTATAAAGGTCAGAGGGACTTAAAATCCAACATTCATTTCTAGGTTCTCAATATGGATGCTGGTAGTCCCTAAAGACCTAACATTAGTGGAGGCTGAGGAGCAGACTTAGGGGAGGGTGGAAGGCAGGTTTGGGAGAAGAGATTGTTCAACTCAGGGAATATTTAATTAAGATTTTAGCATTGTTATAGCATTGTTTAGCTTTGTTAGCATTAATTAAAGTAGGGCTAAAATGGCAATAAAAAGCAAAAGCATCTACGGATACAGACACACATAACGACACATAGTCAGAGAATAGGAAACAAATCTTTGATTTACCACTCATTCTGCAAGACTTAAAGCCAAAAGGACATCTTTTCAGATTGTTAAATAAAGTATTATTCTATGTATGGATTCTTTATTGGATACTGGGAGTTGTCCCAGCCCAGCACACTATTCTCCACGTGGACAAGATTGATTCTACCCCAGGTTCAGAAAACTTTAGACACATACCTGATCTCCAGCTCATCCTCCCTCCTGGCTATAACTCTTTTAACAATGACACAGGCCACAGGCTCCTCTCCTTAATTTACACCCACAATCTTTGGTTCATAAGCAAATACCCTTGGAAAGGGATTACATTTTAGAGCTGCATCTAATGGTTATAGTCTAGAACTTAATGTTAAGGATCTGAGCAGAATGGAAGAAGAAATAGAATTCCAAGTGAAGGGAAATTGTACAAAGTATAATAATATAATGGAAATGGCATGGAATTGGAAATTAGTAGTCCTGGATTCAAGTCTTACCATTTGCTTTTGTGAAAACATTAAAAACTGACTTTGAAGTCCTGCTACCCTGATAAACATACGTATACATGATGTGAATGCTCATCCATCTTTGCTTTTGTTTCTAAGAGTGATAGATGTCACCTTTTGTTCAGTCATTCAGCAAGTATTTATTGAGTGCCTGCTCTGTGCCAAGCACTGTACTATGTACTAGAGAAACGATGAAGTAAAAAAGTAAGAACTTTATAGGGACAATATTGAGTGGGGAGAAAAATGGGCAGGATTTAGCAATAGGTTGGAAGTGGACACATGATGAAGGCTCAAGTTTTAAAGAACTATTCTACGTTAGGCTTGAGAGACTAGAATCTGATGGTGCCAATTCCCTAAAATGGTGACTACAGGGAAAAGAACATTGTATGTGGATTCTCTGGCTTCAAGCAACAAACTGACACAATTAAGCAATAAAAGACATGTTCAAAGGGTATTAGTTCATAGAGCTGAAAGAACAACCAGGCTGCAGAAAGGACAAGAACCAGCCCACAGATGTCTATAGCAAGAATGTGTGGACTGCCCCCTCTAGGCAGCTGTCATTGGAAGACTCAGCTTCAGCCACCTTCTGCCACCGTGTCCTTTCCAGATTCACATTGCCTGGAGAAAGAATCTGACTGGCCCAGTTTGAGGGGAGGCATGTTAATGTCTACAATGACAAGAAGACCAATAGCGGGGGTGGTAGTAAGGGTAGAATACAAAGAAGTACAAGGAAACTTTTGGGGTGATAGAAATGTTCTTAATTCTGATTGTGGTGATAGTTTAACGGGTGTATACATGTGTCAAAACTGATCAAATTATATACTTGATATGCAGTTTATTGAGCATCCCATACAAACAACATAAGGTGTTTGAGAACTTGGGCTTTCCAGTAGTTGCATCCATTAGGGAAATAGAAATACATGTTTGTATTTAGAAGTCATTTTTCTAAGATCTAATCCTGTTACTCTTTTATTTAAAAACCTTCAGAGGATCTCTGCTGCTATGTTGGGGAAAAGGTTGATGCCCTCCGCTAAAAGGCCTACTGCTTATATTTTAATACCTTTCCTAGAAGGCATCCCAGTCCCTTGGCAGTCAGAATCACTGCTGGGAGTGATACGCCAAGGAAATTAGAAGGGTGGGGGAAATACAGGCTCCTAGCTTTCCAAAGCCCTCCATGATCTGCTTGGAATGCCCACCCATTCATCTAGCAAAACCCAGTTCAAGCCTTTATGCTACAGGGCTTTCACTGACCCTCATCTCCTAGGAAACTGATCCTTTTTGGAGAATGTGGCAGAGAGGACTTCTAGGGACTTACAGTCAGTGGACGAAGACAAGTACCCAAGGTAACTGCTACAACAGAGGCACAACTAAAGTGGAAAGTTTTACTAAATTGTGAGCTTGATACTTCATTTGCATATGGCACTACTGGAGGATCCAGGAGGGCAGAGGAAAGGGCTGGTATGCTGAGCATGAGTAATAATTTTGTTTAGGATAGACAGTCTCAGCTAAGAACCAAATCGTTTGCCCCAATTTACAAAATGGTAAAGTTATCCAAGGGAAAGGCTAGGACTTAGAAGACTGCCATCTTGGCAGCAGCACAAGAAGGGGCTGAAAACCAATCAAATTGGGCAGGATAAATGTCTTTTATCCCCTGTCCTGAGGCTCTTGGAAGGTGTTTTGTTTTTGTTTTGTTTTTTTTAATTAGTTTAAGTATACAGTACATTGGTTAGACATCTATATAGTTCATAAAATAATCCCCCAATTGCCTCCCCCACCGGCCCTCCACCTAGCCAACATATTAATGCTAACTGCATTCCCTATACCATGCTCCCCATCCTCATGGCCACCTATCAACTACTAATTTATATCCCTGGAGGTCTTTTGACAAAAGGATGGCTGCTTCAGTTTCTGAGGTTTAGCATTTAATCCTTGGAAAATACTGGTAGGTCACTACCACGTGAGGATTTATTCATCATCTATATGTATGCATCTCTAGAATTAATTGCAAGAATATCACCCAGTACCTGCCTTCCAGCAATTTGAAGAACAATATTGACAGACTAGGTAAGATATCCATAGTACAGTAGAATTATCCAGGATATCTAGGATACACCAAAGAACAGTAAACACACTGCTGACAGTTATTTATTTTATGCTAAATCGGTGCTGAGCATGTGCATATCGGATCCTGTTTTTCTGCATGTTTACACTTTTAAAATGAATGGTATGTGCCAACAGGAATAAAATCACGTACCAGCAAACTTTATGGTTACATTTTAAAGAGAGGGGAAAAAAAAGATGTTTGCGAGAGACTACTAACCATTAAATTAAATTGTGAAAGTAAAAAAGCAAATCAGTAGAGAGTCATTTAGCCAGATGGCCTCTGAGAGTCTGTAGTTCTGATAATTTTCAATACATAATGGAATATGCTATGAGAGACCCAGGATACAAGAAAAATCTCAACCTTTCCTGGAATCCATGGTCTGCTTATCAGTAAATGCAAGCAATTATCCATCTTTGGAATTTAATCCTTAGGGCTTGAATTCCCTTTTCTCTTGGATATTCTTTTATCTGAGAGCCAGGCTGATCTTTTTATTAACTTACATATGTCTTCCCTACATGTTACTTTCTTTGCCTTTCTTAGTGTGGTAGATTTCCCACACATGTCTTTCCTCTCACTGATCACTGCTGTGCCTTTAAAAATATATTTAAATAAAATGAATTATCAACTTCTTGTTTTTTTCCTCTTTTTTTTTACCAACCAAATAACATCTTTATGAATGAGAGCAACTACCTTTCCTTATTTTATGCTGAGACTTTCTACTTCAGTCTCTGTTCCCCAAATGAACATGTACAATCTCTGTCTCTCTATTCATCTATATAAATACTGACCCCAAACCTAGAGAACTCTTGACAAGAATAAAAAGTAAGCACAGAAATCTGTATCACTGGGATGAAAGGCAGAGTAACAAGAGTTCTAACCCTAAATAGGAAGTCAAGAAAATAACACTATGTGACAGGTAAGGTTCTAATGCTTTAAAGGTATTAATTCATTACATCCCCACAGTAACTCTGTGAGACAGGTGTTGTTGCAGATAAATGAAACAAGTTACTTGTCCAAGATCACACAGCAGAGCGGTTTCAAAAGCCTGTGTTTATACTATCACATCCTTAGTCATAGAGTTTGTCATTAATTTGGAAACATTTCCTGCCAAAAAGAAGTGAGTCAAGAGGTCGCTAAAGTATGACATTAATAGTTAAGTAGAGATGCTTACCGTGTTCTAGAACCGTGGCCTTGAAATGGTTTCACAGGCATTATCACTTTAAGTCCCCCATTTCAGGGATGAGGGAACAGATTTTAGAGATGTTAAGTATTTTGCCCAAAGTCACACAGCTAGCAAGCTGCAGAGCTAGAACTGTTTGAATCCAAAGTCCACGCCTCTCCACTACCTCAGATGAATGTGGAACAAGGAAAATGCAGGTGGCGCGGCGTTCTCCCCACTTCACCTCCCTGCTTCCCAGCCCGCAGTGTGCCTACTAAGTTGCCTTATGCTCCAGGTTTCTGGACACAGACTGATTTATGTAAATGATATGTAAACCCAAGTAACTTTCCACATCTGTTGAAAATTGTGGAAAGCGGTCAGATCTCAGCCCAGGGTTCAGATCCCATGCCCTCCCGAGCCCCGTGTCGAGAGAGGAAGCGGCTCCGGATGGAGAGTAAAGTGACAATCGGAGAAGGAAAAGCAGTCTTTCCTCCCAGGGGAGCAGAAGCGGCCTGGCGGGCAGAGGGAACCTGCAGAGGGCAGTTTCTCTCCTCTTTTCCTGTCCCACCCAGTCGCCCCCACCCCCCACTCGCAGCCAGACCCTGCAGCTACTCTGCGAGTCTCTCCGCGGCTTCCTGCAGCGAGTGTCCCTCCGTGGATCTGCGTGAATCTCTGCGGTTCCCGCCCTCGTTGAGTTCAAAAGGACGCGCGGAGTGGCGCCGGCCCTTCCGCTGCAGCCCGTCCGACTGGTAAGGTGAGCACGCGGAGGAGGGGACCCGGGGAGCGCCGAGGGCGCGGCGAGCCCGGTCGCCCACGCTCACACTGCAGTCACGTCGGCCCCGGCAGGAACTGAAACCGAGAACGGCCGGAGCTCGGCCCTCGGCTGGAGCCTCCCGTCGCGGCTGCTGGGAACCGGGTGCCCGGGACTGGTGGCCTTCGGAGCGCAGCGAGCCCGCGGGGTGCTGGTAACGCTGGAGGGCTGGAGGCGGGGCCGCGGAGCAAGCCCCGACGTCGGTAGAGGTGTTGAGGGCCCCCAGGGCGCCGAGGCTTGGGCTGGGCCAAGTGGGGCTCGGCCCTAGTGGCTGGCTGGTGGGGTTCGGTAGGCTGAGCGCGGGTGGCGCAGTGGGCAATGAAGGGAGGACTGCGGGGAGCGGGACAAGCCCGGTCGACAAATTGTGTCAAGACAAAAGGCGACTGAGTACCTTCGCCTCTGGTTTCCTTTGCCTGGTTCACCCCAACCCAAGGGCATGTCCCAGCAGCCACGCGGGCCCATGAGCCTGGGCGCTGGTCCTGAGTTCCCCGGCTCTCCTGACGCTTAGCGGATGGCTCCGCCTAAACTCCACGCTCCAGAACTGGGTACCTGTTACCACGATTTGGGGAAACTGGGGCAGCTGCTAATTTGCATACCTTTGCCTAACCTTTTCAGGCCTTGAGAAATCTCTTAATTACATGTGGTGACCCAGTGAAAGAATCTTGGGGTAGAGCGTTCGAAGATAATGCACCCCAAATACAGGAGGGCTCACGGATCTGCTCTTGGTATCTGCAGCCTGAGGAGATACCCAGGGAAACCAAAAGAGAAGTGTTTGGGATTAGCTCCACAGGGAAAAGAGGCAATGGGGAAGGGATTCGGAAAAATCTAGCGTCAAAGGCTTTTCTGGGATTTACAGTTGTCTCCAGCCCCAGACAGGGACCCGCCCTGCTCATTCCTGTCTTTGTCCCTCTGCCCGCCCTGCTCATTCCTGTCTTTGTCCCTCTTCCTACAGATCTGCTCCTTCCTCAAGGTGCCCATCCACTTGCTGCAATGACTAGCCTCCCAACCACGACTTCTCCAGGAGGTAGGTGAAGGTCTTTCCCAGCAGGAATGATAGAAACTCGTTCCACCCCCAGTTCAGTCCTGGAATTCCCAGAGGCCTCAGCACCAATGGGAATACCTTCCCCACCTCTCTCTGCCTGCCTCACCACCCCCACCCTCCCCACTCGGCTCCAAAGGTACTGGGAGGAAGCGGAAAGCTACTAGAGTATGTACTTCAGTGCAGTTTAAAACTGAAGTCTCACGGACCTGCCCTGGCACTACCACTCAAAACTTTGTGACCTTGAGCACTTTAAGGTCCAGTTTCCTCTTTTGTAAAATGGGAGAAATAGTACCTACCTTAATGAGATTATTTATGAGGATTAAATGAAATAACCTATATAAAATGCCTACCCAGTACAGTGTCTCATATCTAGTAAGCACTCAGTAACATTGGTTATTATTATTGGATACTTTTTAGAAACTCATCTTTTCCTGGAAAAGAATTGACTGCTTTCTAATTTCATTTTTCTGATGATATACTACAGCTTCAAAAACCCATTGTTCCTGGAGCTATGCTCAGGCAGGGATCCATCTCTCATCACATTGAGATGGATTCCCACTTTTCATTTCATAACCAAGCTGAGCTGGACAAACCATCAGATATCCATTGATTGTTTTCATTATATACTTGTTATGGTAAGGGAAGAACAAACACTTGGTTTGTGTATACACCTTTGTTTTCATATACCCAATTTGCATTTGTCGTTCTCTGTTTTACTGATGTGGAAACGGGTGAGTGGTGACCCCAGGGAAAGTCTGAGACAGCGTCCTCTGTGACTAGTAATGCACACAATTCTGTTAGTTGTCTGGTGAGAAATAAGAAATGGAATAGACGGAAGTTTAGATTGGTCAGCAGGGACTCCATGAGTGGGGCCCTTACCCTTGAAGGATGGATGAAGTGTATACAGGCAAAGTGGGGTGCAGTGGGTATTCCAGATAAAGGTAACGAATGCCCTGTGTGAAACTAGAGACTGCATTTCCCCTGAGGGGTGTTTTGGAGGAGAGGACAGAGGACCTCCAGAATAAACTTGCCCATAGGGAAAAGAGGTGAGGCTTGGGCAGCTAGCTTAGGAATTAGGACTTGGACAAAAGGGAACTATTTACATTCTTTTCTTTTTTTAAATTCATGGTAAAATATACATAATATAAATGTTACCATTTTAACCATTTTTTGGTGCGTAGTTTAGTAGTTTAGTTCACATTGCTGTGCAACCATCACTACCATCCATCTCTAGAACTTTTTCATCTTCCTAAACTGAAACTCTGTATTTATTAAATATAACACTCATTTCCCCTCCCCACAGCATTTGACAACCACCATTATACTTTCAATATATATAAATTCAACTAGGTACCTCATATAAGTGGAATCATACAATATTGGTTCTTTTATGTCTGCCTTATTTCACTTAGCATAACATCTCCAAGGTTCATCCATGTTGTAGCAAGTGACAGAATTTTTTTGTTAAGGCTGAATAATATATATATTATTAAAATTATATAATTTTATGTATATATATAGTATATATGATTTATATATATAATGTATATCACTTTGTTTATCCATTCATCCATTGATAGCTACTTGGGTCGTTTCTACCTTTTGGCTATTGTGAATAATGCTGCTGTAAACATGGGCATACAAATCCTACTATCCTCAACCCTTAAGAGTCCTGCTTTCAGGGTTTTTTTTTTTTTTTGGTATATACCCAGAAGTGTAATTGTTGGATCATGTGGTAACTATGTTTAATATTTTGAGGAACTGCATACTATTTTCCACAGCAGCTACACCGTTTTACAGTCCCACCAACAGTGCACAAGGGTTCCAAATTCTCCACATTTTCATTTTTGTGTGTTTTTTTTAATAGTAGCTATTCTATTGGGTGTAAAGTGGTATCGCATTTCCCTAACGATTAGTGATATTGAGCAACTTTTCATGTGCTTATTGTCCATCTGTATATCTTCTTTGGAGAAATGTCTAGTCAAATCTTTGTCTATTTTTTAATTGGCTTGTTTAGTTGTTGTTGAGTTGTATGTTTACATTCCTAACACAACAAGTGACATGAGTGATGAGATATTTTAGGACCTATCATACAGTCCACTACCCACTGGGTCCAAGCAAATGCAAGTTCAGAGACAGGAAGGGAGAAATCACGGATAGGGTGTAGGCTTAATGCTTTGAAGGATGGGATCAACTATGGCTATGCCACCCTGAACACGCCCAATCTCGTCTGATCTCGGAAGCTAAGCAGGGTCAGGCCTGGTTAGTACTGGGATGGGAGACCACCTAGAAATACCTGGTGCTGTTTAAAAAAAAAATGAAGGATGGGATCATTGAGAGCTTGCCAGTCTCTTCCCACCTCCCACCTCTACCCTATCATATTCTTTTTTCCCCAGATAATCTATAAAGATCTCTTAAAGGAGCTTTGATCTCTTGGAGTGTTAAAAGTGAGGGTCGCATTATGGATTTCATGGGCTTTTGCACTTTTGCCTTTGTGGGCCTGTTCCCTCCATTAAAAATGATATATATTAAAAATTATATTTTATAACTGTTGGTATAAGGGAAAATATAACATTAATATAATAAAATAATTAACAGTTGTATTTATAATTAGTAATTGATTGACATAACAATATTATAATTTCCTTAACCTAAACATTTGATTTTTTCTTGTGAATATAAATTAAAATCACTAAAAACCATTTTCCTGGGTCCCTAGAAGTATCTGGACCCCAGGCACTGTGCCTGCCGTGCCTAGTGCATAAGTCACCCTGTTGGAAGTAGGGGGAGTGGAACCTGGCATTGTGGGCTCTGCCTGCCCACAGGTAAAGCCTATCCTTTGCTATTTAATCACACTAGCCACTTCTTAGGTTTTACTCACTCTGAGTTAGACACTCAGCATTTTTCATCTCGCTTATTCCTCAGCACAATCCTGTGAGCAGGATTTATTCTCATTTTCTAGAAGCAAAAACTGAGGTTCGGGGAAATTAAGAAATTTTCAGAGAAATTAAGAAATTCTCCCAAAGTCATATGGCTAATAATGGCAGAGGCAGAATTTTGTACCAAGTCTGATTTACTTCAGAGCCTGTGTTCTTTCTGACATGGTACACTGCTCTCAAAGTCTCACTCCACCCCACTGGCCACTGCGCATGAAAGAGAAGGAAGGAGAAAGGGAGCAGAATTCCAGGGCAGGTTCCCATGGGAACGAGAATTGGGGGAGCCGCCCTGTGTTGGGCAGGTCAAGAGCAAATAAGTAGGTTGGCAGACTCAGGTGGCAAATGATCTGATGCCTCAGTGATAAAAGATTTAGGGAACAAGGGCCACAAAGAAACTAACTGGTAACTGGGTTAGCGCAAAAGAAAAAAAAAAAGAGTGAGTGAGCAAAACAAATCTTGAAGTTCATTTGCTGTTGGTTAGGTTTTGGGTGGCGCCTCAGACCTTATTGTGATCCTCCGCCCCGGGCCTCCCACCTGAAAAAAAAATGGTACTATAGTCTTTCCAAGCCTGAGAAGGTAAGGAAGAGAGTAACATTATTCTTTTGTTGGACGAGGAGATAAGAGAGAAATGGGGTAGAAACAGGAGATAATGGGGGCAAGCTGTAAGCCATTCTGCCCCTTTTATCTCATGCTTAGTGGTTTTAGTTTACTTTGTTGTTATAGTTGTTTGTTTGTTTGTTTTTTCATTAAAAAACTATTCCACGCCCTGCAGGGAAAAGCCTTCTAGATCTTGTGTGTGTGTGTGTGAGAGAGAGAGAGCACGTGTGTCTATAGTTTTATTTTAATTTACTTTTTTTTTACAAACATGTAATCATATTACACGTACTGCCCCAGCAATTTGCTTTTTTCATCTCACCATATGTCTTCTCCCAGTAATTGCGGATCTACCACATTCTTCCTAACAACTGTATACTGTTTCCAAAATGAATGGCCTGTAATTTACTTAATCACATTCCTCTGCCGATGGACATTCAGATATGTGTCACTCTTGCAAACATTGCTACAGTGAACAATCACCCTTTCACCCTTTCCATCTGCTATAAAATTCAGAGAACCAAACCCAGTGGACACATAAACAAAAAGCTTCACTGGAGGCAGAGCAGGATGTTTCCTGAACTTAGAGAGTTGCTTGCTAGTGTATGGTAGAAAGAACCTTAGGATGAAGAGACAGATTTGGAACCAGGTTCAGACAACTGCTGAGTGACCTTGGGCTTGCTGAGCTGCTTCAGTTTCTTGGCTTGTATGTAATGATAACACCAAACCCACTTACATAACATTCTTGTGGTAGAAAGAAAATAATGTATATTTTGTAAACTGTAAATCATAAACACAGATCATAATTCTGATACTTGAAGCCTGAAGGGCCCTTGCTCATCAGTTCTCAGAACACTCTGTGACCTTTAGTCTGAGAAAAGCTCTTTGGTGTAGAGTGGAGTTGAAAATTTTAATTTTTTTTTTAAATTTAATTTTGGAATAAATTTAAATTTATAGAAAAGTTGCAAAAAATAGTACAGAGAGTTCCCGTTTACCCTTCAGCCATTTCCCCTAATGTCAGTATCTTCCATGAGCATGGTATATTTGTGAAAAACCAGAAATTAACATTAGTACAATACTGTTAACTCCAGACTTCGTTGAGATTTTGCCAGTTTGAAAATGTGATTTTGAAGTGAATTCAGGTGCTCACTTCAGCAGCACATATACTAAAATTGAAGTGAATTTGGATAGAACACTTTCAATTTATAAAAATTTCATAAATGAGACTGAAAAGGTCCTGAGAGTCAGCTAGTTCAACTACCCATTCTGTGCTAGAATTCTCTCTCTAGTGCCGGAAGCATTTGTCCAGTTCTGCCCTCCTTTCTGTTGGGGAAGTCATCTGTCTACCATTAGTTTCTGCCATTTGTATAGCTCATCCATTGGCATATTTGAAGATAGCATTCAAGTTCTAGGCTACCCTTAAGTTTTCTCTCTGGGCTTCCTCTTGCAAGCTTTTCTTATCTGATGTGGTTTCCAAACCATTCACTATGTTGGCTGCTCACCTCAAAATTGTGATACCTAGATGCAACTCAGCAGTCTAAGAGTGGTGCAGAGGAGGCCTACACTGTTGCCTCCATGATAAGAGACAATATTTATATTAATGGTACTTAATATAACAGCAAGTTTTAATTGTTTTTATTATCAAATTATCATTGTAAGAAATTTGGAAGATAAAGGAGAGCATATAATAGAAGAAAATAAAAATTTTTCCAAACTGGACAACCTAGGTTCCACTCTGGCTGCTGTTTTGGGGTATATCCTCACAGCATGCATTGCTTTAGAGTGACTCCACTGTGATCTTTTATATATGCTGCTATTAGGCCATAGCCTCTGCATTCTTTCCCATCCCCCATTCTACCTGTGAGTAACTGATTTCCTGGACCTAAGAACAAAGAATCTGTTAAATTCTCATCTTGTTCAATTTGGCCCATTTCTCCAGTCATTTGAAATCTGTTTATCAGCGTCCTAGTTGCCCTTCTAGCTTTGAGTCTCTCACAAATTTGGTGATCCTTCCTGAGGTCTGCGGGGGTCTGCATTTACCCAAAGAGCACAAAGCCCATGTGGAAGGCGCCCATAAAGTAGAATACCAAAACAAAACAAAACAAAAAAAACTTGTAAAAAATTGAATATTCAATATATTTAAAAAACAAAAAAGCCAGAGTCATTATCATAAGGGGTGACTTATATTATTGGACTTTCTTTCTTCTACCTGCCTTATGATTTAACGTTCTTATTTTGAATTTCATAAAGGCCTTAATTTGGCCCTGGCATGATTTGACATAATAATATTAATTCAAAAAAAACTGAGGTTCAATTCCAGTGGAAGAACTTCTGCTTAGACTGGCGTCATTCACTCCATTCCTTGACAATGACTCTCCTACTTAGTCCTTATAGCCAGGCTGTATTACTCCACAAGGATATTATAAACAGTCTTAGCCTATGTTCTGTGATGAGCTACTCTCTACTCATGCAGCACCTTCAAATCTTCTTAAACCCCCTCCACATCCTCGCTCTCAATTAATGACTGTGCATTCTATTTTTTTTGAGCAAATTAAAGTTCTCAGAAGAAAACTGCCAAGACTCCCACTCCCTCCATCTGCCTACGACCTGCCTCTGTGCCCGTGTACATGTTAAACACATAAATAATGAATGACTCCTGCTCGGTCTGCAGCCAGCTCCTCTGTGCACTAGATCCTGTCCCTTCAAGGTCATGATTCTCCCATGCATTATCAATGGTTCCCTCTCTCCAGAGTCATTCCTACCCATACATGAACATGTTGTCATTTCTCCCATCCTAAAAAAAGCAAAAACAAACAAAAAACTTGAACTCCCTGCCCGCTCTAGCTGTAGCTCATTTCTCTGCTTACCTTTACAGGGGCGGGGGGGAAAGTTTATCTTCTGCCTTCGGTTCCTCTCTTTCCATTTTTTTCTTGAACCCACTATAAACCAGGGGTCTATACTCAGCACTTCACCAAAGCTTCTCTTGTCAAGGTCATTTATGACTTCTGCTTGGCAAAACCCAGTGGTCCTTGTACATGATCTATTTGGCCTCTACTCCTTAGTCCCCTTTGCTGTTTTCCCCCTGGGCTTAGTCCTTGATCCTCTCTGCCTGTACTTACTCCCTTGGTGATCTCGCTCAGTCTCTTGGTCTTAAATATGATGACTTTTAAATCTCCAGTCCAGACCTCTTCCCAAAATTCCAGTTTAACCTCTGCACTTGGATATTTAATAAGCAGTTGTGTCCAAAATTGAACTTTGGATCTTCCCTTCCAAATCTGTTTCTCCTGCAGGCTTCCCATCTTGGGCAATACTGCGCCTTCCCTCCCTTCAGTTACTCAGGCCTCAAACCTTGGTATCTTCGTCCTTGACTCCACCCCATATCCTGTCAGTCTTAACTTCAGAATCCCACCACTTCTTCGCTGAGCTGCTGCCAAACCCAGTGCTTTTGTGTAAAATTAGGAAAAGGCTCCCCCTTTTGGTGGATGCAGCTGTGCCCTTGTGCTGAGTACAATCTGCTTCTACTCCTGCCCCCACCTTCCCACTGCCCCATTGTCCACACACAGTCACAGGGATCCTTTAAAATCGATCTCTGTTTCAACTACCTATTGCTGCATAACAAACTACCTCAATACTCAGTGGCTTAAAACAGTAGCAGTTTTCTTAAAATTCTGTGAGTTGGCTGGTCACTCCTCTGCTGGTTTCACCTGTGCTCACTCATGCAGCTGCAATTGCTGGAAGGTCTGCTGGGCTAGATGACCTTGTTTACAGGTCTAGCAGTTGGTTCTGGCTGTCAGCTGAGCCTGGGGAACCTCAGTTTTCCTCCATGTGGCCTCTCATCCTCTAGTAGGCCGGATCTGGCTTCCTTACAACATGGTGGTCTCAAAGTTTCAAAAGTGTGGTCGTTGGAATTTCAGGCCCCATCCCAGACCTACTGAATCAAAATCTGCATTTTCACCTGATCCCTAGGAGATTCATACACACAATAAAGTTTGAGAAACACTGCTTTTAAAATGTAAAGCCAACCAGTCTCTACCCAAAAGCCTCTAAAAGGTTTTCATCTCACTCACTGAAAAAGCTAATGACCTTCCATGGTCTATATCAGCGGTCCCCAACCTTTTTGGTACCAGGAACGGTGCTCCTATAAGAATCTAATGCCTGATGATCTGAGGTGGAGCTGAGGCGGTGATGCTAGCATTGGAGGGCAGCTGCAAATACAGATGAAGCCTCGCCCGCTGCTCACCTCCTTCTGTGACCCAGTTCCTAACAGGCTACGGACCAGTACCCCTGGCCTACAGCACCCATGTCATAAAGCCCTTGACTTCTCTCTTCCTTTCCCCTTTGATCCCTCCAGGTTACCTCTATGTTGTGCCTTTAACATTTCAAGTAAGCAATGGCCCCAGGTACTTTTCAATACTATGGATAGCTTTACCTTGCTTGAACTTATTCCCTTCACCTGGAATGTTCCTCTCCCAGGTCTCTTCATGGCTGCCTCCCTCCCCTTCTATAGGTTTTTACTCAAGCCACCTCATCAGGGACCTTCCTGACCACATCCCAACTCCCTGTCCCCTTCCTGCTTGTTTTTTCTACATAGCACTAATCAACATATAACACAGTATATACGGTATATTTTTTACTTATTTAGTTTATTGTCCATCTTCCCCCTCGGAATGTAAATTGTATGAAAAAATGTCTTTTTAATGTGGTAAAATTATACAGAACATAAAATATACAGCTTTTAGGTCTGCAGCTCTGTGGCATTAAGTACATTTACATTGTTACACAACCATCACCACCATCCATCTCCTTTTCATCATCCCAAACTGAAAATCTATTCATTGAACAACAACTCCTCATTCTCCCCTCCTTCCACCTCCTAGTAACCACTATTCTGTTTCTATGAATTTGACTATTCTAGGTACCTCACATAAGTAGAATCTTATGATATTTGTTCTTTCGTGACTTATTTCATTAGCATAATGTCTTCAAGGTTCATCCATGTTGTAGCATGTGTCAGAATTTCCTTCCTTTTTAAGGCTGAATGATATTTCATTATATGTATGTACCACATTGGGTTTATCCATTCATCTGTTGTTCATGAACATTTGAGTTGTTTTATTTTTTAGTTATGTGAATAATGCTGCTATGAACACTGATGTACAAATATCTGTTTGACTTCTTGCTTTCATTTCTTTTGGATATGCACTTAGAAATAGAATATCTGGACCATATGATAATTCTGTTTAATTTTTTAAGGAATTGTGAAGGTGTGGGCTATTGTTTGTTGTGTTCACTGATCTATGCCCAGAGCCTTGGACAGAGCCTGGCACAGAGTACACGCTCAATAAATATTTGTTGAATTACCTTTTTAATTTCTCTGTCTATGATCCAGGACTCTCATTCTAAGAAGGATGTGCAGCTTGTCTGAGCACTTGCCTCGTAGTGGTCCCACACTAGCTCCTAATACTTATTATTTCAAGATTGAGACCCCCAAAGCAGGCCCTAATAACTTATTCTAGAATTTTGCTGGATTCTACATCAAGATCACCAGCTACTTACAGAATCCACCTTCTTTATATGGCTTGTCAGTCCTGGGCCCTATTTTTCTCGGAAGCTCCTATGTCACCAATAGTGATCCCACTGCACATTCTTTCAGTGCCCTTGGCTGTCATTTATCTGGATCTTGCTTAGATTAGTCTGGTACTTTCTGGGTTGCATTCCTTCTCTTGAGCTCACTTCTCCATGTCACGAAGATCCTGCTGTTCCTTTTATAAAAAAAAATCATTCTCTTTGATAGGAGACAGAGGCAAAAAGAGTTGGGGGAACTCTCCTTTCCCTGTTACCTCCAACCTGACACCTTCAGGCTCAAAGAGCAAGCTTATTTCTTTCCCTGTTCTTCCTCCAAATATAACATTAAATTCGTTTGCCAACTTGAGCTGTATAGAGCTTCCTGACACTATTCTTTTGAGTCTTTGACAGCCTTTGACAGTCTTTGACAGCCTCTAATACAGGCATTTCTGCTATAAAACTTTATGTGCATTTTTCTAAAGACCCACATTCTGAAATTACATTACAGAAAATGAGCTTACAGGAAAAACAGGATTGTGGCAGACCACTCAAGACTGATGAAACTTTGTAACAAGAATTCTAAAAATACAACACAAAAATCTCAATTAAAATATTGATAGTTAAATCTCCACCAGCATTTGAACCTCGAATCCCTGTCAGTCCTTTGCCCGCTGTGTCCTGGGATGTGTGCTTCTACCTTTTAGAAGTAGGTTCCAAAGAGCCTTCACTTCCAAAAGAGACCATGTTCATCAAAAGTAAAAATCTGATGAAGGGTCTGCCTTCTTCATTATTCCATGGTTTCGTATAGAAGTAAATTTCTTTGTACCTCTTTCGTTTGTACTTATTGCTTCACCAGATGGCTTAATAAAAGTGGAAACCGTCCAATTACTGTATCCAAGGAAGGCACTTCTATTGAATTTTATGTTTCTCAAGGTCTTTCAATATTGCTGAAATGTTCTCTTTAGTTGGAGAAAGTTTGCCTCGATCACATCAAACATGAAAGCTGGAAAAGGTGCTTACAAACCAACACTACTTCCACACTACACTGATATCATTCCCTATTTACCAATTGCCTATGAACAAATTCACATTAAAGGAGCATTCTTGGAAACACTATAGTCTGGATTTGATTGTGGTCATCTGATTTTTCTTCTGCCTTTATCCATATCTTTTAAATTCTTGAACTTTTTGGAAAGCTGCCTCATAGTTATTGTTCATTACCTTTTCCTCTTTTTCTCTATTAGAAAAAAAAGAGAGAGAGACAGTGGTAGGAAGGTTTAGTATGAATACCTTGCTTGGGCTTTGTAGCGGGTAGCTCTGGATTCAGATCTTGGCTCCATCCACTGTTTCATCATGTATAATGTGAGTCATGTCACTTAAACATCCCCGCCCCACCCCACCCACACACTCTGCAAGGGAGCAGGGCTCAGGGTCTACATTAGCAAATAAAAATACCTATTTGAAGTGACTGCTGTTCTAAAGATTAATAATTACGTCTATAAAGCACATAGCATGAAGCAGATACTTAGTAGCTGTTAAAACTAGGGTCCTTTGCAGAATTTCCCAACCAGGAATCATCTTCCCTCTCAGATTCTCTTTCCAGGGACTCATGCATATCTGTTCCTTAAACCCTCACTAAAATTCAACTCCACGGTTGGGGCCCTGGTTGCTGTCATCACCGCTGCTTCCCAGCATTTATGTCAGTGCCTCTAGCACATTGTAGGTGCAAATTTATTGTTGTTGAATGATTGAACTGAATCTTACTCACATTTATATTTAAGCTTCTGTACATACATTATTCTTCTTAGTACATTATCTTAAGTTCTCAAATGTTTAAGGAAGGCTGGATAAGAACAGCTGTGCAGAACTCTGGGTCAACGCTGGGAAGATGGATGGAGTGCAGCCCTGGGAGATTTGGGGGAAGAAAGTGTGCATGGCGAGGGACAGCAGTCTGAGGCAATGATCAGGTCGATACATCTCCAGGCTTTTCTTTGACGGAAGTCACAGTATAATCTCAAAAGTGACATCCCATCACTTTTGTTGCATTCTGTTTGTTAGAAGCAAGTGTCTTGGTCCAGCCCACTCACGGAGAAGGGCTTACCCAAGGGGGTAAATACCAGAGGCCAGATCACTGGGATCCATCTTAGAAGCTGCCCACCAGACTCCTGTTTTACAAATCAAGAAACAGAGGCTCAATGAGGTTTAATTACTTCCTCAGGGTCACCTAATTATATGCTTCGTAGGAGTCAAACACAAAACACTTTCCCTTTTAATCACTAAGCATATAAACAAAGTCAACTTAATCATATTTTAAGTAGTAGCTACTATATAATCCTTATATATGTTCTTATTTAATTTTTACAATAGGCCCGCAGAGTTGGGTAATATAGTCCCCATCCCTAATAGACGAGAAGCAATGACTGAATCAAAAGATGTAACGATTTGCCCAAGGCTGCAAAGTAGCTGAGTGTATCCCCATTCCTAACGAAAAAGTGGAAGAGGGTTTGGCCTGACCTTGGGAGGTGGGCCGCTCTAAGCAGCCCACCTCTGCTTTCTCTGTTGCAGGACCAGGATGGTTCATCAGGCCTCCCTTTGGCCTATGTGAAAATATCCCTCAACATCATTGTCCCCTCTTAGGACTGCTCCCAGGCTCACCAGACCACTGCTGGTGACTTAATTTCACTTGGCCCTAGCTGGAAACCTGAAGGTGTCAGGCACTGGACAAGAATAATGCTCATGTCTGTGCTCCAGCCACACTGGCCTTTGAGTCCTTTGTCTCAGAGCTTTGACCCAGCCTCTTCTCTACATAGGATGTGCTCTACTTCCTGCTCTTTTTACTCTATAAACTCCTATCCTGCTTCAGCTCCTAACACAAATCTTACTTTCTGAGGAGACTGTTCCTGCTGGAAGAGTAGATCAGGCTCCTCTGCCACATGCTGTCTTAAGTAACTGAATGTTTTCTTTGTCGTGATCATCCTAGTTCATAACTAGGAGCGCTGGTGTGGAGGGTAAGCTCCACGAAGGTAGACCATGTCTGTTTATGTCTGTTTTGCTCACCATTATATCCCCAAAGTGCCTAGCACAGTACCTGGCAGAGAGTAAGCAGTTAATGAGTACTGCTATTATTATCTAGTGAATGAATGTTGAGATGCCCCCTGTTGGTGATCCAGGATGGGCCGGCCTGTTTTCCCCAGAGTACCTCTGTCCTGTAGCAACCTTAACTTAATTGTTGCCTTTTCAAACTTTTATACCAAAATGCTAACTAGGGGAGAACTGAAGGACTTCCTGACTTCCCATGTCAGGAACATTTAAAAGGGACTTCTAGAGACCACTAGTTCTGTAGTGTTCCCAACCAGGGTAATGACTTTAGGTTTGGGACTTTCAGGCTCTGAAGGATAAATAGACCCAATAGCAGGAGCGGGTATGGGATATATTTTAAGGTCAAAGAGGCCTTGTTTCAAAACCTGTCAAATTTCAGGGCCTACTCTGGAAATGTAGAAAGGGTTTTAATAAGGAAGGAACCTCATCTCATTATTTAAAAATAATGTTTACAAAGAATTTGTAAAAACATCCAAGAAATGCATGTGCCATATAATATAAATATCTGTACATATATATACATTTATCATTTGATTTCATTTATGTAAAAATATGCATTTCTAATAATAGCTTACCCTATTGAGTTACTTACTGAGTCACAACAATGCTATAAAGTAGATACCATTATCTCCATTGAAGATGAGGAAGCTGATCCCAGAGAATATATAATTTTCCCACAGCTAGTATAGGACAGAGCTCAAATTTGAACCTTGTCAGTCAGGCTCTAGAGCGCACACTCTTAACCACTATATTAGAGAGAAATCCATCAAAATGTTTACTGTCTTTGGGCGATGGTTTATTTTTCTCTTCTAATGTCTGCATTTCATATATGGATATACTATAGGAGTTGAATGATAAGTTTTTGGATAGGGAAGAAGGTGAGGGGTGAAATCTGAAGGACAAACATGGTTTAGAGAAATACTGCCATTTGCGACAACATGGATGGACCTCAAGATAATCATGCTAAGCAAAATAAGCCAGACAGAAAAACTTGAAAATCACATGATATCACTTATATGTGGGATATAAACCTAAAAACAACAAATGAGCAGGACAGAGACTCAGACATGGACTATAGACAAGTGGTTACTAGTGGGGTGGGAGAGGATGGGGGAGGTAGACAGGGTAAAGGGGGTCAAATATAGGGAAATAGGGGGAGGGCGAAGGGGTAAAGGGGATCAAATATATGGTAGCTGAAGGAAACTGGACTTTGGGTGGTAAACCCACAATAGAATATACAAATGTCAAATGATAATGTATACCTGAAAATTATATAATTGTATTAACCAAATGTTACCCCAATAAACTTAATTAAAAAAAATTTTTAATAATAAATAGGAAAAAAAGATAGAAGACTAAATTATCAAGCTAAGATTAAGCTTGATATGCAAAACATATGACATATTTTGAGGGTAAAAAAATTAAGCTTTCCTCACCCTTCTTTTCCCAAATTTAATAAATCTGCTTTGGACTCACCAAAAAAAACCAAAAAACCCATATATTTTTAACAAAAGAATTCACCCCATTTCCTTTTCCGCTTTTCTAAATTTTCCAGAACTGATGACCACCCCAATTCTGAAGGCCACTGAGGCCCTGTCTCCAGAAGCTGAAGCCAGCACAGCACTCATTGCAGGTAACAGAGGCTGAGTCAAAACTTTCAGAGTTCAGGGACCTTCTGAGTTCGGGGGCCGTCTCACTCCAGAGATAGCAAGGAACCCAGTGTGATAAACTAGGATTTTCCCTAAACAGGAAAGCACCACAAATTAGAGACAAAATCCATGAATGGGCTTGTTTTGGCATGTAGATTCTTAAACACACACACACACACACACACACACACACACACGACTCTGAAAGACTTCGAGGCTTCTGTTTGAGGCATTGCCAGTAAATGGTAGGTTGGGATGTGGCCACAAACAGATATAGGTACATATGGGCTCTACACTCCAGTATGTGGGTAGGGACGAGGATATGTGTGGTTTGTCAACTGAGTGAGCAAGAGGATGGGAGGGAACAAAGAACCTCCTACAGGATGGCTATGGATTAAAAAAACCCTTCCTGTTGGGATAAGCTATTTCCTGTTTGCCTCCTTCCTGTTTCTATCATAATCATCAGGAACTGGTTGAGAGGGAGTTCAAAAGCCTGTGTCCTTAGCTTAAGCACCAAGAGTTAGATTTCATGTCCCATGGAAGCTGGGCTTAGTGGGAGAATATGGATTTGGAAGTGGACACTAATGGACTAGAACAGGAAGATCCTTATGAAAAGTGAGGGAATTGTCTAATTCAGAGGACCCGATGAATTACTGAGACCTCCTCAATTATGAAACCTCTCTCTATATTTTCCCTCTCCTTTCCAAGTTGTTATCACCGTGGTCTTCCTCACCCTGCTGTCAGTCGTGGTCTTGATCTTCTTTTACCTGTACAAGAACAAAGGCAGCTACGTCACCTATGAGCCTGCAGAAGGAGAGCCCAGCACCATCCTTCAGATGGAGAGTGACTCAGCCAAGGGCAAGGAGAAGGAGGAATATTTCATCTAATGATTCCTGGGTCCCAAGGAGTTTATTCAGACTCTAGTGATAACACATTGACTATTTAATTTATTAGATGAAAGTTTTATCTGAAGCCAGTGAGAAGCCTAGATTGAGCTCCTTCCAGAACACAGGCCCAAATTTAACATCACTGATGCCAGGAACCAGGGAAACGAAGAAAGCTGCTTACAGTGTTGTTGGCCAGGCCTTTGTAATACAGCAGTGTTTGTGACTGACCAACAAGGTGGAGCTATTCCAAGCAACATTTGAGTATGTGCCCAGTCATCTTCAATTTTCCACAGGTCAAAAGGAAGAAGAGAGTTAGGGTCACTGGCTGCTCCTGTCCCCTACCTGGACACCTAGTGACAGTTCCAGTGGAGATAGCGTTCACGGACGTTCTTCCCATTGGCTGGATACCACAGTAAAAGGCTGGGCTAGGAGCGGTAGGAGACTAGAGACTTTACCTCCTGATGAATGTGTGACATCCCCTAATCTGAGCCCTTCCTTTCCGTATTCCCCAACAACCTCATACTTAATGCTATTTTTATCAGAATTAAAAATTTTTCAGATTCGGAAATCAGATTCTCGTCTGCAGGCAATAACTACCTTTACATTTTGACTGATCCCTGCCTAAACTTTCTTGCCATCGTCTTTTGCTTGTTTAACTCTTTTGCATATATTCTCTCCCAAGCAAAAAGGACCCTAGAGAAGTTTCTAAAGTTCCCAGAACAATTTCAGATTTGAAACAAAGATGGTCCTGGGAAGCTTGTCTCGCGTGTCATTAGAAATGTACCCTGGGAGATGGACGATTTATCCTCCATCCTGGCAAGGACCAGTTTCCCAGAATTCATCCTCTGGATACACAGAGGGAACAAGGAACAATCTACCTACCACTTTCCCACCAGTGTCCTTTGGATCAAGCCGAGAAGTTTCTTGGATCTCAGTCTCAAAATGAGGCATGTTTAAAAGACAACTTTTTTGGTAGAGATCATTAGTTCCCCAGATATTACTTTGGAATTAAGCTAGATCTCCTTTGAGGTCTTAAATGTATAGCCTCCATTGTCAAAGCTCAAGTCCACCCCAAGTTAAGACTCAAGAGTTGAGGAATCAATCTTGGCAACCTAGATTCCAGTTTTCAGTATTTCTCCACACAGAACTTTGGAGAAACTGAAGGTCACCCTGAAATTACATAAATTCTAAAACATTTTCCTCGAGTCAAACTTTGGGGCAAGTTAGAAGAATCAACTGTTCCCTTATTTCTAAGTTTATGTTCTGAATTCCTCTGGCATAACAGACTTTTAAGAATCTGAAAGAGCTTAAGAAGCGAAGAAAAGTTAAACATCTAAATGGAACTCATGAAAATGGTCTAATCTTAGCCTTGTCCTCCTGCATTTATTTCAAAACTTTCATTAAAAAAAAAATGGCAGCAGCACCTAACCAAATTCTAGGTGGAATATTAAAGGTATCAACAGAAGAAATCTAAAAACAAGCCGAGTAAAGAATCCTTGAAGTGAGGTGTAATGCAACTTCATCACTTTATTCAAATCTTCAAAATAGTCTTTATTCTACATTTTTAGTATAAAAAAATCCACAAGTTAAGTGCACCACAGTGTAGAGAGAGACATACAACGCTGAACTTCCATAACAGTCAATGGTACAGTCAAACATCACATGTACAGAACACAAAATTTAGATGAACTGAAATTATAAAATAAAATCCAATTGCCAAAAATAAAAATCAAAATATTAAGGATCCCTGAAATATTCTTAACCCTAATGAGATTTCACTGGACTCAAGTCATTTTGTAGTGAGGTGTTCACAATGACCCCGTTAACCTAGCTTAGGAATTCTTGGGAGCCATGAGTGGCTGCATCAGACACTTGGACAATAAACGGTGACCAATTTCTGATTTGAAAACTCCCCTTAATTTGGCTTTATAGTCATCAAGCTTGTGAAATGCATCCTCCTCTTTGCCCCCACCCCCCATTTTAAACAAACTTGTCTACTGTACAGTTTACATTGCTATCCTTTGTTCAAACAAGCTTAGTTTTTCTGGCACCAAAGCAAATTTGGGTTTGGTTCATGTATGAAAAGATAACCTATGAGGAGGGTCCAAAAGGCACCCTCCACTTTTGCCTGAGGAAATGCAAAAGCAGAAGTAATGGGGTCTGTGCTTGAGGCACAGAGGGGATTTCAGAGGATCCTTGTGAAAGACTAGTTAAAAGATGACAAGTGGGGAGAAGTGCAAGGAGAGAAGGAAATTAGTCTGACTGGCTTTCTGTCCTGCACCATTGATTCAATGGAGAGTGGCGGGAGGGAACGGAAGACTAGGGTTGAGGGTGGGATGTGGGACAAAGGATGGAAAGGAAAAGGCAGACAACTAATGCGTTTCATTTATAACAAGTAATATAAATCAAAGACATAAAGGAGATTAAAGACCAATCGGAATAATTTGGCAACTTTAATTCTTAGGAAGATCAAAGTTCCCTCCAAACCTAATTTGATGTTTTATTACTAAAAGCAAAGACCAGTATGGTACAGTATTACTCCAGAGGAATTAAAGGAAGATCCTTAGGGCTGCTTCACCCACATTCATTTTATGAATGGATACCTCCCCTACCTCAAAATGCTTTAGGGAGGTACTGCTACCATTACATGGTTCCTTATTAACTTTGAAAAGTGCCTGAAAGTTTGGGCACCAGAAAGACACCCCAACCACATGTGTCTAAACTGCAACTTCAGGTTAATATGACTAAAGCAGTTACATTGTGAGAAGTGCTGAAGGTATGTGATGTCTTTCCCGGCACAGAGGTGGCCTTGGTTCTTCACCAGATGGTGTAGCCACCATCTGAGCCACCCATGAAGAAGTTTCCCTTCCGCTGAGTTACAAGGACATTGGCTCCCTGCATGACTGCAAGCTGAGCAGCATTGGGAGGGCATCCAGGGGGTGGAGGCTGAAAAGACAAGACAAGATTGATTGGGCACAAAGCAGCTGATACAAAGGAAGTAGACACAGGTGAAACAGAGAACCTGTTAAGAAGATGGCAATGTGCTGACCAGTAGCATCTTAAGGAGCTCGCTCTGCCACCAATCTGGGTCCTAAAGCAGGTGTGTGAACCCAAAGATACGAACAGGAAAGGGAGCCTACCACTTATTCAAAGGATTCCAGCTCCAAAATAAGGCCTATGGATAGATACTGTCTGAATATGGGTAGGCCAGATCCACAGGCATTTTCAGTGATTTCCTACCCATATTCCAAAAACAGGGATGGAGTGCCAGGTCCCTGGCCCCTATACAAAGTCCCCCTATAGTTTTCAAATGACCATGAGATAACCAAAAGGCTCCACCTATTAACACCAATTCCTACCTCATCTCTAACATGTAGTGAGTAGACAGGCCTCAAGGCCTAGCAAGGACCATTTGGGCTAAATTCCCATGTACAGGGGAGCTAAGCAGGAGACATAACTAAAATCCCTAGTATCTTTCTAAAAGCTACTTAATAGAGATTTTGCTTTCTTCTTTTTTAATCATCATGGTCTCTAATAAAGTGCCATGCTGATGGCAAATATTAAGTAAATGCTATGGAATGAATAAGGAACGTTACTAGACCAGTTCACTGTACCAAAGTGAACTGAAAAAGAAGCAGGCAGGACTCCTGACAGGAAAACAAAGGCATCTGCTTAACTGAGGCCCCAGATGCTACTAGTCTGCCACAGTGCTGCCCTCTCAACCACTTTCTACCCAACTAGTGAATGTCACTGGTTGCACCAATACCAGCAACTATTATCAAAGAATGGTGAAAAGATGAATACGTAGTCATAAAAAGTTTAAATACACAAGGGATGAATTTTCTGACAAGGTCATACTCACAGGAATATTGCCAGCAGTAGCCCCAGCTCCAAATCTGGCACCTGCATCATACCCTCCGTCCACCAGCACTGTTGAACCAGGTGGGTAGATGGGGCCAACTGGATAATAAGCCATGGGGACTGTAGAACCTAAAGGTCCAACAGCCACAGACTGGGCCATGGGAAGATACAGTGAGGTGCCAGGAAATGCAGCTGACATGGTGGGGACTGTGGCAGCCCCTGGGTGTACAAAGCTCGGACGATAGAGCTAGAAGAGGCAGAAGAGAAGGTAAAATGTTACTTTATGACATTCCTATTTCAGATTTCATTCCCGTTTCCTCTTTAATGAGTCAATTCTTAATTCTCATTGTGCAGAATACAATCTATGAGTTATATAAGTTGCCCTTCTACTACCACTCAATAGTGTCCTGCTATAACTAATGTTAGCCTCAAGGAATGCAAATTCATCTTCAACCTGTGTCAGATACATAAAAATAATCTGAACTCCCCAAAATTAATGAACTATATATTGTTTTAGATTATTTACATGAGCAATCTCTTGTTTGTGAACAGTAAATATGTGGAATCAGACTTAGTTAAGGACTGAAAATGTGACCCAAAAGTATTCTCAACCAGCTCAAGTCTAGTAAACTGGAAGCACCTCTGAGTAGGCAGGTGGAGCATCAGTATAGGGTGGAGCCTGAGGAAGATGCAAGGTCTGAGGGTACACTGGATTCCCAGGAGGCTGTACAGGGTAGGTTGGCTGCGTTGGATATTGACCTGGAAGACAAGAAAAAGCGCATGTTCCCTACCATGCCCAGCCACTAAAATGGGGGAGTGCCTACTGGGTAGCTGACCTAGCAGGAGCAAGCAGAAGGAGATTTGCAGACTACTCTGGATGGCCTGATTCCTGGAATCAAGAAAGTGAGCATTCTATTTGCACCCTTATCACTGAAGATGTTAGATTCTAACTGGACAGGAAAGGCGCTCTTCCCACTATTATTATACCGTTGTAAGAGGAAAGTCCAGCTGGGCCCAGGTTCCTTCCAGAATGCATGACAAGTCTGGTCACCCGTTCTTGCCCATGTTTCAAGGGTATATCCTGCCTCTGCTCTGGGTAGTCGCTACAGGCCTGGCTGTAACTCGCTAAGACCTAGCGAGTAACGATGGTTATGATTATTTACCTCACAGATGCCTGCTCAAGGTCGACTTCAAATTAAAAGAGTGAATGGTGGAAGTGAACCTTGAGACCAGACAGGGTGAAGGGGAAAGTCTTGACTTGAGAAACTGAGGTCGTGTTCTACCAGACACACTGGTACCATCACAGGAACCGGGAGAAGTTCTGACCGCCAGCGAAGAGAAATGGAAAGCAACCCTTCAGGCCCTGGCCCGCCCACCAGCGCCCACATCTTTTCTAGTTAAGCCCGTGGGCCTGCCTGTGGTTCCGGAGCACAACACCCCGCCTTTGCCGGCTCTCCATTGGCCTACCCAAATCCCTGCTCTAGCTCCTCATTTGCTCCTGCAGATGTCCATCATGACAAAGCTCCCCCCACCCACAACCACACCCCCCCCCCAACCGCGAGCCCTCAGCTCCAAACTGCGCCACAGAGTTTAAGGGGGAAAGGGCCGGGAGGGAGCGAGTAGCCGTAGTTTGGGGATGACGAAGGCGTCTGGCGCAGCCCTCAGGACTGCAGCCGGCCGAGGAGCGCGGCGCAGCTCGCCCCAAGCTTGGCGTTGGGTGACCCTGAGCTCCAGGCCCGCTCGTTCCGGGCCAGCACTACTCCCCACAACGACCTTAGCCGTCCCCTGTCCTTGCCTTTGCTGTTCATGGTGGCTGCGGGTCCGGTTCGGCTCGGCGTCGCGGACGGTTATTTTTTTCGTCCTCTTCCTGTTCGTAGTCACTTCCGTGCCACGTGACGATTCGTCCTCCTAGCGTCACCCGATGCCCGAGTGTCGTTGCCACCGGAAATCCAGCCCCTTTGCCCGGCCTCCAGTAGCGAAAGGGAGGGCCCGCGTGATCACGCCCACTCGCGTTGGCCCCGCCCAGTAGGTCACTTCCTCCAACCCTCCCACTTCTGTCCTTCGACTGGGGAAAAACCAAAAATATACGGGTACAGTTATTACCTATAAACAGGACCTTGTCTCTCGATTGCGCTATCGGAGGCAGAACCATTAATCTATTTCCAGGAAACTTGTTCCACCTACGCGCATCAGCTCAAGGTCACCTCGACAGCCTTTCCACGAGAGGCATAGATTTCTACAAATTTCTTTACCTGATCAGCGCTCCCCAGACCTTGATCTATATCACTCGTTCCCCTCCTTCTAAACCCAACTTCAGCCTCAACTCCGTAAAGATTTATTTTGCCTATCCAACTCGCATCAATCCTCCGAATTAGACCATCGCTTGAATTTTTGCTGCCTTGTCTGTTCCACCGACAGACTGTTGGTATTTACTTATGTGTAACTGTCTCCCTCACCAAAAGGAAGGTCCTACTGTGCTGTGCCGTCCACAACAGCTAGTACTAAAACTGGCATACTCGTAGTACCCAAGGAGTGGCGGTGGCCCTATCCTTCCTTTGGCACCTGTTATAGGTGACCTGAGGGGTGCCTTGTTTTTATTTTCTCTGTATCTCTTCGCCTCTAACTCAATTGTCCCATAAAGGCAAAGATGCCATCCTTTAGGACAGCGATTAAGTTTTTCCTTCTCCGTCTTTCATTTTAAAATATCTGCTGAGCGCTTGCTATGTGCAAGTACAGAGATAAAGCTGCACAAGACTGTCCAATGTTATTTTCTCATGGAGTTTACATTATATATTGTAATAAGAATAGTATTAGAAAAGCATCTGAAAAGGAGGGATAACCCCTCAATAAACATTAGAAGGCTGATAAATATTTGCTGATTAATTAATTAAACCACTAAAAAGACTCCTACTCCAATTTAGTAATCCTTTGCCTTTGTCTCCACAGTTGTATTCCAGTTTGCAGAGCACCCTTAAAACTGCATGATTTCATGGGGTCTTCACAGGTCTTCACAACAGCCCTGTGTGGCAGGCAAGGCTTGTTTAAGCATGCTTGTTTTTCGAATGAGAGAAATGATTAAAGAGGTTTGCCCTATGTCACAAAATGAATAGGTTACAGAATCAGGTCTTGTGTCATGGCCCTCAGGTTCCCAAGTCGGTGTTTTTGTTTTGTTGCTGGTTGTTTTTTTTTCCCCCTTATCACTTCACACTGCCTATCATGCCTAAAATACTCTAAAAGTCCAATGTCCATGACTTTTTGCTTTTGGACTTCTTTTAGGTTTGTTCCCCTTTCAATATATTCATGTTATTAATTTGGTTCAGACTAATAATAGTATTAGAAAGCTGATGGTATTTACCTTGTATTTCTGACTGTTCTTGAAGGCAGGCACAGTGTTAGACATTCACTCATTCAGCACTTATTTGTAGAGTACTTAACCAATTCCAGGCACTGTTCTAAAACAAAACAAAGCCCTTGCTCTCCGGAAGCTTACCTTCTAGTGAAGAAGCTTGTAAAATTTTTTGACCAAAATCCACAGTAATTCACTCTAAATCATGACCCCGAATACACACACTTATAAACATTATAACCGAAACAAAATTTTATGACCTACTACTTATCCTTCTATGTACGATGGACTGTGGTATTTTCTATTCTCTCCTTTTTCAATTCTGATTGTGATTTCACATCCCCCTAACAAGTTAGGACCCACGATTTGAAAAACACTTTTTTAATGGACTATTATCCCCAAGGCCTTTGCAATCAATAATTGGCGAGTAAATGAATGAATAAATCCTTGCAGGTCAGATCAGCAAATCTTTTTTCCTGTATCCTAACTTTTCCAAATCAGATCTTAAATTGATTTCACCCCAAAGCCCTAAACTGGAGAGGTCACTAATCCATCCCGATCCTTACCCTGTGCTCTGGGCCTCAGAAAATAAACAAGTGAAACTATGAAAGAAAACTTCCTTTATTTCTCTTTCTGAGTTCGTAGTTATGAACTCTGGAATTGTGTTGACTATAGCAGCCTATGTCAATGAGAATTTAAGAAGTGAACTCTAAATCAAGATACTAGTTCTGGTCTTCTGTCAACAACTAACTGACTTTGGTCCTCATCTATTCAGCTCTCACTTGTTCTCTGCTGTATATGAATCCAATACTATGCCACTGACTTTACAAATATTATCCATTTAATGTCCATAGTAGACTGAGGGAAGGTGCAGCTAAGGGAACTGTATTTCAGAGAGGTTAAGTAGCTGAACTAAGTTACAGAGCTGCAGAGTCAGTATTTGAGCATTGTTTTAAATCTGTTTACATTGTTTTTAATCTGTTGCCCCCCTAAGGATCTCGGTTTCATCATATGCCAAAAAAAATCACACAATTCTTGTGTCACCTCCAGCTCTAAATCTAGACTCTGTTTTAGGGAAGGAAAAGAGCAAAGAAGACAGAGGGGAAGTGGGCAGAGCTGATAATCAAGTTGTAAATTCTGGTCAGGCCCTACCAGGTGTTAAGAATTCAAATATTTCTACTAAATGGTAAACAGCCATTGCCCCAAGCCTTCTCCCCAAGTACTCACCTTCTGCTCTAGCTTTCCATTAGATACCCGCACTCCCACCCAGAACCTCTCCCCCGTTTAATAATTAAAAGATTAACTCTTGACATCCAGGGAGCTTCCAGGACCTAGCTCCAGCTAAGGCAAGCTGCTTTCAGATTGATCAGTGCCCGGATGTTAGGTATTTTGCCTATCACCCTGGGACCTGGGCAAAGGGAAAGCCGAGGCAAAGCCAAATGAGATTACCAACAGAAATGGAAGGGTTGCAAGCCACTGTTTTTTCTGGCAAGTGGGATTAAGGATCAACCGGCCACTTTCTTGGACAGGAGTCAAGAGCATTTCTGTTTTTTGGTTTTTGTTTTTTCCATTTTCCTGGGTCCCCCAATGAGATGAAGATGTTAATTTAGTTCTTTATCAAACATCCTTTTTTGAATTAATTTAACAACTATTTATTGAGCACCTATTATGTGCCAGGCCCTGCGATAGGCATTAGGAAAACAATAGTGAAGAAGCAGGCTTGGTCTCTCCTCTCTGGAACTTAGTCTACCTAATGGAAGAGATAGAGAAATAAACAGATAATCATAATATAGTGTGATTAGTGCTGACACTAGGACATAATGGGGTGTTATAAGAACATATAGGTGAGGTACCTATGGTACTGTGGTCAAGGAAGTCTTCCTACTGACAGTGATGTCTGAAATGAAATCTGAAGGGTGAGTGGAAGGTAAGCAAGTGAAGAGGGTTCCTCAACGAGGGAACAGTTTATGCAAAGGCCTAGAGGTGAGAGAATTTATGGAGAGGGAAGACAGGAAAACAGTTCATCGTGGCTGGAGCATGAACTGGGGAGTAAGGACTGGGATGAAGCTGAAGAGGGAAAGAGGAGCCAGACAGTGCAGGGGGAAAGAGGAGCCAGACAGTGCAGGGGGGCTTCGGAGCCCATGGAGGATCACATCTTAAGACACTGGATTCTATCCAGGGGCACTGGTTAGCCACAAAGACTTTTAGGCAGAAAAGTGACATGATCATGATTTTATTTTAGAAAATTCCCTCTGGCTACAGAATATAAAATAGATTAGAGAAGTAACAAGAGTGGAGGTGTGTCTGGGAGAACAGTCAGACTACAAATTAGTAATTTAGGTGAGTAAGGATAGTAGACTGTCCTGGGGTAGGGGGAATTCTAGAAATATTTAGGAGGTAGAAACAACAACAATATTGGGATTAATGTTCAGAATTGATTTACAGGACTAATGTCAGGGATGAAAGTTCTAATATAATAAAGTCCAAAAACAAATGATAAATTAGAAAAAGGTATTTGCAGTTTGTATCACAAAGGGCTAATCTCCCTGCATATAAAGAACTCCTAGAAATCAGTAAGTGTATGACCAACCATTAAAAGTAGCACATGACATTTACATACAGTTCACAGAAAAGGAAATACAAATGACTTCTAAATATATGAAAAGATGTTCAGCCTCACTCTTAATAAGAAGATTAAGCAGATTGGCAAAAATCCAAACATTTGCTAACTTTTTTTGCAGGGCTGTGGATAAGCAGGCACTTGAATTTACTGATGGTGGGAATGTAATCGGTACAACTCCAATAGGGTTACTTTGGCAATATCTATCAAAATTACAAATTACCATTCCCACTTCTAAGAATTATTTTCACAGCTGTATTTGCACTCATGAGAATCACTGTACATAAAGCGGTTCGCTGCAGTATTTCTTGTAAGAGGAAAAGCTGAGAAACATGTTCATCAATAGGGAATGTGTTCTTCAATAGAGAATTGGTGAAATAAATAGTCAATAATACAAATTGTACATCTATACAATTAAATAATATGTGGCTGTAATGAAGAATGAGAAAGCTCTTCAAAATATTTTTTTAAGTGAAAAAAAAGGAAAGGTTCAGAATACTGTGCTTAGCATGATGCCCTTTGTGTAAAAGAGCAGGAAAACCAAGAATATTCATTAGTATTTGAGTAAATAAATTCTGGAAGAGCACACAGCATACCCATAAAAGTGGTTACCAGGTGGGGTTGGGAGACAGAGGTGGGAGTGAGACTTTTCACTATAGACCTTTAAAGTTAAAAAAAAATTTGAACCATGTGAATGCTTACCAATTCAAAACGTTAAAACACTGTTGGCACACTTATTAAAATGGCTAACATGAAAAACAAAATTTCAAGTATTAGAGAGAATATAGAGCTTCTAGAATTGTCATATACTGTGGGTAAGAGTGTAACACGGTACAACCACCTTGAAAACAGTGTGGCAGGGTCTTTAAAAATTAAACACATGCATACCACTCCTGTTTACCCAAGAGAAATAAAAGGATATGGGCACACAAAGACTTACACATGGATATTTTTAACAGATGTATTTGTAATAGCCCAAAACTGGAAACAATGTATATGTCCATCAACAGGTCAATGGATAAACAAATTATGGTACTGCCATACAATCAAAAGGAGTGAACTGTGGATCTATACAACAATGTGGATAATCTCAAGTATGCTGAGTGGAAGAAACCAGATTTAAAAAGAGAGTGCATACCATAAGATTTCATTTATGTAAAATCTTGGAAAATACAAACTAATCAAGTGATAAAGAGCAGATCAGTGGTTGTCTGTGTAAAGGGAAGGGACGGGGACAGAAGGGAGAGATGGACCCTGGGAAACTTTTGGGGGTGATGGATATGTTCGTTATTTGATTGCAATGATGGTTTCGTGGGTGTGTACCTATCTCAAAATTTACCAAAATGTATATTTTAAACATATGCAGTTTATCAGTTATATCTCAATAAAGGTACTTTGAAAATAATATTAGGGTGAAGAAGAAGGAAGAGCCAAGGATGATGGCTAACAAACCCTTTCAATGCGCTTGGGCAAAACAGATTCTGAAAGGAAAATCACAGCAGAACTTGGAAAGTGCTACAATAGAGATAGATAAGCTGTGCTATAAGGGCTCAGAGAACAAGGGTGCCTCTTCCTGCTGGGCCCCCCAATCCCAGTTAATTAGGCTGACTAGAGTTTTCTTATGTACTTCATTGAGCACCTGCTATGTGTTGTGCTCTTCATTTATCTGACTGGAAAAACAAAACCACCTCCTATTTCCCAGCCCAAAGAAGGAGGGTGGAGGTTTATGGAAGTATCCAATTAGGCTCTTTGAAGCAGCCTTTTTAAAGCTTTGGCTGGTCTTTGTGTAACTACAGGAACAAGAATTACAAGATACACGACTCAGAAATGGACCCTCCTTTTTTATTCCTGGAAAGTCTTTGTAAGAGAGGGACTAACACTGCTCTGCATAATAATAATAGGGCTACCTACCGCCACTGTAGCTGGACAGCCTGCTAAATCCTAGGGCAATATCGCTTCTTTTTGGGTTTTGATCAATTTTTCTCAATTTGAAATCCCAAACCAGTGACCTGAGTCACGGCATCAGAATCATTTAGTGCTTCTTAAAATTGCAAAATAATGGGGTAATACTAACACACACCAACATTCACTGATTTGGGGGCTGAGATTTCATTTTATTCTTCGAGGAGTGTATGTGTGTCTCCGTGTGTGTGTTGCCAAACATTACTTACTTTCCAAAGGGCACTTGGAAGAATAGGGTCTCATCTGCATCTCAGTCTAGCCAGGAGACTGGAAGGGGTCTGGACATGGCATGTGAGCCTCCCCTAGAAGATTCTGCTGGATGGACTGTGTGCCAAAGCTCACTGGACCACGTGCACTTTGACGCCTTTTCTCTGCTCTTTCCCTCCATCCCCACAACACTCACCTCTTCCAGACTGAATTCGTCAGACTTGGGGAAATGTACTTCTGAGGATAGCTGAGGAACCAGAGGGAGGAAGGGCCTGGGGCTTCCCAGAAGAAGTGGAGGTTTGAAGGAGGAGTTCCTAGGGAGGGAAGCAGACCTGAAGACAGGGAGCCAGGTAAGGGTTTGGAGGTCCATCCATGAAAGGCTCTGACTCTTTAATAAAGATCGAACTTTTTAGCTGTTTTTCACTTGGATCGTAGGGCAAGTTAAAACCAAAGTTTTACTGCTTTCCTCTTGCTCATTAGAATTCTCTTTACTTTTCTTTCAACTCTTCATTCAAGAACAGCCTTGAATAGTCATGTTAGGGAGAATTCATAGCTATGCCATATTGTGAATATAGTTGTGTTTTAACCACACCATGAGTTCTAGGCTGTGGCTAGCAGCCAAGTGAGTGGCCCAGGACAGAATGAAACAAAGGGTCAAGCAGAAGACTTGGGGGACAGAAATGAGACAAACGTTGCCTCCCATTCCACTACTCTGAATATATCCTAGAGAGAGGTGACCCTTAAAATGAAGGAAAGTCCTGACACTTGGGTTTCATATATATTATCGCATTTAACACTTTTAAAAACCTAGGAGTAAGTGTTACACGTATTTCACAGATGGAAAACTATGGCTTAAAGAGGTTGACTTGCCCAAGGTTACACAGCTAATAAGTGACCATGGCCAAGTCTGAACCTAGATCTGTGGCTCTGACTGGACTGTAATGTCTCCTACTTGTGGCAATGGAAGTTGGCAGTCATAGCAGTTAATGGCCTGTCCGTGCACCAAAGACATTTGTTATTCTCTATGCTGTAGAACTTAGTATTACTTGATACTATCAAACTTACTTTGCTTCTGTAGTTCACAGAGATAATCAAGATATAAAAAAGAGGAAACAAAATCAATGGTTCATGGAAAACATTGTGAAATGTGTCTATCTTGGGAATGGTGGGTTTTATCATCCAGAGGACTTAGGAAGACAGAATATAAAAAACATAGAATGTGGAACAAAATTTAGGTTCTAGTCATGGTTTGCTCCTAATCAGCTGTTTGGCCTTAGACAAGTCATTTAACCCCTCTGACCTTCAGTTTTCTCATCTTGAAAATTATTCCTACCTCAGAGACTTGATGTGAAGGTCAAATCAGAAGATAAATGATAAATACATTTTGAGCTGTAGAATGCAACCTGTATATAGCTTAATGTAAGTATTAACTCTATCATATTTGCAGAAGCTGCCCTTGATTTGCAAGAAAGGACACGCTTTTTGACTACTTCCTGGGCACAATCTCTGTGGAAGCAGGAGTCAGGGGACTTTAGCCAAGTTAAGTGGATGGTGGTTGAATCTGCCAGTTTATTTCCTACTCTAAGCTTCCTTTCTCTCTTATCTACATATCTGCATGTCAGGAATAATTTTTTCCCCCTACAATATCATTTTTTAATGGAAACTTCCAAACTTACTCAGACGGTAGAAAGGAGGGGGAAGGACAAAAGCCCACATTTCTTCAGCATTTCAATCAACAACCTCATTTTCTTCTAACGGTTGAAGTGAACTTCTTATGAATAATGGATAATGGCCTGATGAATATGCACACAGCCTGTTATGCCTGTGAGCTTTGGTAAATAATTTATGAGCTAAAATGTTCCTCACCTTGTTACTGTACAAAAATTATAAAAAAAAAAACCCACATATTTACCCTTTGAGCTGGTAGGGTGATCTGTCAGAGTGACAGCAGCCCATCAATACAGTTTTATATCATTGATAAAATTAAATTAAATATACTAAAATATATACATTTCAGAGTGGGAGGTCTGTAAAAAATGGAGCATGCAGAGCCACACTCCTTGTCACATACAAGTTTTCAAAAACTCTGGCTTCATCTTCAAATATCCCTGGATTGTTAACAGCATTCAGGGACCTTCTCCTTCATAGCCCATTCTTGTCACAAGAACTTCAATATGACCAGTCAAGATGGACAACAGCTTCCCTGTTTTATGAAAACTGGCCGTCCACAACATTATAAAATTATAATGTTAACATTATAAAATTATAATGTTAACATTATAAAATTTAAAACACTAAGATTTTTTTTAAATCCTAAAAGCTTTCATAGAGAACGACCATACTACGCATAGGTGGGAAAAAAACTGGTTGAGAAGCACTTGCCATATTTCCTTTCCTCACAGCTGAGAGGTTTTTTCCTGCTGACCAACCGGACACCCTGCTGTATCATCTTTCAACTCACTCCCACCTGCACAAGCCTCAGTCCCTTAGCAACAGCAGTGATGTCTTTAATCTGGTGGTTGGAGAGGGGGAGGGGCAAGATGAACTGTAGAGATAAGGAAGGCGTTTGGAAAAATATGCACAGATCCTGGAGAAATTTGGTTGCTCCACAAGTTTTGAGGACATGGATCTGGGTCAATTCTCCGGCCAGGAAAGATAGGACCTCAGCAATCATCTACTTAGATTCCAAGAGTTTTCTAGGAATAAAGTATGTGCCAAGGGAGACTCTTACTGTCAACAGAGTATCCCTAATGAGCTGGGTGCTTAGAGGAGATCAGGCAAAAAAGGAAACAGAAGGCCCTGCCCCATATCTGTGGGAGTAAACCAGTATATTCTCAGGAAACAGAATGAATGGCCTATAAACAAAAAATTATATAATGAAGTTACTGGATCAACGATGTAATTAAAATGATAATATTAATTAGGACAATATTCAAGAAGGTTTCTTGGAGGAGGTAAATCTTGATAGAGTTTGCAAAGAAAGAAGGAATCCAATTAATATAGAGGTATATATGGCCAGGCTTTCCTGATCTGGGCCCTGTCTATCATTCCAACCTCATTTTGTGCAATTCTCCCTGTCACTTGCTGTATTCCAGCCACATTGTTCAAGTCTCTTTCAGTTTCTTGAACACCAAGTTCTTTCCTGCCTCATTGCCTCTGCCATTGCCTCTGTTCCTTCTATCTCGTACTTATTCCATCTTTTAAACTTTGCCCTATATATGTATGATGTCCTCAGAGTTCTTCTCTGTCTCTCAGTGTTAATCACCTTCTTGTTTTCTTAATCATCATGTGTTTATTTTTTGTTCAATGTCTGCTTCCCCAGTAGACTATATAAATTCCAAGAGAGTAGTCTGTTTTGTTTTCCTTTGGACACTTAGCAGCCAGCCCAGTGTCTGGCACACGATAGATAATAAATATTTGTTGAATAATGTAGACTCAAAAGGCTTGGGAAGTGGGTGCGAAGGAGGAAAAGAAAATGTACTGGGCTGAGGATAGTGCTGAAGAATTTTATTTAGCATGAGAAGCAGAGGGAAGCCACTTGTGACATCTTCTCCCCACCCACCCATGGAAATATTTATATTGTTGGCTTTTTTCTGATTATAAAATATAAACTTATTCTAATAAGATTATATTGCAATATTGTATAAAAAGACTATCATACGTATTGGCGAGGATGTGGAACAACTAGAACTCTAGTGTTACTAGTAAGGTTATACATTGGTTCAAACATTTTGGAAAACTATTTAGCAGTATCTACAAAAGTTAAACATGTAAATCAAACCTAGCAATTCCATTCCTCAGTATTTACCCAGGAAAAATAAGTGCATATATTCACCAAAAGACTTGTATAACAGGGTCCATAGAAGCTTTATTCATAAAAGACAAAAACAGGAACAGCCTAAATACTCATCAATAGTAGAATGAATAAATTGTAGTGTAATTATGCAATGGAATATATAAGCAATAAAAAAAACAAATAATGCTGCTAATCCCACAATGTGGATGAATCTGAAAAAACATATGTTGAGTGACACAAAAGAGTACATACTGTTTGATTCCATTTATGTGAAGTTCAAAACCCAGCAAAACTAATCTATGGTGATAGAAATCAGAATAGTAGTAACTGGGAGTTTGTCAACTCTCGAGGAGTACAAGGGAGCCTTTTCGGGTATTGGAAATGCTTTGTAATCTTGTCGTGGATGGTGATTACATATATATGTAAAAATTTATCAAGGTGTACATTTAAGATCTGTGAATTTTATGCCCCAATAAAAAATTAAATAAAAAATAATATTCAAGTAATGCAGAAATGTATAGAATAGAAATTAAAGGTTTCTTTTACCCAAAGAAAACCACAATTAACATTTTGATGTATGTCTCCCCGAATCCCTTTATCATGTCCACTTCTTTCTTCACACAATCCCTGATATCCATGTCATTCAAGGAATTTTATCTATCCATGTGTAGCACAAACCAGTTACACAGCCTAAGTGTTTCTGCCTTCACATTAAGAGATTCAATAGCAATACTGTGCCCCTTCACATAACAAGCTGTAGGAAATACAAAAATGAGTTAAGTCACAACCAGTGCTGCTGAGGAATTTATAGTCTAAGGGGATGGACCACAGGGACTATCGACCAAACAAAACCCCCAAGAGCTATAATATCATGACATGTATTAGAGTTTCACAGGGCCACTAAAATGGATTCCAACTATTGTACAAGTAATGATACCTTACAGTTGTATAGAGCTGACAATTTTCAGTGTTTTCACATACAGACTTACCATTAACCTAAGAAGTTTCAACCTTGTGAAGTACTGATGATAGATATTACTCTCATTTTATAAGTAATACAGGAGTTAAATTACTTGCCTGGACTGCTGGTGGAAGAGTTGGGATTAAAATCTAAATATTCTGACTCCTAATCCATTGGTTGCTCATAAATCTGCCACCAGGGTTATGTCCTCACCCCCAGATGCAAACGGCCAGCTGATAGGACGTGAGCTCTGCTGACCAGGCAAACTATGATGATACCAGGCTTCAAGAGGGAAGGTTCTGTGAGCAGAGCCCTGGATGTGAGCAAGCCGCATATACTTTTTCTGGAAAAGTATATAGCGATGATCTGGAGCCACCTGGTGCTGCTCCCCTCTCCTCTCTTCTCCTCCCCTGCAGCATTCTTCTACCCCTGGGCTTAAGGAACAGTCCGGGGAGGGTCGAGGGCTCCACTTCCATCCTTCTCACACTACCTTTCATTTATGCCTACCTCATCATAAGACCACCAAAACAGTGGATGGAGCAGCCTAGACTGACAGCAGGCTGTCTCAATGTTGGAATCCACTGTTTACCAAATTTACAGATCCTGCAATTCTCCCCAATTCTCCCCTCATCTCTTCTCTTCCCCTTTGTTCTTCCAACTCCTTACTCTTCCTTTTGTCAGCTGTTTCTCCGATCTGCTTTCAGTCAGCCTCTTCTTACAACCTTCCTCATTCCCTGCCTTCTTGAGCCTCTAGATAAACCCAAACCTCCTCACGTGTCATCACCACCACCAAGCCAGACGTTTTTCCTCCATCCCAGAGAACTTTTGTCTATTTTTTACATTTCCTTGTCTGCTTGGACAAGACGGCAGCCAAGCTGTCTTTGGACGACACAGCCCACAAGCGCTACTGAGGTGGCGGCGGTGGGGGCGGGGGTGGGGGGGAAGCATTCAATTCAGGACCAAAGTCCGCTCCTTGAAATGGAGTTGGGCAACAGCTGCTCCAGACATTCGACGCTGGCTGAGCGATGTCTGAGCTCCTCTTCCTTTCCCGCGGTAGAGTCCCGGCCTGGGGCTTGGGAATGGACACGAACTTGACTTTCAACGTTTAGAAAGGAAGATGACTGACTAACCTAGAGAGGGAAATGCGGTTGCTGGGAGTCACCGCTGTTACCACCCCACCCTAAGCTGAAGGGAATGTGGCATAGGGTCCCCAGTCCGGACTCCCGTGCGCCTGCTCCCACTCTCGCACCTTCCAAAATGAAGACTTCAAGCGGCATTTCGGAGGGGGCTGCGTGACCTGCCGCACCGACCCTCCACTCCTGTGGGGGGAGCGAGCCTGCGGGGCCTCCCAGCGTGGGTAGCGGCTGAGGGTCCCCTCCCCGCCCCCATCCCTGGTTTCTGGCTCCCCGATCCCCTCCCTTCCCCGCCCGCCCCCGGCGGCTGGCGAGCGCGGTGCAGCATGCGGCAAAGCTCTTTGCATAAATTATGCTCATGACGCAGTAGCTAAAAAAATCCAAGTGATAGCAGAGGAAGGAGGGAAAAGGAGGAGGAGGAAAGGGGCTGTGGAACATGAGGGAAAAGGAGAAAAATATACTATACCTGTGGCCCCCCCCACTGGCCCTTCCCACTCCGCGGCCTTCACCCCTGCCGCCTAGCGTAGCCCGTGGAGTCCCCTTCGGCTCTGCCCAGCCCGGGCTGGGGGCCCGGGGGCGGCAGCGGGTCCCGACCGGTTACCCGGCCGAGCCGAGCCCAGCCAAGCCGCACTGGCTTCTTTGTCTGCGGGCGGCGGCCACCCGGGCCCCGGCCCCGGCCCCCGGCTCCCCGGCCCGGACTGTGAGATGAATCGCTAATCGGTGGCCGCCGGGCACCTAGGGCGAAGGCGGCTGGGGCTCGGGCTCCGGTAAGTAGCGGGGTCCGGGGCGGGGAGGGGTTTGCACGGAGGGGGAGGGGGCCGGGCAGGGGAGGTTTCGGGTTTGGTTAATATGCAATGCCCGTAATTAGCATAATTTATATATTTATGATAAAGAGGGAAAAAAATGCCGCGGGGCCGGGGCGCCAGGATGCTGGGCCCGGCAGCGGGGAGCTCTGGGAGTGGGACAGCGTGCGGCCGCCCTCCTGGGAGCGGGAAGCCCAGGGCCGCGCCCTCGCCCGCCCGCGGGCCGGCGGGGACCGGGAAGGGGTGGGGGCAGCCGCCAGGTAGACCCCGTAGGGAGCTTGCACCTGGCCCCTCCCGGTTTCTGTCCCTGGAGCCAACGTGGGGTACAGACTGTAGAAGATGTTCTATATACAGATCCCGTGGCGACCAGGAGCGGATTCTCGCCCCACGGGAGAACCTGGGAGCCTGGGTTCCCGGCGGTTACTGTCGGCTTAGGAGGCGAGGGCGACCTGTTACAATTCTCTCCAATCGCAATACACCAGGAGGACTGGTGGGACTCCGGGTTAGGGACCCGGGCGTTGCTGGAAGGGTGGGGGAGTGGTGGGCGGGTCACCATTGAGCAGAGCATGAACACTTCATAAATATTTAATAACAATATTATTATTAATACATTTTCATAATAATGGGCCGATATGTGCTCCCTGGGCAGTCTCATCTGGCAAGGCCAAGGGTGCCTTGCAATCTTCACTTTAGCGTTGGGATCTCTCACGCAGCTGTGATTGGAAGCCTAAAACCTGCACAAAACAGCCTCTACTGAGGGGCAAGGGTAAATCAAAGACTGTCAGGAAGCCTTCCTGGGCAAATGAAAAAAAGCTCTTTGCAGAGATTTTATCTTTATCTGCTCATGTGCTCTGAGTCTCTGTTCTGAAAGTAGAAGGCTGGTCTTCAATTGTTCATAGACGTTTATCTCTCCTCCCCTTTCTTGGTAGTCTAAGGCAGCCAACATTGACAAGCATATCAGCGGTAGAACTTTATTAGTTCACTTGTCCGAAAAAAAATACCCACTCTGTGCCACACTCTGAGCAATACAGATAGAACTTCTTCTGTCCTGGAGTTTCCATTCCAGTTTGGAGGGACAGGCAGATCATAAACATGAAAACAAACAAGATAATGTCATGTGGGGGTGTGCGTTTGTGTGTGTGTGATAGGCTATTTCTTCTCTTCTTGAAAGTACTCCCTGGCAATTAAGAAAAAGTGAGTCAGAAGAAATTTGCTTCCCTGAGGGTTCTCTGCATTATGAAGGAACATGGGCTAAGATAATATCCCCCTCCCCAAGATTTACTCACTATAAAGTCATAATAGTAATCTTTTACATTTTTTATAACACTTTACAATTAAAAGCATTTTTATATGCATGCTTTACTTCAATTAAAAATAATAACAATAACATAACAAACAATTATACAATGCTTGCTGTGTGCCAGGCCCCGTCCTAAGTGACTTACATAAATGTTATCAATTTAATCCTCACAGTAACCCATGAGGTGTGTGCTATAATTTAGCCCCATTTTATAGTTAAGGAAACTGAGGCTTAGAGGGGTTACCTGAGGCAGAAGCAGTACTCAACTTGGGTCTTCTGCCTTTATGGCCCAAGCTCTTTCTTGTCAAAATGAAGATCAGAAAGTCCACAAGAGGGAGTGAGACCTGGGAGAAACTGGCCAAGGGAGACAAGGTTTGGGATTGAGGAGCTGGACAGGCATATTAGGAAGGAGTAAGTGTGGTCAGGGTTCTTCAGAACTCAATCTTACTTCTTTAAAATCATTTTTTAAGTCACCCTAGTATTGGGAATGGGGGCAAAAAAAAATTGAAATAGGATATGTGTTTTGAGGAGAAGATAGGAAATATGAGAAAACTAAGTAATCCGATTTCTTACTTTGTATTTTCAGCTAATATTCATTAACCTCCTGTTATGTACTAGGTATTATAACCTCTTGTTATGATAATAAGTGGACCTACATTCTTGGAGCTTACAGGCTAGTGGGGGAAGACACCTACTTTTTATTTTTTACATTTCATATGCTCCCTCCTATCGTCCTGCCCAGAATTAATCAAGTTTGGGCATAAGAGAAAGGGGGCAGGAGGAGAAACTAAACCTAAATTTGTCCTTATTAAACAAGTCTTTACTCACATGCCTAAGATTATAAATGGTAGGTTTGAAAGGGAAAATAAAGTTATTCACTGCTTTTCGATTTTTTTCCCTTTCCCTCCCTCTGGCCCATGTGTGTGCCTAGCTGGTCTACCAACCACATAGCAAGCCATTATTTCTGCCCGTGGATCCAGGGTCTGAAGGGGAGGATCTGGAGCAGAACTGAAAGCTTCCACTTCCCAATGTGTCTTGATCCTTGGGGGCCAGAACAGTCCCCATCCGCCTTCCTCCCATTTACAGAGAGAAGGCTTGGTGTGGTGTCAGAAGGCTAGGAGTCTGGGGCAGGTGGACACACTTTGAAATTTGAATCAGCCACTGACTCTACTATGATCCTGGTCAAGTCACCTGACCTCTCCCAACTTCCATTTCCCTATAGATAAAAAATAGAGATCATAATAAGAGCATTTTACTTACATGATCTCATATTATCATAACAACCCCATAATGCTTGCCCATTTAATCATCATTTTAAAGATAAGGAAATTATGCTTCAGAGAGATTAAAGCAGTTGCCCAAGACCACAAAGCTGTTTAATGGCCTAGCTGGGGCTTGAATCTAGGTTTCCTCCAAAGCCTATACCCTTATCTCTCTTTGATCCTCAACTTTCTTATCTATAAAAATGGTGATAATAATAGCTAATTGCTCTTAGTGTTCTGTACAGTAATTCTAAGGTAAGCTCTCTTATTATTTATCCCCAAGAAATCAGAAAAGTAACCTGCCCACATGTGGACAGTCACACAACTGGTCAAGCTTTAGTATGTGTTTGCTCCATGCTCTCTTGAAGTTGGTGTCAGAATTGAATATCTTACAAAATTTATTGCAACACTATTCCCATTTCAAGTATGGCAACTGAAGCATACATAGAGAGGTTAGGTCGTCTCCTAGGGCTTCACAGCTAAGAAATGCTGAAACTGAGAGACGAACCTAAGTTCTTAAGTGCTACACTAAATTGAAATGAGATAATGTATGTAAATTTTTATAATAACTGCCATTTTCTGAACACTTATTATATGCCAGACATCAATCTAAATTTTTTAAATGCATTAATTTATTCAATTCTCACAATAGCCCTATGAAGTAGGTGCTATTACTCTCATTTTTATTGATGAGGAAACTGAGGTACAGAGGTTACATTATATGTCCTGAGTCCCACAACTAGTAAATATTAGAGCTGAGAATATGAAAGAAAGCTGTCTCCAGAAGGTGCTTACTGTAATACCGTGTGTAAAGGGCCTGGGTCCCAATAAACTATCAGTGATTATTATTCTTCAACAGGTGGGAAGGCAAATCTGTGTCCTGGGGCCAGAAATGGAGAAGGGTGGGAGGATATGCAGACAAGCCATCAAGCAATGACAACTTGAACGAGGTAGCAGCCCACCTGGAGTCTGATGATTTAAGAACAGGGCAGGTAATATTTGTGTGCTAGAGGGGATGTGGTATTTCTTCACACCAGGTACTAAAGTTGTGTGGACGGAGGTAGTAGTGATAAGAAGTGGGAGGATTCTGGGCGTATTGGAAGGGAGAGCCAACAAGGATTGCTGAAGGAGTAAATGTTAGATGTAAGAGAGAAAGCAAGGGTGTTGGCAAGATTTTTGGCCTGAGCATCTGTGAAAAATAAAGGCTGCCATTTGCTGAAATGGGGAAGGCTGCATGCAGATAGAGCAAATTTGGGGGTGAAAATCAGGAGTTTGCTTTTGAATATGTTGAGTATAAGATGATGTGAACAACCAGTAGGCTGTTGGATATGTGAGCATGAAGTTCCCAGATGAGATCCAAGCTGGAGATTTAGATTTGGTAGTTGTCAGGCTGGGGAGACCGTCTGTGGATGAGGGGAAGAGTAGATTGTCTGCCCTATTCAGCTCAGCCCCAACTATCCATTTATACCAATCTTTTGCTTCCAGTCCTTGTGGGCCTACTTGAGTGACAGCTCTGCAGGAGGCAGGTGGGTACACAATTTAAATACAAAAGTTATATAGAACTGGAGATACTGATATCTATAAACAACCTAGCCTGAGAGAATTGCAATGTCAAAAGTTTGAAAGGTAATTTCTCATAACAAATGTGACTCTTTCATTTGAATACCGGTAATATTAATTTCAGCTCAACCAGCCATTCCTTGGAGTCAACTACCTTCACACAGAGTACCCTCTACCCCCCAAAATGAGTGTATAATGAGAAGGTATTTTACACCTCGAAAACCTCAACTACATTAAATGTTAACGGAGTGACTAAAACCACAGAAATGAGTCTGAATTAAAAGTCTGAATCCCATGTAAATTCCATTTTCCTCTACATGGCACAAGATTCTTATAAATAAAATTTCATGTCTGAAACACATGCTCCTCTAGAACTAGGAGAAAGGAACACACAAAACTTCATTGAGAATCCCTTCTGTGGCTCCTCCACCATTCTCTGCTCATCCACAGTGACATTTAAACATACTGTATTACAGTTACCTTTTTATTTCTTTGACTCCCTTATTAGACTGTAGAATTCTTGACGAAGCTGGGAAATGTGTTTTTCCCACACTGTTTCCCCAACACCTAGAGCAGAGAAGCTGCTGAAATATTTGTCAAATAAACGAAGGACAAAGCATTTCAGGATTTTTCCTACTAGGATCTCAGGCAACCCTAGGGTGTTCTGATCTGTTTACAATTTCCCAGTGCTCCTCCTGGATGTCTTGGAACATTGCCCTAAGCCCAAAGCAATTCCCAAAGAAGAATGATAAGTGGAACCAGGTCCTCTAACTCATCTCAGTCCGCTCTGCTGAGAGTCCTGGATGGTCTTGGATCTCTGGGCCGTAGGCAAATGCCTCAGCACTCTCAGTTCTTTCTCTCCCCGAGAATGCCTGTGTTTTAGATGTTAGCACAGGAAGGCTGGGGTAAGTGAGTCATCCGTTAGCCAAGCAAGGTGCCATGCCAGGTTTGCTTCAGGAGTTTTTCAAACTCAAAGAGAAAGAAGGCAAAAGAGGAGGCTCTGAGTGGGCCCTGGCTCCCTTCCAGGATTTAATGAGAATTGTACAAATTATTTTTACTATTATTTAAAATGTTTAATATTTTAAAAAATCTTTTCTTTGAGAAATTTATTCAAAATGCTAAATTTTCATTTTAGAACTTGGTTTATATTTATATAACAGAGTGCCCTAAATTGACGTTCGTCAGGATACCTTTCTCTAAGCCCTAGTGGTTTCTTCTCTTATCTTTAAAATGTATTAAGTAGCTTTTTATTACATTGTGATTCTCGAAGATATTCAAGAAAAACATGATGACTAAAACATCTACAAATTCTTCTTCATTTCTGTTATAGTGTAGCAGTTTATCGTCTAACTAACAGTGGTCTAACTGAGTAAAACTGAGTTTCTTGTTCTCGGATATAGTTGACTGTAACTCATAAAGCAACAACTGGCTACAACTTCACCACTTCTTCATTAACAACTGTAGCTGAGACAGGTCATTCTTTGACCTATACATTTTGACTACTGTAATTTTGGCCTCTGAAGAAGGTCTTCTTTCTCTTCAACCTGCTTTACCAATTTTGCCTTTTCTTCATTTAATTCTTGTTTGGAAAGCTTCTGATTCACAAAAACATTTTGGAGACCACTGCATGACCCACTACCAAGTGATTTAGGTTCACGTGCATTGACATTTTTGAATGTATTTTTCGAATATATATTTTCTTCAAATTCACTGTCTACATGTTAAAATTATTCTTTAAATTCTAGTTTTCTTCTGTTGAAGATGCTGGTTTCTCTGAAAAGTTCTGATTGTTTTCTTCATTTTCTAAGACGTTTTACCGTTCTGTAACAAGGATTAAATGAAGATCTTATTTTCCTTTAATCGTTTTCTAAGTGTTACTAATAAGTTGCTTTTCGGAACTACTCGTATGGGGAGGTGGTGGATTAGCACAGGCCTGTGGAGTGCTGGGTAAAGTCACAGCTGAGTGTGATGGACTTTCCATCTTGGAAATCAAATCTTGGTTTATCCGTCACTGAGCCATCCCCAGAGAGTGCAGAAAGCCCATAAATGGAATATTATCCAGCTATAAAAAGGAATGAAGTACTGGTATATGCTACAACATGGATGAACCTTGAAAACCTTCTGCTGAGTAAATGAAGCCAGACCCATATTGTAGGATTCCATTTATAGGAAATATCAAGAATAGGCAAATCCATAGAGACAAAGCAGATTGCCAGGGACTGAGGGTGGCAGGAAAAGGGTATGGGATTTCCCTTGGGGATGATGAAAATGCTCTGGAACGAATAGTGGTGATGGTTGCACAACATTATGAGTGTGCTAAATTCCACTGAATTTTACATTTGTAAATGGTTAAAATGGTGAATTTTATGTTATATGGATTTTATCTCATTCAGTAAAAACACACAAAAAAGAAAACAAACAAATGACCCTGGGATGGCAGAGGAAGAGAAAGGGGAAAGTGGAGAATCTAGAACATTTCTCTGAGCTTTGTTTCCTCATCTACATGGTGAAAATAATGCCCCCGCCCCCAGCTGCTATGAATGATACATGAGTGTTACCTAAAATGCTTAGCCGAGTAGGCGCTCAAATGTTAATTGTCTTCTTTTCTATATAAGTGTTTAAACCTATTTGTCCCCTTTATTACCTTTATTTCTTTTGACTGTATGGTTTGTGGCTCCAGCCAGACAGCCTGTTCTTACAAGGGCTTCTCCCACTCCTCACTGCATTTGTCAGACTACTCTACCATCTGGGATGTTGTCCTGCCTCCAGTGTGAAAGGCCAGTATGATCCTTGAGCCATTGCCACGGAATCACCTAAGAGGTGATTCTGTGGGACCCACATGCTGAATTGGACTCTCTGAGGATGTTTGATCCAGAGGAGGCTGGGGGGATCTGTGTTTTTTAGTAAGTGCTCCAGGTGATGATCATGCACTTTAAAGTTTGAGACTACTGTTTTAATTTATTCCTGTCTTTACCATCCCTTCCAGGAAGTCTGCTCAGACTCCTCCCTTGAGAAGCACTCTGATACCCAGTGTGCTCCTTATCCATGTCTGAGGTTCTGAGTCAGAGTCAGACTCTGGGTCAGGGTCACCTTGGGTCACCTTGGGTTCTGCTGAGTCTACTCTCTCCCAGTGGACTCAGGAACGCCCAGGGACAGATGCCTGGCCCTCTCTTTCCTCTTGTTACCCTGGTGTATGTTCTCCTAGGACACTTTAAAATCCTTAGAATCCTGTTTTGTTTATTTCTACAAATATTTGGGAGAACTTAGCTTCTCTCTCTTCCTACCATTCTACTTCCAACTTTTTGAGATGGTATAGAAATTGTATTACTGTCACATCAGCCTTTGCTTTTCCCATCTCATTTCACTCCACAGGATGTGCTAGGTGTGGGTTGACCCCAACCCCACCCTGACAAGTGACCATGGATCCAGGAGCTGGCCCAGAGTCATCTCTGACTGTCAATGAGCAGGTATCTTCCGGGTCAGGTGGGAGAGTGAGGGTAATGGACCAAGCGGTGTGGGCAAGTAGGAAGACCCCACAGAGCCCCTCATTGTTTCTTACCAAACTTCAGGGTCACTTCACCTATCCAGATGTAGTTGCCAGTTAGGGTTTCTCAGGGACTGAGTTTGGGGATTTAAGCTATGACTAAAAAGTGAAATTAAAATGTGCAAATATGTATAAGCTTACATGGGGAAAGATTTGGACATCAGGACATTGCTTATATATTTTTTCTAATTTTTCTATAATGACCATTTAATACTTATGTAATTTTTAAAGGGAGAAAAAGATTACTATTTCCTAAAATGTAATTGGAGTGAAGTCCCTCATAGGTCAAGTTCGAGTCAAAAAGGCAATGGCTTTGGGGGGTTTATTTCATTCCAGCTCCCTTGATAGATCACATGGTCACTTTTTCCAGCCGAGGCTCTGGCTGGATCCAATTTTCAGGCTTAAGGAGTGTGTCATGGGAGTGGTTTCAGGCACAGGCCAAGTGCAGGGGAGGCCCGACACAGAGCTTTTTAACGTACAGTGTTCTTGATTCTTGAATGGCCCAATTGGAAGCATTTCAGTGCTGCAGGTAAAGAGCTGAATGCTGGCTGTTTGAGCAGGGAAAGAAGATCAAGTGTTCTGAGGAGGCCCAGGGACCGCCTGCATCACTGGGATGTGCAGGCTTATCTTTAAGGTCAGAGCTGGCCCACAGCAGATGGCACAACTGGAGCCACAGGCTCACAGGGCACAAGCTCCAGTCCAGGGGGATGGGGTGAGAGGCTGCGTCTTCAGGATTCCTGACCCTTGTTTAAGGAAATTAGCTTGCAGGGAAATCTTGGCCTTTACCTTAGAGTTTTGGAAATAAAGAAATTATGAGCTGAAAAAGTTACTCAACATTAGGGAGCATCTGTTTTCCACCCATTTACCTTTGAGGGAACTTCTATAAGGTTTCAGGAGCCATGAAGTGGGATTTGCTTGTTGGCCCAGCTTAAGCTGTGGATACTGTGTTAGGGGCTCTCACAGCCATACACCAGTGTCCTAGAGGCCAAAGGACATCCTTGCAAGGCTGTGGGATAGGCCATTTACCACTCCCTGAACCGAGTCTATGAGAGGGAGCAAATATAAATATTCCCAAGTGGTCTGGCTCAATGGGACTTTTTCCAGCTTGTGTCAGGCCCTTCCCCCTGTCACCCGGGCCTACTTTCTCCTAGCAGCAAATTCTCTGGAATCAAGGAGCTGCAGCTTGCCCCAAGCTCTGGAATTCTCACAGAGCACACAGTCGCTGGGACAGGAGGTCTTCATCCTGAGGTGCCATTTCCTCTCTCCCCCAACCATACCCAGAGCTCTGGTTCCCAGGGAGGTCTATATCATCCCCTCTCCCAGCAGTGATTCCTGTCCTCTGTTTGCAGGTCATCGTGATGTCAGGCCATGAGACCATCCGTGTGCTGGAAGTTGGGGTGGATGCCCACATCCCTGCTGAGGAGGAGGACAAAGGACTGGAGGGTGTGGCCAGCGATGGCTCCCAGAGCAGAGGTCCTGCTGAAGCCAATGAACCTGCTGACGAAGCTGGGCCAGACAACCCAGACTCCTCTGCAGAGGCAACTGGTATGAGCCCATTCCTCCCATCTGGCACTGCTCCACCTGAGACCCTTTCTGTGGTTCCCTGGAGAGTCAGCATAAGTCCCTGGGGCCTAGGTGGCTTTAGAGTTTTATCATCTTCCTTTCTACGGGACAGCCTCTGGCCACAACTTATACTTCCAGTCAACTTCTAGGGCTATCCTGTACTCTTTGTCTCTGGAACTTTAGTTCTGGTTTCAGTCACTTCCGGACCTAAACTGGGATGAGTCAGGGTGAGATGAAAGGAGAGTGGCAGAGCTCAGCTCAGGTGATTGAATTAACCTCAGAGAAGATTCATAATCAATAATATTATGATAACCATACATGATGTTAGATAGGTACTAGATTTATCAGGGTGATCACTTTATAAGTTATATAAATGTCTAATCACTATGATGTATGCCTGAAACTAATATAATATTGTATGTCAACTGTAATTGAAAAATTTTTTTCTTTTAATTTTTAGAAAGGAAAAAGAGAGGAGAGGTTACTTGCCTCCACCCCAGACATTCTGATTCAGTAAGCCCAGACTAGGGCCTTGAAATCTATGCCCAGCCAGTATTAAGAGCCCACTGATCTGGTCTAATACCCATCATCCAATACTTAGACTCCTTTTAATGCCTCACCATATATTAAATAATAACCCCTCTCCTCATTGTCGTGTAGCTTTGAAGAGGCTTCCTGATGTGGGTCCCCAATACCTCACTAAATTAAGGCAGCAAGAGGAAGTTATGACCTGGCTGCAAAGCTTCCGTTCACAGAAAATTCCTTTAGAAGTTCATGGAAGCTGCTCTTCCAGACTTCAGACCTCAGGGACTGGCCGAGAATAGCTGCTTGACTCAGACAGCCACTGTGATCCTGAATGTGGCAAAGATATGTCCAATTTTCAGGGACCGTCATTTCAAGGACCGTTCCCTGAAGAATCTTTGCCCCTTCCCCAAGCCAGCACCTGTATCCAAAAAGTGTCCTGAGGTGGGGTGAGCAATTATGCAGTTGCTAGATGAGCCAAGGGAAGCTGCTCCCATTGATTCTAGCTCCTTCCTTCCCTGACACATGTTCACTTTAGGCCCCTCTACTTACTATGTCATTGGTCACAGTATCCTATAAAGCCAGGAAATGAGAGACTGGTATCCAACTGTTTAGGCCTACATTTTCTTCATTTAAATGTGGGAAAAGACAGGCTTACCTCCTAGGTCTGGCGCAAGGCTTTCTAGCCTCCTCTTCTCCCTACCAGTAGCATTTCAAAAGTTACTTGCTGGGCCAGGGGAAGCTAGTGATTGGTCTCCAGTTATGCAAAAACACAATATGGGGCTGAGAATTGCCACTTCAAGCTACAGACAAGACAGTCCAGTCCCGTGACCCCTCTGCTCACACCAGGCTCACTCCTTGTCCTTCTTTCTCTCATTGCCATGTGAAGTGAAGCCACTCCCAGGAATCCCTTTGAGCCCTGCCCCGGTTGTCACCACCTTCAGCCAAGCCCCAAGCCAGCCTCAGACTTCTCAGACCCTGACATCACTGGCTGTACAAGCTGCCCCCCAGGTAAGAGCCACTCAGAGAGCTGGACAGAGAACAATGGGCAAGAGCAAGGCATAGGACTGCCAAGATGGGGTAGCCATGGGATCTGGGAACTTCATGAGGCAGCACAGGGAAGGGGCAGTGGCTCGAGGGAGGGAATCCCCTACTAGGCACCCCTGGCCTCTCCCCTGCCCCAGATTAGGCCCACTGAGAAAAGTAGATGTTATTTGCCAGGTAATCTCCTTGGGTCCAGCAAGGGTTGTAGAGATCGCATTAACTCTTCATGCCTCAGGCTTTTCTGTTTCTCTAATGGCTAAATGAGTGGATACACTTGTCAGCCCATCTAGTGGATGCCTGAAAGAGTTAATGCACTATTCACAGAGTTCTCGTTTAGAGCCAGGGGACAGCCCTGGCAAAATTAGAAGCTGCCTCCAGGATCCTCCAGGAGTACTGAGCTCCCTGAGACCTTTCGCTATATGCACAGATCTCCTAGGCATCCATTAAAGGTAGCGTTAATCGGAAATTCCCAGAGGCCTCTGTCGGCTCTTGACCACTTGGGTCCATCACTCCCTTGCTTCCTGGCCACAAAACACCGGTCCTGTGGGCAAGGGCCCAGGGAAGGCCTGGGAGGCAGCAGACTGTAGTGGAAGAGGCCCGTACACCCTTTACTGTCCTGTGAACAGGGCCAGGCCCTGTCCTTGCTTTGAGTTGCTTCTCTGAAGGCAGGATAGTCCGATCTAGGCACCCCTTTCAGGGTTGGACCTCTGGCCAGGGCTTATCTCTTCCCCCACTTCATGCGGCCTTTTCCCCACTGCCTCAGAATGCTTTGTTTGTGCTCAACTGGGTCTGAGAGACCCAGTGTTTGCGCTATCGATGTTGATTTTTTTTATTTTTTCTTTTCTTTTTGAAATCTTGTTTGCTTTTGCAGGTCTTGACTCAGGAAAACTTAGCCACAGTTCTGACAGGAGTTATGGTTCCAGCAGGGGCAGTTACTCAACCTCTTCTTATCCCCATCAGTATTGCAGGTCAAGTGGCTGGTCAGCAGGGGCTGGCCGTGTGGACAATTCCTACAGCAACCGTGGCTGCCCTCCCAGGACTGACCGCTACTTCTCCTACGGGGGGAATTTTCAAGCCACCTTTAGCCAGTCTCCAAGGTAACGGCAACTCTCCCCAGGACTGCACCAGGCCCCTCACCACCCTACACTACCATTCCTGCACACGGGCTTGCCATGTTGGACTCAGAACCTGCAGCTCGCCCAGGGCAACAGCCTTGGAGTTTGGATCCAGTGTCCCAGGCACCCAGCCACAGAGACGCTGCACCAACTCAGGACTCTAGGCGATGACACCATGCTGGCCCAGCAGGCCTCTCTTACTTCAACCAACTGTCTGAGACTGCCCCTCTCCCCCCACGCCAGAATTCACCCCATGACCAGCCTCCTGAGAAGGACTGCAAGAAGATTCAGCTTCTGGTTTTGAACCTACACATCTCCAGGCCCAAGGGAGGGGGGATGAGAGAAGTTGGCATGTGCTGCCCCCTGCAAGGATCAAGGGAATCAGCTGCCTGTCCCCGCTCTGCCCCACTGCCCCAACCCCCTCTCATTCTTGTGCCAGATCCCTTGGGATTGGAGCTGCTCTGGGCTGCAACTAGGCATTTGAGCACCTTTGTCTCTGCCTTGCTCCATAGCAGCTGCTGTGCTGAATACCGCCCTTCCGGCACCCGTACAAGCTGCCCCACCGGTACAGGCCTCCTCGCCCGCCCAGCCCCGGCCACCAGCTCAGCCCCAGACGCTGTTCCAGACCCCTCCGCTGCTGCAGACCACGCCTGCCATTCTACCCACTGCTGCCACCGCTTCTGCCCACCCCCAAGCCAGTGGATACCCCCCCACAGATCACCGTCCATCCTGCAGGCTTCGCATTTAGCCCGGGAATCGTAAGCCGCTGCCCTCACCCAGGGATGAACTGAATCTTGGGCCAAGGGTGGAACTGACAGGGGAGGAAGGAGGTGGAGGACCAGCCCCCTGAATATGGCTCTTTTCCAACACGTCAACGGAGATGGGCTCCCTCTGAAGCCTTCTCCTTGCAGCTGCCAATCCGTCCATCTCAAACAAGAGCAGACAACTTCTGCCAAGAGGGCTGGGCAAATTCTCCAGAACCTGAACCACTGGACCAGCCTTAGAGGGTGGGATGATGTCTGGGGACTGCAAACTTGTGAGCTGTCACTAAGGTGGAGCTAGAGGCTCACAGACCTGTGCCAATGTTGGTCCACTGTGGCTCCTGGCTTGGCAGTGGAGTTGTTAGATGTGACCAAAATCACATCAGCTACTCCTGTCTAGCCCTTCTACCCTCCTAGGCCTAGCCTGAAAGATTAGCCAGAGTTACTCTTCCATGGCCGTGGCCGATCCTTCCCGGCTGACCCCCTGCAACCCCTAGCCCTAGATACTATTCAGCTAGTGGACATGGGCCTGCAGCCCACATTCATATCTGCCCCACATCCCTACCTCCCCACCCCAATGCCCTGAGCCCTCTTCACTCTGCCTTGGGCTCTTTCCTGTCCCTCAGCCTCTGAGCAAGATTCTTCTTCCACCCACAGATCAGTGCTGCTTCCATTGGGGGGCAGACTCAGATCCTGGGCTCCCTCACCACCACTCCAGTCATTGCCAACGCCATCCCCAGCATGCCGGGGATCAGCAGTCAGATCCTCACCAACGCTCAGGGGCAGGCAAGTGGTCAAAGCCAGGGTTGAGGGGTGGCAGCTGTGGAAAAGCTAGCTGGGGGGGCCAGAACTTGGGCTGAAGGTCATAGAAATTTAAACAGGGTGTCAGGCTGCTGTTCATATCTCCTGTATGGCAACTCTCTGCTGATGCTGAAGCCAGGCAGGGGTATAGCCACCACTCTGCCTTAGAGGTGCCCACTCTAGTTGAGGTGAGCACCCACTTCATTTATGGAGCATCCACTTTGTGGCCAGGCTCTTGCTAGGTGTTTTCTCATACACTATCTCACTTCGTTTTGAGTACAAATTTATTAGGCGAAGATTTTTATTCCCACTTTTTAGGGGAGAAGACTGAGGTTCAGAGAAATTAAGCCACAGAGCTAAACTGTGGCAGGGTGAGGATTCACGTCCAGGTCTGCTGACTCCACACACCGACTTATTTTGGCTCCATCACAGCTCTGGAGATAGAATAAAGGAAACAGCTCTTAGAGTGCGAATCCTTCACTTTACTGAGGAAGAAATTAAGGCCCAGAAGGGTTAAGTGATTCATCTAAGTCCCTTCCCCTGCCAGTGTAGAGAGTTGGGTTGGGGGAGCTGGACACTGCCCTCACCTTTAGGGTCCCTGCCTTGTTTCCTCCCAGGTTATTGGAACACTTCCGTGGGTAGTGAACTCAGCTAGCGTGGCAGCCCCAGCACCAGCGCAAAGCCTGCAGGTCCAGGCTGTGACCCCCCAGCTGCTGTTGAACGCCCAGGGCCAGGTGATCGCGACCCTAGCCAGCAGCCCCCTGCCTCCACCTGTGGCTGTCCGGAAGCCCAGCACACCTGAGTCCCCTGCTAAGAGTGAGGTACCAGGGCTGGGGTGGGGGTGGGGGAGCAGGCAGTACTTATCTGGCATGGGCTGCCTGTCTCCAGATTATGGGCAGGACAAGATTATTTTCTGAAGCCCATGGGAAAGCAGAGAATCTCCCCAAAGTGAGGGTAGGTCCCAGGGTAGAAAGCCCATGTGAGTCACACATGTTCTGCCCAGGGAAACAGCATCCCCCCCATCCATCTTCCACATACACCCAAAACGTGTCTGTGTGCCCTCAGAGGCCAGTGCTATTCTGAGAAGGTCAGGAAGGAGGTGGTCAAAGTAAACCGGGCCTTAATCAGCTCCAGGGTGAACAAACTGCCAGAAAAGCCCTAGGAGGTTAGTTCTGCATCCCCTCCCTCTTCCCCCTTCATCCTTCCACCCCTCCACTCTGCACTGTGGCTTTGATTATTCATTTGTTTGTTTATTCTAGGAGCAGTTTTTGAGGGCTTACTATATATCAGGTGCTGAAGATATAGAGATGAATAAGATGCCCTTCCTAGCCTTAGGTAGCCCAGCATTGAAAGCGATTACAAGGCAGCCTGACAAAGACTATGATAGGGGCATGATAAGGGAACCCAGAGAAGGGAGCTATCGACAGACTGGGGATCACTGAACTAATCTAAAGAGATGAGTTGGATGAGAGAGTATGCTACCTTTAGGAAATCGCAAGAAGTATAGCACTCCAGAGCAGGGGTTCTCAAACCTGAGTGTGTGTCAGAAGCACCTAGAGGGCAGATTCCCAGGCTGCAACCCACAGTTTCTTATTCAGTAGGTCTGAGGAGGGGCCCAAGAATTCCCCTTTCTAAGAAGTTCCCAGCTAATGTTAAAGCCCAAGGTTCTCAAATGTGATATGCTGCTTCTCAGCTTGTGAATAACCTCTTAGCCTCATCTATAAAACAGAGATTATAAGAGGACCAACTGCAGAAGGTTATGAGTGTTAAAGGATATATTACACATAGGCAATTAACACTCTGGTACACAGAAAGCACTTGAAAAACGGTGTTTTATTATCACTATTATTAGCTAGTGAAGTGTCATGGGGGAGTTCTTAGCAGAGAAATAGCTGATTAGATTAGCATGAAAAAAAATTCCCTTTGTTATCCAGGGATAACAAGAATGGACTGTGGTGAGACCTGAGTCGTTAAGGAGACAGCTTAAACAGTTCTAGCAAGAGACAAGGCACTCTGAACTAAGGCTAAGGCCCTGGGAAGGGAGAGGAAATGGACTAGAGAGCTATCAGGAGGTAGAATTCAGGGAACAGGACCCATCCTAGAGGAAATTTGAACTTTTCAGGAAACTCTTAAAAAAAAATACTAAAAATACTAATTTCATTTATTTATAGTTTCTTTTGATTATAAATGATAAATGATTTTTATAAAAATTCGAAGATTATGTGTAATGTAAAAAAGTAAAAATCTCTTCTAATTCCACACCCAGAGAAGACTTCTGTTGACAACTTGCTTTATATGCCTCACGATTTTTCCCTGGAAATTCATATGTATTTTTTAAAGAAATTATTCCATAAAACTTTTTTCCACCTGATTTTTTCTTTTTTCCCACTTAGCACTATGACTCAGTTCTTTCCATGTCAGTAGTTAAGAGATGACTTTATTCTTTTTAATGGCTGCACAGTATCTCTTTTTAGGGGGGTCCCAGATGTCATTCGCTGGTTCCTTATTAATGGACACTTGGGGCCTGGGAGGCTCTAGAATCAGGTTTCTCCTTAAGGGCAGAGATTTGAAAGCAGTTATCCTAAGGGCAGACACTTGTTGGAGCTTTGACCAAGTATACTGAAGCTTTCTGAGCCTCTGACCTTCCTGTTTCACAGGTGGCTACGAGACTCTAGCTTGGTGGGTCAAGTTGTTGTGCTTATTTTGGAGGTCATTATCATTGGGCGGGTGTTGATAGGTAGCTTTTAGTTTTGCTTTTTGATAGGACACAGGTAGGAGTGTGCTGAGTGAATGTAAATTCATGCCCATTTTGGCCCTGCCTCTGGTCCATGCAGGGACTCCGACCCCTTGAGGTGGGCAGGTGGGCAATAGGGGCTTGTTGGCTCTCTTCTTATAGATGCAACCCATCCAGCCCACGCCAGCCGTGCCCCAGCCTGCTGTGGTCATCGCCAGCCCAGCCCCAGCGGCCAAGCCATCTGCCTCTGCTCCCATCCCAATTACCTGCTCAGAGACGCCCACTGTCAGCCAGTTGGTGTCCAGTAAGTGGCTCCTGGAGGAGGTTGTGGAGAAGGGGAGAGGCATTTATTCGGACACCTGACCTCTTTAGAAGCTGCTCTCCTTAATAGACTTCCTGGAGTTTAAACTGAAAGGATAAATACCCAATGCCAGGGACTGGCTTTCTTATTCCCATTCCTACTGAGCTGGATTCTAGGCATAATAATAGTGGAGGCACTTCTCTGAGAAGCCTAGCCATTGGCTGTCTCTCCTGTGATCTCTCACCTGGTATTTGAGGAATGCGTATGGCCAACAGATGTGCTTGGGGGCCAGGAGTAGGGAGAATGGGGAGGGTCAGCAGTCAGAGCTGGAAGAATTTGAAAACATACCTCTATCTCCAGACAGATTGGTCCAGGCCCCCTTCCCCCGATCTTGTTTGTCTTGGAGACAGGGTTAATGAGGATCTTAAGGGTGTGCTGGCCTTTTGCTAAATGTCTTCATCTTTCTGCACCAGGCCAGGACAATGGACTAGATAAGCAGTGATGATTATCTGTTTTACACACTCACCTTTGGTTTCTTCCTCTGGCCTAGAGCCACATACTCCAAGTCTGGATGAAGACGGGATCAACTTAGAAGAGATCCGGGAGTTTGCCAAGAACTTTAAGATCCGCCGGCTATCTCTGGGCCTCACTCAGACCCAGGTGGGTCAGGCTCTGACAGCGACAGAAGGCCCAGCGTACAGCCAGTCAGCCATCTGCCGGTGAGTAAGGTTGCCTGGGCAAGGTCAGCACCTACTCAGGCATCTGGTGCCACTTGGTGTTCACAGGGACCTGGGTTTCTGAACCCTTCATTTTCCCTTGTTCCTAAAGGTAGATACGAATACCTGGAGTAGCCGAAGACTGATTAGGTCCTTCCAAGGGAGGACCCTCTGATATTTATCCTCCAATCCTGAGCATTTTATATGGTCTTTTGCGGGCAGAGATTTGAAAGCGGTTATCCTAAGGGCAGACACTAATCTATTCAGGAATCCTGGAGGGAAAGGAGGAGGACAGCACGCACAACATCCATTTGCAGTTTCTGGAGACCTCTCAAGTATGACTCCTCAAAGGACCTCACTCATTTGGGTGTCAAAGTTCTAGACTGGTTGTTTACAAAGCAGTTGCACTGTTATCACTACACTACTGAACTGAGGCCATGGAATAGCCCCTCTGTATGACCTGGGATATAAGACAGTTTGAGGAGTCTGGGCTTGACCAAACCAGGGGGATCCAGGTTGGGGTGGCGAGGGAAACATGAATACAGTCTCACCAGCCCTGAGGAGCAGCCCCTTGAGGAGACTGCTTACACCCAGGTGTGAGGAATAAGACATTCTCACTGTCCCTCTCTGGGTTTGGGTCATCTACAGGTTCGAGAAGCTGGACATCACGCCCAAGAGTGCCCAGAAGCTAAAGCCGGTGCTGGAGAAGTGGCTGAATGAAGCCGAACTCCGGAACCAGGAAGGCCAGCAGAACCTGATGGAGTTTGTGGGAGGTGAGCCCTCCAAGAAACGCAAACGCCGCACCTCCTTCACCCCCCAGGCCATAGAGTCTCTCAATGCCTACTTTGAGAAGAACCCACTGCCCACCGGACAGGAAATCACTGAGATTGCTAAGGAGCTCAACTATGACCGGGAGGTCGTGCGGGTCTGGTTCTGCAATCGGCGCCAGACGCTCAAGAACACCAGCAAGCTGAACGTCTTTCAGATCCCTTAGGGCTCAGCCCCCAGCCCTGTGTTCCAGCACTTTGTATTTGTCCCTTGGCAACCGGCTGCAGCCACGGCTGTGACAGCACCTGTCAATCTGCCACGTGTAGCTGTGCTTATCCTGGGTCTTGAGACTCCACCGTGTGCATGTGCGTCAGCTGCCTTCCATCTGTCTCCCACATATTGCACATCGTGGGGAGGGCAGAGGGGCTCACTGAGAGTGTTAGGCTCGGAGCTGATCATGCCAAGGGAGGGGATTTGGCGTGTCACTTAAAGAAGCACTTTGGTAACTTGGTTTTTGAAGGGTGAATGCTGGTGGGGAACCAGAAATGCCCCACGTTTGGGGCAGGGCTGCAGCAGCCCCTAAGAACTGACCATTAGCTCTTGTTTCAGTGGCATTCTTTTTCCACCCTCTCTTTTCCTTTGCTCCTCTGTGTGAGCGTCACAGAATATTCTAGCATAAGCAGCTTGTCCAGGAGAACCACAGCCTCAACCCCCATTGCCTGCAGGCACACTGTCCCCTGAAAGGACCCAAGAGACACAGTTCTGAAAGGTGTGATGTGCTGCTCAGAAGGCCAGACTCAGTGTCTGCCTTGACCTCAAGTCAGAAGGTTCCACAGTCCTGGGGCCAGAACATGTCATCTCTTCTCCCGCCTCTCTCTGGTTCCTTTGGGGGGAAATTGCACTGAAGCAGAACCTTTTCTTTTGTAATCCATTTGGAAGGAAATAGCAGTGAATTCTAGTTATCTTGGGGTTGACCTGGGTCTGTGGCAGGTTAGGAACACAGTAAATAAGGTCATCCTCCCAGATTTTAATCTAATCTCTGTTAATGACCATCTCTGCCCCTCCCCCGCTTCAAAACCAAACGAACAGTGTAGGTTAAGGAACTTGCAGCCTGGAAAATCTCACTGCCCACGTAAGCAGGTACTTTGGAGAAAAATGAGGAAAGGAATGCTGACTCTTTCTCGTCCTTGCACTCTCCTCAACCTAGGACTGGGCCTTCTCAGAAGGGGCAAATTAAACAATAAATCAGATAGCAAGGTCCTGGGGGAACGGCCAACATCTGGAAAGAGCTGATGGCAGCCCAGGAAGGTCTCTTGGAGAAGCTGACTTGACTCTATTTTTCTTTGTAACTTTAAGCCTTGGATACTGAAAGAGAAATCTTATTTCGTCCAGAGTCTTAGACCCTGTGTTTGTGTAAGCGATACCCCCAGTGTTCCACTGAACCAAGAATACTGCCGGAGCAGGATGGGTTTTGCCTCTAGAGCGGGTAACTATGGCACATCGGGGGTTGGCATCTCATCCGAGCTGCTAAGTAAGTTTCCCAGCCTCACTGCGGCTGGACAAACCCTGGAATTCAGCAGGTTCCTCCATGAAGTCAGGAGAGCTCTAAGAGGTTTCTTAGATGAGCCCAGCCTTGCTGTGTAGACCATCCCTAAAGGACCACAAGTCACAGGGGTCAGCCACCCCCTGTCTTCACTACTCTTGTCCTTTTGCAGCCAGGTCTCCAGCAACTGTTCTCCACTGTACCTCACATGATACACCCTGAGGAAGTGACTGCCAGGCAAAGGCACGTCACTGCCTCTGCTGGAGGTACAGCCACCTGCTAATCTAGCTTCCTCTGGAATGCTGCTTCCTTTCCTGCCTACAACTGATCCCTCCCAGGCCCTACAGTGCCAGCGTGGCCACCTTCTTGGTAGCCCTGCCAGTGAAAGGACAGTTGTGTGCCAAATTGCCACATACACATACTCCCACTCCACTGCACTGGGACCAAGCAAATCTGGCAGAGTGTAGTAAGTGTGAGGAAGGCTGCCCCAGCCTTCCAGGAGAGAATGTCTCCCAGGGGAAGTCTCCACACTCAAGTTCAGGGTTATCGACCTATTTCAATGAGACGATATGCTCACTAGGGAGGGGCATGATAAACAGGTTTTCAGGAATAAAGTACCAGAGTTAAGAATTCAGTGATCTATACTTCAATAAATTAGAGAGATACAGGTTTTCACCTTCAAATACTTGCATTCAGATATGCTTTCTTTTTTGAGGAGACAAGTGGGTCACAGCTGGTGCTTTGGGAATAGCACATAATTCAGGGTGTGTCCATAGCAGTGGATATGCAGGACACCATCTGCCCTGTGTCAGAACAGGAAAAAGATAATGAACTGCTGGTCTAAATTAGGTCTGACCAATGCTTTCTCAGCTCCTCCTTTGTCTAAATCTATCTTCCTAAGGCTGGGTTAGAACTAAATCGTTTTCTCCTCTGCACAAAGGATGGGTAGGTCTTTCAGAGGAATGATACCAGGGTCAGAATATTTGTAGGCTGAATTCTCCAGGCAGCAGAGTGCAGGGTGACCCTGAAGTGTGCCCAAAGCGGAACTCACCAGCCTGTGATCTTTGCTCCTGCTTCCCCACTGTAGAGCTGCCAGGAAGCAGCTGTGGCCCTGAAGTGGGTTTTCTGTTTTGTTTTTGGTAGCATCAGGCTCTAAAGGGAGTTGATATAAATTTTGTTTTGAAAGCACCTTTCTGAACTTAAAGCCAGAGCTCAGTGGCTCCTTTGCTGTGGAAAGGCAGGAGAAAGAGCAGAACTGGTTTCACTGTTTGCATGTGGCTTTTTTGTTTCCATAAATGAAAGAAAGACCAAAACTTTCTATGTCCTGGTGAATTAGCTGGGGCCTTTGACCCTGCACTACACATGGTATTTTATTCGGGTGGGGTCCAGGGAAAGAATTTGGCCAAATGGATTGAGGAACACATTTGAATTCAGAATGAGAGACCCTGACATTTTTGTGTTCTTAGAAATCCAGTCACTTTCCTATGCCTAGATTCCTTTGCTGTCTCAGAAGCCAGGCTCTGACACTGAGGTTCTGGCTGGCCTCCGGACATTGGCAAAACTTGCTGAGGGCTAGAGTGAGGGGAGGGGAGGGGAGAAGCACTTGATGTAGTCGTGTGGAATAAACAGTATTTTTCTTTTGTACTGGTCTGCTGTTTCTCCTTCACCTCTCAGAGTGGGGATATAAGGGACTCATGTCAGAGGCCAAGAACTCGTGTCAGTGAGCTGACTTTGTAGCCTGGAAAATACCATTGCAAGAGGGTGAAGGTCAGTGCCATGGACTCCCACTTCAGATGGCCCTGTCCCCAGCCCTCCAGCCACAACCCTCTCCATGGGGTGCAGGGTCAAGGGGATATGCCCTTTCTCTTTCTAGACTACCCTCCTAGTACCTAGGACCCCAAGCCCCCTTTCTGGCCCGTCTTCTTTGGGTCCTGACAACAGACTTGCTATTGGTATGCATATTCCCAGGCCTAAGAGGTGACCAAGGGGCAGCTGTTTGTCAGAGAGCTGGGTGGGCAGAGCTTGGGTATGCAGCCTGGAGTGTCTATACATATACACAAAACCTTTAGCAGTGTGAGATGGGGCTGCATGGGGAAGAGCAGGCAGGCTATTGGCTGGGGCCCAGGATTGGGGAATATTCTAGCATAGAACTTCAAGGAGTCTTAAAAGTTTAAATTCAAACCTGGCCTTCCAGGTTGCTACGAAGGTACATTAAACATTATAGGTGGCTAGATCATTCACAATTAGCCTAGTTCATACTTAATAAAATTTAGGTACATGGTAAGTGTGTCTTCAGTTTTGCTCTTCCCCAGGCCTGCAAATATTAGAGGCAGGCCTGATACTTGCATTTAGAGCGGCTATAATAAGGGTCTCTCTCTTTGCTTGTCTACATCCTAGGAGTAGGGTTCATGCCATGCTCCCATATGGCCCTCCCCCTTCCCTCCTCCACCTACCTGGTCTTGAGGTCTGGGCTTAATCTAAACTGGTGAGAGCAAGGCATCATCTTTGATTCTACCCAGCCAGCACTTCTGAGGCAGGCACTGTGCTGGGTTCTAGATCACGCTCCACCACACCACCTCCACCCAAAGGACAATAGATATCAAAGATTCTGATGTAAAGCTTAAGGATTAGAGGAGCTTTACAGCACTCTGAAATAATAAGGCAAAAAATTAAACAGAAGCCAACACTTACCTCTGCATAGATCTCACAACCCTAATATTAGTTGCCCACACTAGGCTGTGATTCCTCAGTACCCAGGCCAGGGGCACAGAGTAGGTGCTTGATGACTGAATGTATTTCCTATCCTCTCCTTCAAGGCAAAAATAAGAGCTGAGACCCTGACTTCAGGCTACTAGGAGAAAACAGATACAGACGGTTCTGCTTTGCTATGCAAGATTTAGAAGGTAATATGTGGGAGTGAATGGAATCTAAGTAGCAACTGGCCCTGACTGGAGAGAGGCGGCTCCCACCAGAAGATTCAGTGGAGGCTGTTATCTCTGGCTCAGACCAATTGAGTGTGGTTTCTGGCAGTTGGCCCAGGAAGGTTTTAAAGGAAGAGCGATGAGTTTGTGGAGAAACTTTAGTTTCTATTATCAAGTCTAGGATGTTCTTTTGGGTTTCTGGACCCAATTGCAATGTATGTATTTGTGAGTGTGTGTGTGTGTGTGTGTGCGCACGCGCGTGTGTGTAGGCTTCTGCACACCAACAAGCAATTCTTGGACACCAGTAGTAGAGTGTCCAAAAATTCAACTCAATTCTGACACTATCTATCTGGAGATAGCATTTGATTCTGCAGATAAAAGTCTCAGTCCCACAAGACTACCCTCCACTTCAGACACCATATCCTGTGCTTCTGACCAACCAACTTCATATTGGAGGCACCAACGACCCCCTCCATCTCAGGATGCCAGTCGCAAGTTCAGGTTGTCACCTGTGATTCTGACTAAAATCAGAGGTTCCCACAATCCCCTCCTTGGATTTGATTAATTTGCTAAAAAGGCTCACAAAACTCAGGAAAACTGTTTACTTATTAGATTACAAAGAATATTAAGGATGCAAATCAACAGCCGGATTTAGACATGCATAGAGAGAGGTCCTGAATAAAGGGCCTTCTGTCCTTGTGGAGCTTGAGGCCTGGCACAGTTGCGCTAGTAAGTGTTCTGGTTCCCCAACTTGACTCCTTCCTTTTGAGTTTTTATGGGGGCTTTATTACATAGGTATGATCTTAACTCATTGGCCGTTGGTGATTAATTCCACCTTTAGTTCCTTTCCCTGCCCCGGAAATCAGAGGGTAGCACTAAAGTTTCCAACCCTCTATTCACAATTGGTTCCCCTGGCAACCAGCCTCCACCCTTAGGTGCTTTCCAAAAGTCGTCTTCATTAACATAAACCCAGTTGTAGTGAAAAAGGGCTTATTATAAAAAAGAAGACACCCATTTAACTTTTATGGCTCAAATGTTTTACAAAATTGTATCAACAAAAGATTCTCCCAGGGCTCTTAACTCTCAGGAGATTCCAAGGCTTTGGGGAGCTGTGAGCCAGAAACTGTGGATGAAGACCAAATGTATATGAGAAGTATATTTTGGTCATCCAAATGACCAGATACATATGTTAAATAAACAAAAATTCAACCGAGTGAATTTGAAGATCTGATTGGCTTTATTCAATGATTCACGAAATTGAATCATTGCAAGGAGAAGAGTGGGGCAAGGGAGCTATTAGGGAATGAAAAGAAAGGATTTTTTTTTGGACCAGGACATCTTTTCTTTAGGGGAAGGAAAGGTTTTTATCATGTAGATCGTCTTGCCTCTTCTTTCTAAGAGGATGGAGAGGGCCTCTGTGACAGATTACCTTACTGGTGCTTGACCGGAAAATTCCAGATTGGTTAAGGACAATTAAGGTTATATTTCTGGGAGAAGTTAAAACTGCAATTTGATCAGGTGTGAAATCTAAGTTTGCTATCATGGGATTTAGCACGTATTACATCATTCGAGGCCTGCAGTTTTCTCTCTAACATATATTTCTTATAAGTCACAATATCGCAGATGTTCAATGTGCTATGGAGGGCTGTGTAGGGGGAACTAATCTGTTATGAACTAGAGAAGATTTGAGCTGGTTTCTGGACTAGAGATGAGAGTTGAAGGGAACCTGAAGTTGCTTGGGACTGTGTAGGTGTGAAAACTTTTGATTTCCTTTTCTCTCAACTGCAGAGTCATTCAAAGAAGCCAGACTCGGCCCCACAGGCTGTCTGTATGTGATGTAGGAAGACGTAAAAAGTTAAAGCTAAATGGTCAGTCCCTCAGAAAAGTCTGCATGGATAATGGTTTCTTCCTGTACCTAGAGGAAAATGCCTAGTGATTGACCTAGGAACCAGCAACAGTGACTGACTTGAGTAAATGAGTGAGAAGAGAAGCCTACGGGATGGATGGGTGCTGATCCAGGGAGCTTGAGCCCTCAAAGCATTGCATTTGATTTGTCTTAAGAGGTAGGCAGGACAGGTGCTAGGGCCCCCTTTTTGTCGATCATAATACCTAATGCTCACTGATATATTAGGCACTAGTCTAAGCACTCAACATGCATTATTTCACTTCTTAGCATAATTTTATAAACTAAGAACTATTATTATACCCATTTTACAGATAAGGAATTGAGGCATAGAAAAGATGAGGAATCTACTTAGGATTGCTTTGCTTGTGAGCAGCAGAACTAGGTTTTGAACCCGGGTGGGCTGTCTCAAGTGCCTGTGTGCTTAACCTTACCCCATACACGGTGAGATCTAGGGATTGCTATCTTTCCTGATCTTTTTGATAGGATTTCCACATTTCCACCTACCAGGGTAAACCTTGCTATGTTCCATTTAAACAGTATAGTTTCGGGACCTAATCTAGGGGAAAGCACCCTTCGCAATGAGGCTCAACTTCACCTAATGGTCTAGAACAGCGCTCCCTAACCTTTTTGCCACTAGGGACCAGTGCTCCTATGAGAATCTAATGCCTGGTGATCTGAGGTTGAGCTGAGGTGGTGATGCTAGTGCTGGGGAGTGGCTGCAAATACGGATGAAGCTTCACTTGCTCGCCTGACACTCACCTCCGGCCGTGCAGCCCAGTTTCTAACAGGCCACTGAGAGGTACCTGTTCACAGCCCTGGGGGTTGGGGACCCCTGGTCTAGAATACTGAATGTGAAGCTCTGTGCCACGGGTTCTCTGGTTCATTAGTCATATTTATTATGTTAACAAGAGCCATGATTTTTGTCATGGGATGAATTTATGGGTACAAAAATTTGGTTTATTGATAGGTGTTGCTGGATTCTCAGGGAAACACCGGTGATCTTTTCTTGGAGGCAGAGCACCCAAGGCTGGCCCTGGTATCCCTGATTCCAGCTTTAGCACTCTAAATTACTCTGTTACATTGAAGAAGGGAGAGGAAGGAAAAAGTCTTCTCCTCCCAGTCATAGAATTTCCTCAGGGCTTAAGGACATAAATCTCAAGGTTGATCTGCATTCTAATTGAGTGGGGCCAAGGCTTTGGAGTCACCTTTCATTTCACCTGTTTATTTCAGAATTAATTAGAATTAAGGTATGGAAAACCTTCGTGAAGTTTTTATTTTGTTTCAGAATTTAAACACAGGCTCAAACATTTCCAAGAAATACAAGTCTGTCTTTTTCTAAACATTTCCCAGAGGACAGGGCTCCTTGATATTCCTGGATATGGCACAGTTATCTTTTCTAAACATCTAATTTCAATATTGTTTTAGTTTAAATCTATTCTCTTTGAGCTATTTTTCTGCATGCGAGGAAACACACTTCAACCAATATTCCTTCATGGGCACAATTTTCTGAAAATTCAATATTCTCATCTCTACAAGGTTCAAATTCACCTCTGAAAAGAATAGATAGGAAGCAGATCATTTTTAGGTTATAACCATCCACAGGGACAGGGTGGTATGATGGTTAGATGCCCAGAGTGCAAGGTCAGTCAGTCAGACTTTACCATTGTCTAGCTGGGTGACCCTGGACAAGTTAATTAATTTTTCTAAGTCTCAGTTTCCTTATCTATGAAATTAATCTAGGGTGATGTGAGAATGAAATGAGATTATATACATAAAGCACCCAGTTAGGGCTTGGCTCTTAAGAAGAGCTCAGTAAATATGAGACTGTCATTATTATTTGCTCTGTATCTGTGTGGTTCCTAGGAACTTGTACTACCAGCAGGGAGGGATCGCCATAGACAAAGCCCAGCTAAGAGAATCGAGAACCTGGACTATAGTTCCTGGCTCAGCTGCTCATTTATGTAATATTTGTTACATATTCAATAATATATATTTTTGTTAAGTTATGAAGCACAATGATAAAACAATCACCCATGGACCTACCATTCAACTTAAGTAAACTATTACCACTGTTCAAGCTACTTTTGAGTTCCTCCCTTAGCCCACTCCCCTGTCTTTCCTTAATGTGATCATCTAGGGTTGTGTTTATCTTTTTATTCTTTTTTAAAGAAATATGTGTATATTTCCCTAAATGATGTATTGCTTAATTTTGCTGGGTTTTGATCTTTATAAATTGATGCCACACTATACGAAGACTTCTGCAATTCCCCCTCGTAATTCTAAGATTGATTTAGTCATGTGTTTGAGTGTAGCTTTATTCATTTTTCACTGCTGTATAATATTCTATTGTACTCCAGTTTATCCTTTCTCATGTTGGTGGACATTTGTTTTGTTCTGTTTTGCTGCTATAAATAATGTTTACATGAACATTTCATACAAGTCTCCTGATATGGTTGTGCAAGAGTTCTCTAGGGTATATATGTAGAGTGAAGCTGCCGAATCACAGAATAATTTTCAGGATAATTCCTAAAGAGGTAGTCTGCTTGATCGATCTGCCCTCTCTTAGTCTCAGTTTCTTCATATTAAAAAACAAAACAAAAACGTTTATGAGGATTAACTAAGACAATATATGTTAAAATACTACTAAAACCATAACATACCATACAATATGTTAATATTTTTAGATAGGATAATCACAACCCAATCTTAACAGAGAAGCAGAAATGGGCTAGTGGAGACTGGAGTTAACATTTATTGACTAATTATTATTTATGTGGCATCTTGGCACTTTATTTAATCCTCACAACAATTTAAGGAGGAGGTATTATTTCCACTAATTTATAGATTAAAATATTGAGGCTCATAGATGTAGTTACTTGGCCAGGAATATGCATCTAGTGATGAGCTGTTGTTCAAACAAGGCATGGTTCTACCTAATAGATGTTTTAAATACCCCAGATACAATGCTTGAATACAAAGGATTTTGATTATGTCGACATAAGAAATGTCCAAACCTGTAGGGAATTTTAATGAGTTTATTTGAGCCAAACTGATGACAATTGCTGGGAAGCATTAAGAAAATGTTCTGGAGATTGGTAGTTTTGCAGCTTATTTTATATGGTAGAATCGAAGGAAGAGACGTAGGGAGGGTTCATTGATGGTAGATTAAGGGAAGAGGAGAAAGCAGAGTGAGGAAATCTGTGAGATTGGATAAAAAGTAAAATGGAAGAACACACATTTATTTTATATTGGTGGGTACCGGAGTTCATAACTAACATTTACAACATAGAGATGGTATGTGGGGGACAAGATAACCATAAGGGGTTCTGTGGTCGCGTGCTGGTGCCTGAGGGGTTTGGAAAAAAGGAGTACTCTGACATTCCAAGGGTATGTTATCTTACAGGCAAAAGGACAATAAAGAGGCTTGCTTAAGGTAAAGATTGACCTTTGTCAAGAAAGCTACAAGCCCAGGATGTGACTACCCACCACGACTTTTTAGTTAGAAATTTTTATGTTCAGACCATCCTATGTGGTTATGTTTGGGCTCTGAGTTTGTAGAGCTCACCATGCTGGCCTCCCCTGAGCTCGTCCGATTTAGAATGTGGCCCCTTTTTCTTTCACAATTAGGACATCTCTCTTTTAGTCTCTGAGCCCAGGTACTTTACCCACAGACACGTTTTGAGATAAAACTGGCTCAAAGGAAGAAAATATGGCTTGAAGAAATACTGAATGTCACAGGAATGCACCAAGACTTGGACGCCAGGGCTTTCTAAGGTAAGAAGAGGAGTAAGCCTAGAGCCTTCGAAAGAGAAGCCTGTGGCTGAAACTGGGTGTATGCTGTCAACTTCACGTCAACCTTTTTTCTCTTTCTTTCCTTTTTAAAATTCAATAAACATATATGTCCTATTGAATGCAGGAACTATACTAGGAAATATGTAGAACATAAGCCTGAAAAAGACTTATTCTTTATTCTTTAGGCAATCACAGTATAGTGAAAAAGGCAGATATATACAATATTTTAATTCAAGGCAGACTGTAAAAAACTCAATAATGTAATAGAAAAATGAACCAATACTTTCACATACAGGCAATGTCTTGTAGTGAAAATGTCAGGCTCCGAAGTTGGCATGCTAATTTAGCTCTGGCCAATTTAAGCCCTTAGCCTCCTCTCCTTATTGGTAAGATACTTACCTTTAAAATTGTAATTCTAGTTCAAGATTGTCTTAAAGATTACTGATAATGTACTAAAGTTCCTGGTATACAGCTAATGCTCAATAAACAACGGACATTATTATTTAATCCTCAAAGTAGGAAGGTGGAGCAGGTATGGTCGGCCCCACATTTCAAATGAGGAAGCTAAATATCAGTGAGATTAAGCAATTATGCTGAAGTCACCCAACTAGAAAGTGAAGACGCCAGCCCAAATCCTGATCTTTAGACGTCCATCTTTTAAAAACCACAACACTTTCACCTGTCTTATGCTTTCATGTTCAAATGCATTACGAAGAATGAAGAAGATGACTACAGAAAGAAGTGGCACTTCAGCAGAATCTTGACCTCCAGAGAGGTACGTTTAAGGAAAGTATTCCAGGAGCAAACAAGCGCACGTACGGAGCATTTGAGAAACGGTCAGGAGTCCTCCAGGGTTGGGTGTGTGTTCCGTGAGACTAGAGCGAAGGCTCCATCCACGCCTCAAGGTGCCGACTTGGTGCTTGCTAGGTGCCAGAACGCAGGTAGCCACACGGAGGGACGTTTAAACCGAGACACCTTAGGCACGCCAGGTTGGCCCAGCCCATCTTCGGGCGGGGAGCGGTGGTGCGTAGCTAGCCTATCATCACCGCCGAGGCCGACGAAGTCTCTTTTTCATTGGTGAGTAACCAGGTGACGTCACGTTCGCCGGACCGGCAAAGGGAGAGGGCGCCATGATTGGTTGGCGCTGGGGCGGCTGGCGGTGGAGGAGCCTGGCGAGTCCAGGTTTCAAGTCCGTGCTGAATTTTCTCCTTCCATATATCGAGGCCGTGGCAGGCTGCGGAGGGCAGGGAGTGAGCTGGGAGGAAACTTGGGTTTAGTTCTAAGAGCCGTGGGTTGACCGGAAGTGTTTTGGGGGCCGACCGGAGCGAGGCCTGGAGAAAGGAGCGGGTGCCGGGGGGGAGGGGCTCCCTGCAGAGGGGGCGGGGGGAAAGGTGCGAAAGCGGTGTGGGAGCGCGGGGTAGGCAGCGGGTCGCTGCTGCTGGTCTGTTTGGGAAGCAGCGAGTGACCACCACAAGCAGAAGGGGAGAGCCCAGAGAGTAGGAGTGTGGGAGTCTAGGGCTGCCTCTGGGCAGTCGAATAATTGAGCAAAAGGGCCTTCGCGCGGCTCCAGGGAGCTGCGTAGGAGAGATTTTGGAAGTCAGGGCAGCCCAGAACAAGGAGCCAGGGGTACGAGAGATTAGGTTTGCGGGCAGTACATGTCGGGCTTGGGGTGGCTCGTGGGTACTGCGTGGGAGATCTTGGTTTAGAGGTTTCTGCAGTCTTGTCCTCGTTGGGTAGAATCACACTACTCACCTTTATACAAGAAACGGTGTCTCCTGGGGCAAGGAAGGAGCCAGGATGGCCTGGGCTCTGAAGTTGCCTCTGGCGGATGAAGTGATTGAATCTGGGCTGGTGCAGGACTTTGATGCTAGTCTGTCGGGGATCGGCCAGGAACTGGGTGCTGGTGCCTATAGCATGAGGTGAGTGAGATTTTCTTAGACCTTGTAACTTCTGAATAACAAAGGCAGGACAGAGAATAGGGGTGGTTGTTGGGGGGAAGGAGTGTATAGAGTTAAAGAAGCTGTCTGCAGTTAGGAAAAAGGACTTGTTTCTTTTGTTGTTTTGAGTAGTGAGTATTGTGGGAGAAAGGGAACAAGGGATTATAGTCAGTGTCATGTCTGCAGGGTCAGTGGAAGAAAAGAATGACCTTTGATTAGTAACCAGATGAATGTTGAGAGGCAGTTGTGCCTGTGTGGGAGACTTGTAGACTGATGGTGTGTGTGTATGTGTGGATAGGTTGGACTGACTGAACTTGTGTGAAGAGGCCACATTGAGCATCCGAAGGATGTCCAGAGAGTTGGGAGCTAGGTGGTAATGGTGAATATTGGTTGACTACTTTTTGGAAGAAAATGTGAGAACTTGGTGAAGTTCACATATCTTGTATGTTAGCCTGCTTTAAGGCTTTATCTAATTCTAGGGTTTCTGACTTTTGAAACAGCTATGAAATGAAAAAGCATCAGAACTTTTAGATGCTTCTAGAACTTCATGTATCAAGCCAAATGTTGATAATAAATAAAAATATCCTTGGAAAGCAACATAACTTTCCCATGTAATTTATTTGCATGCATTAGCTACTTCATTCTCCTAATATGGTTTGTTTCATTTATAAGATGTGCAAGAATAATGTCTGGGAATGCTGAAACATCTGCGTCTTAGGGTTAGATGGAATATATTTGGGTTTCTAAATGCATTATAAGGTTTGATCTAGATGAGTCAAAATAGACTTTAGAACTTAACACTATAATTGGGTTTAGGGGTGTATAGGGGAGAGATGACTTTTGTGGAAAAAAAGGACAGATTTTGCATTCTGATAGTGAGATCCTTTAAGAGTTACATGACATAAACTGCCGTTATCCTTGTGAAAGTGGACTTTCCTCACTGAAGTAAAATAATGAGTTAGAACTTAATAATTTTAGGAATCTGCTTACAGTTAGAATAATAAAGGCTATCCATGTATACATATTTTAGTGATTTTCAGGGAAATAGTTCTATCACACAATACTCGTAGTCTTGAGAAATTTAACTCTAGTTTTGCCTGCCCTTGTTTACAGAAGTTTGGCCATAAAAATAGATACTAACTTGATCTGAAAGTAAATGTCTGGATCCTGAACTTGCATGTCATAATTTGATGTAATATTTGATGATTTATGCTATTGTTCATGTAAAGGTTACCACAGCAAAAAGTTTGTTTTTTTGTCCAGGTTATCAGAGTTTGGGATGGAGATAATTAAACATAACTCTACTTGTTATAAAAATAGTTAACATTGTCAACAGACATTCGTGCATCTACTATGTACTTTCTCTACCATGTGACCTTACATTGATGAATGCTTTCTCTGTCATACCTTGAGCGGTTTTCACAGGTAATAGTAAGAATGGCTTGTATATTTACACACTTAGAATTTTCTGCCAACATCGTATCCACAAATATTTTCAAACATTTTATGTTTTCCCAAGAACACAGTGTGCCAAAATTTAAATTATTTTTTTCTTTGCTTTTTTCACCTTTTTCATGCATTTTGTTCTTGTCACTATTCTCTTGGCTCTTGCATACATTTAATCATTTGCGTTAATTTGTGTTAATTAGATAGTAGTTCTCAAACTTTAGTATTCATGAGAGTCATTTGGAGTACTTTTTAAAAATAGTTTGCAGAGACCCATCTTTGGTGATTGTCTGGGGCACAGACCAGAAATGTTGCTTTTTAAACAAGTTCTTAGATGATTTTGATGCAGGTAGTCCAGGGACCACATTTCAAGAAATGCTAGAGGAGTTCTTGTAGACAAAGGCAATGGTTTTTTGCTCTTTCTGTTTCTCATTTTAATTAGATCTTGTGATTGCTTTTCCTACACCTTCATTAAAGAAAATGTTTTCTTTGACAAGCAATTTGTTTTGTAAAATCTTTCTCTAATATATTTGTTTTATTCTATTTTGCTTATTTATAATGGTCTTGTTTCAAATCTGTTGATTTATATTTTATAGATTCATCTTAACTGGATTTCTGTTTTCGATTCTTGATCTGCCATTGTATTCAGTAGTTCTTTACATAAGTTGTCCTTTAAAGTTCTCCTGACTTTTTTTCTTACATTTGAATACATAGCACAAATTTTATAGTTAAAATAAAGGAGATTCCCTGAAAACATGTTGAGTGGAAGAAGCCAGTCACAAAAGACCGCTTAACATATGGTTTCATTTCTGTGAAATGTACAGAATAGGGAAATTTCTAGAGACAGAAAGTAGATTAGTAGTTGACTAGAGCTGTAGGAGAGGAGGAAACGGAGAGTGCTAATGGGTACCATTTTGGAGGGGGCTGTGTGATAAAAATGTTCTAAAATTGTGATGATTGCACAGCTCTGTGACTACACTAAAGACAATTGAATTGTACACTTTAATGGGTGAATTATATGACATAGGATGTGTATTTCAATAGAACTGTTATAAAAAAGAGTAAAGACTAAATTTTGTGTTAAATTTTTTTTTCTTTTCATCTTTTTTAAGTGGAGATGAATTCACATTACATAAAATTAACCATTTTAAAGTGGACAGTTCAGTAGAGTTGTGTGTCCACAATGTTGTGCAATCACCACCTATCTAATTCCGGAACATTTTCATCACCCCAAAAAGAAAACCCTATACCTGTGAAATAATTGCTTCCCATTTCCCACTCCCTTCTTTTCCTAGTAAACATTAATATGTATTACCTTTCTATGGATTTACCTATTCTGAATATTTTATATAATGGAATCATATAATGTGTGACTTTGTGTCTGGCTTCTTTCACTTAGCATACGTTTTTGGAGTTTATCCACATTGCAGCATGTTTTAATAGTTCAGTACCTCATTCTTTTTTATGGCTAAGTAATATGCCATTGTATCTATCACAAATTTTTTATCCATTTATCCATTGATGGACATTTGGGTTGTTTTCACCTTTTGACTTTTATGAATGATGGTAATATAACATTATGTTTCTAAAGAAAATAACAATGAAATATTTATAAACATGTACAGGTTTTTGTGTAGACGTATTTTCTGTTTTTATTGAGGTATGATTGACATTGTATTAGTTTCAGGTGTACAATGTAATGATTTTGATATTTGTGTATATTGTGGAATGATCACTACAATTAGTCCATCCACATACATAGTTACAGAATTTCTTTTTTTCTTATGATGAGAACTTTTCAGATTTACTCTCAGCAGCTTTCAGGTATACAATACAATAAAATATTGTATATAGTCAAAATATTGTATATTGTATATGCTATACTAGACATATGTTTTCATTTCTCTTTTAGCTGTAATTTAAAGACTATTTTTTAGGTTCACAGCAATATTGAGAGGAAGGTACAGAAATTTCCCATATACCCCTGCCTCTATACATGTATAACCTCCTCTATTATTAGCATCCTCCACCAGAGTGGTACACAGTGTGTACCTACATTGATGAACCTATGTTGACACATCATAATCACCCAAAGTCCATAGTTTGCCTTAGGTGTCGTATATTCATGGTGTATATTCTATGGATTTGAACAAATTTACAGTAACATGTATCCATCATTATAGTGTCATACAGAGTATTTTCACTGCCCTAAAAATCCTCTGTGTTCTGCCTGTTCATTTCTCCAATTCCACCCCTGGCAGCCATTGATCATTTTACTGTCTCCATAGTTTTGCTATTCCAGAATGTCATATAATTGGAATCATACTATAGGTAGACTTTTCAAATTGGCTTCTTTCACTTAGTAATATGCATTTAACGTTCCTCCATGTCTTTTCATGGTTTGATAGCTCTTTGCTTTTTAGCAGCGAATAATATTTCATCTTTGGAAGGATCAGTTTATTTATCTGTTCATCTACTAGTTACTTCCAAGTTTTGGCAGTTATGAATAAAGCTGGCATAAATATCCACGTGCAGAGTTTTGTGTGGAGATAGTTTTCAACTCCTTTGGGTAAATACCAAGCAGTGCAATTGGTGGGTCGTATAGTAGGAGTATGTTTAGTTTTGTAAGAAACCTCCAAACTGCCCTTCAAAGTGGTTGGACCAATTCGCATTCCTCCCAGCAATGAGTCAGAGTTCTTGTTGTTCCACATCCTTGTCAGCATTTGGTGGTGTCAGTGTTCCTGTTTGGCCATTCTGGTTTGGTGGTGTCAGTGTTCCTGATTTTGGCCAACAGGTATGAAATGTATGCTTAATTTTTTTCAAGAATCGCTAAGCTGTTTTACACAGTACCTGAACCACTTTATGTTCCCACCAGCAGTATACAAGGGTTCCTGTTTCTCTACATCTTTGCCAACACTTTTTTTTTT